>NC_034602.1:17369002-17414203 GCF_900095145.1 Mus pahari
AATAAAAAAAAGAGAAAAAAAAGTATTTTCTTTTTTTTTGTTGTTTTTTTGTTTGTTTTGTTTTTTTGTTTATTTGTTTGTTTTTCGAGACAGGGTTTCTCCCTGGCCGTCCTGGAACTCACTTTGTAGACCAGGCTGGCCTCGAACTCAGAAATCCACCTGCCTCTGCCTCCGGAGTGCTGTGATCAAAGTGCTGCCACCACGCCCGGCTAAGATGTATTTTCTTATTATAGTATTACTTCTTAAAAGGTGTGTTCTTTCTATACTAATTGACTTGCTATTGAGAACCAGTTGCCCAGGTGCATGTAGGATTACTTCTGGATTTTTATTTTGTATAATTGTAGCTGCTGTACAAGGTGTGGTTTCATTGCTTGAACAAATTAGGTCATCCCTGTTATGCACTTACTGCTCTGATGAATGCTCTGTCTACTTCCAGAAGAAGCTTGGACTGAGTTGACAAGATCACTAGTATTCGCTCTGTCTTAACTCTTCAAACCTATTGCATTTAGTTATGAGGGACTTTTATCCCATTTCCCCTTTACAAGATGTGTCATGGTACTCCTCTTTATGGTACTACAATGTTTATATCTAATAACCACAAAAAAGAAACTACTCTTTATGTGTTGATTTTATGTATGTGTGTGTGTATATATATATATATATATATATATATATATATATATATATCCATCCCAGGGTTGAATATGTTTTATTAAAATCCAGGATCCTTGTATCTCGGTGAAATATCCAGGGTTCCTGTGGCAGTGTTAGATATCCATTCTAATGTGAAGGATACATCTCTGTATCTATTCTTTCCTACACCTGAAAAAAGGGGACTATTGTTTAGTGCAATATTCTTATAAAACAGTGCAGGTAACACATGTCACTGTGTAGCTCTAGAGATAAACACAAAGGTTTCTAGTATGAATGGGTTCCAGAACATACAGAGATATTGCAGTAAGTTCTTGCTTCCAGGAGTTGATCACCTGTTTGGGCCATGTGATATAACAGATTCAATGACCTTGAACTGTCATTGGAGATACAGAAGGGATTTGGAACATTTGGAGGTACTTTATAGTCTAACACAGAACCTTGTGGTTTTGGAACAGTATGTTGCTATCTTCTGTATATACCTAATTTTGTTTAGACAGAAAAGTTCGGCCAGCTATGGTGCTTAATAGAAACAGAACAGGTGATCATGGCCCACTAAGTTCCTAGGCACTATAACTGGCCTTGGCAAACTGGGTATTATCTGAATTATCAAGCTATGAATTTTGCAAACATATCAATATTCCATCACCAGTTCAAGTGCTATGTAAACAATGAGGATCTGAAGGTGTAATTAAGCTATGAAGAAGTAAAACACCCACGCTCCTACTTTGATACACTGCTTTTTGTCTCTCAATTTACACCTTATTGGGGATTCCCTAGGCAGCTACATAGAATTGACTTTGCAGAGAAAAAGAGAACTAAAGCCTGTTTATAAATTACTCCCCATAGTATGCAATCCCCAATCTAAAGTAGATGTCTTCAGGACTACAGCCTCTCCCTAGTATAGCTCTAAGGCACAGTGGTGGAGTTCTACATATGGAGAACTTTGAGCAGTATATTTGCTTAGAAGAAAAATCATAAGACATTTGGATATACTCATGGGCTTATATTTAAGTCAATAGATTGACTGAATAATTATAGAATTAACAGGAAAGTGACTGAAAAAAATTGGTGGCAAAGAAATTTGGAGATAAGATTTGTGACTACACTTCTTGTTCATGAAAGGTGGACACAAAGGTATTGAGGTCATGTTCATCAAAGGAAGATTTTAGTAATCAGATGTATAAGATGACCTATTCTGTGAATAGCAGTCAAGCTCTTTCCCCAGTCACCTCCACCATTATGTGGTATGCAATGACCAAGGTGACTTTGGTGACAGGGATGAAAGTTAATCTTATTTTTAGTAATATGGGCTTCTGATCAAGGCTGGTTTAGCTTTAGCCACATCTGATCAGCCAAGATCAACACCGATTTCCTGGTATGGTATCATCCCCTGTAATAGTCAGGCAGTTATATGAGACTATTTGAATACATTGTATTACTTCCTTAGTGGGAGCAATTTCATTTCATTGTTACTAGACACTTAACTAAAAACTGAATTTGATTTTTTTTCCTACATTACCTTTTCCAAAACCACAAACCTCAGAGTTAGAGAATGCCTTATCTATCATGGTATGCTATACAGCATTGGCTCTGAACAAAAATTCTATTTCACAGCCCAAAAGTATAGCATTGATATCATGCTCATGGAACTTAATATGCTCTGAAGCAGCTAATCTGACAGAATAGTGGATAGCTATTGAGGACCTCAGTACCTGCTTGGTGGCATATCTTGTAAGCTGGCCATAGTTCTTTAGGAAGCTGCTTATGCTCTGAATCAGGTTCTATTATGTGGTGGTGTTTTCTCATAGCTGAAACACATGGGTCTAGACATAAAGGGGTGGAGCTAGGAGTGATACCACAAACTGTCACCCCTAGTAACCTACTAGAAAAAGTTTGCTTCCTGTTTCCACAGCCTTATGCTCTGTTGATCCAATGTTCTTAGCTCCAGATCAAAGAATTATTCCACCAGGTAATAAAACAATGATTCCATTGAACTAGATACCTATGCTGCCACCTGGCCACTTTAGGCCTCTTGTGTCTTTGAGTCAATAGACTGAAAAGGGAGTTATAATGTTGACTAGGGTGATTGATCTAGACTACCAAAGGGAAATTGTTCTTCTATTTCATAATGGGGGTGGGGAAGAAGTGTTTCTGAAGCACAGGACTTTTCTGAGGGCATTTCCCAGAATTACTATACCCTGTGATTAAGGTCAATGGAAAACTACAGCTACTCAATCCGGGTAGAACATCTGACAGCCCTCCAGGAATGCAACTCTGAATTACTTCACCAAGTAAAGAAACAAAAGCCTTGATGGAAAGAACACAGAATTAATAGTAGAAGAGTATAAATGCCAGCTATGCCCATGTGACGAGCCATAGATGTGAGGTTTCTTATAGCCTTTTTAAATTATGCACATGTTTATGTGTACAGGTTATGTATATGTGTTAGCAAGCATCTTTGTTTTTGTTCCTGTCTTATTCCAGTAACACGAAGGAAAAAAACTGTACTAACTTTACTTAAGTCAGCATATAAGTGTCAATTTCAGCACTTAAGTTATAGGCTACCAGGAGAAGAATAAACATTACTTGGGGTCTTTACCATAAATTCTGGGAAGCAATTAATAAGTTTTTGTTGTGTGCTGGAAATTTGGGCCATATTACTTGTAACTATGACTTTACAATTGTCTCTGTTGGGAGGTTTAGTTTGTCTTACAGTGATGTGGATGAGCTTCAAGGTGGTAAGAGGTAGGCATTTGATCATTCATTTTAAATGAACATTTCACTAAGTTAAGTTAGTCTTGAGATCTGGTAAATGGTGTTATCTTTTTGTTGTTTCATTGTGTGTGTGCATGTGTGTGTGCATGTGCGTGTGTGTGTGTGTGTGTGTGTGTGTGTATGTACATATGCATGCACATATGTGTGCTAATGCCCACGGAATCCAGAAGACACCATCAGATTCTCTAGAGCTGGAGTAACAGATGACTATATATTGAACACTGGGCAGAGATCTGAACTGTGGTTTCATGAAACAGCAGCAAGTGTTTCCCTACCTCCACATTATTGGTAGTAGTTGAGGTGGTTTTTTTTTCTTTGAAAATCATTTATTTGTTATATTGAATTCATGCACCGTAGTGTCTACATGGAAGTCAGAAGATAATTTGCAGGACCTTGTGGGGCCCTGGAATTGAATTCAAGACCACCAGGCTTGACGGCATATCCTTTACTTATTGAGACATCTTTTGAGCCCTTAAATGTAACTATAAAGGGAGAACTTTACCCATGTTGACAATAATATGCACAATAGCAATGCGATGTCAGTAATCTCAGTGGCAGATATACATGACAGTATATTATTCACCTTAACATAGAGCACTCTGAGACATGCTGCAACACACATGGACAGAGGACATTGGGCTATGAGAAATGACCCAGTCACAAAAGAGACCAGTTCTATATGGTTTGACTTTCACTTAGTTGGTAACTCATGTTTCCAGGCTGGAGGGAAAGAGGGAACTTATGAACTGTGGTTTAATGGGTACAGTATGCGCTCTTAATGGTTGAGCCATCACTTTACCCAGTGATGGGTTCTTGGAGAGTCTGTGAGAGAGTTTGGGCAAGAGGTTAATATTCAAATAAGGTAAGAGAGTAAAGAAGATTGTTCACCTTAATGCATATGGGTATCATTCAATCCACCAAGGACATGGATTCAAACAGGAGAAAGAATGAATCTCTTCTTTTATGCTGGAAAATCCATCTTCCTCTATTTCTAGTTGGGCCAAGCAAAGACTTACACTATTGACTCTATGATTTCCACGTACTAAGGCTTATACTGAAATTGTGTCACTGACTTTCCTCCTTGGCCTTCAGCTTGTAAATGGTAGATAGGCATTTCATAGTCTCCATAATCATGTAAGCCAATCAATCATTTTAAATCTTCATCTCTCTCTCTCTCTCTCTCTCTCTCTCTCTCTCTCTCTCTCTCTCTCTCTCTCTCACACACACACACACACACACACACATTCTGTCTTCTCAAGAGAATCTTCAATTATTGATTTTTCACATCTGTAATTGCATAGGCCTATATTCATGTGTTAGTTGTTGTCTCTTTCTGAGTTACATCTTTCTCTGGTTTTAGCAGCAGGATAATTCTGATGTCCCTGAACAAATTAGGAACTATCACTTCCTTTTCTAATTCTTGAGAGTTTGATGGGAAATACAACCACACACAAAGATATATTCGTAGACCCGTTTACCCACATACAAACACATGTACACACACATGCACAGACACACATATGCATTCACATATGTACAGACGTGACTCACTTCTTGTCTGTAAACCTTCCTAGGAGAGCAGAATTAGCATCAAGATAAAAACAGTACCAGGCCCATCCACAACATATATGCCACTCAAAACTAAAGATGTTGACAAAGAAGGAAAGAGGGAAATTAATGCAACTAATAGCTCCCTTTCCATTTAGCTTTCTCTTATTCAGTCACTGGAAGATATTAAATGAAAGCCATTCGGTTCATTTTCTGAAGTTTTAGCAAGTTCTGGTGTCAAAAAAAATATATATAGCACCTAGGAGCTACAAAATTCATGTCAGTTTTTGATTATTCCACATGTAAATTAAATTTCTTTTGGAGTTTGTAATTATATATATATATATATATATATATATATATATATGTGTGTGTGTGTGTGTGTGTGTGTGTGTGTGTGTATGCATGTGTGTATGTGTATCCAGTGTATCCAGAAGTCTGTGGAGTACAGAAGAAACATCAGAACCCCTGGAGCTGGAGTTCCAGATGATTATAAGCCACCATGTATATCCTAGGAACTGAACCCAAGTCCTGCACAAGAGCAGTTGGAGTTCTTCACTGCTGAGCTATCTCTTCAGACCCTGTCTTTATTTTTGTTTGAAACTGGCATTACACAACAGAAAGATAAAAAGAATTTCGTGTTCAGGCTTTGAAGTTTCAGAATGTTCTTTTCAGGGAATGACAATGAATGAATGAAAAGAACTGTGGCAGGTTGAGAGAAATCTTACAAAAAAAAAAAAAAGAAAAGAAAAGAAAAGAAAAGAAAAGAAAAGAAAAGAAAAGAAAAGAAAAGAAAAGAAAAAGCTTTACATTCAGTACCTGAAAGGCCCCAGGTCAAAAACTTGGAATGGATCCCCTGTTTCATTTTGCACTAAACTTTTGGGGGTCATATCCTGGACCTCTTGAAATTGCTCAATGATGACTGGTAACACTTGAGGAATACTTAAGATTCCTACAAATATGTGTTCCTGGGAATCACCAATGTGAAGCAGAAGAACAAGAAATCTGTGACAGCTCAGATCTAAAATGCTCCCAAGAGGCTGGAGAGATGGCTCAGTGGTTAAGAGCACTGGCTGCCCTTCTAGAGGACCCAGGTTCAAGTACCAGAACTCACATGACTGTTTTCAACCTCTGTATCCATAAAGTAGAGTAAGATAAATAAATAAATAAAGATATTGGTCATCTGGTTTTTTTTTAAGCAATTAAAAATAATTGGAGTATGGAGCTATAGGGTAAGATTTAAAAAAAAAATCCACAAAGGTCATATATTGAAGTTTTGGTCCATAATTCTTGGCACGTGTAAAGTGGTATAACGTTTAAGAGCTCAGGCCTAGGGGAAGGAAGTTATATGTTTCAAGGCATGCTCTTACAGGTATCATTGAGCCTCTGGTATCTCTGTGTCTGTCTTTGATTTAGCTTTCATGCTATGAGTAGTTCCCTCTGCCACTCACTCCTGTGATGCAATGTGCTGCCACATACCCAAGCTAAGAAAGAGGTCCAGATAACTATAGACTGAAACTGAAAACCTGAAGAAGCCTTTGCACTTCATGAGTTGATTCTTTTAAGTATTTTCTTTTTCACAATGATGGGTAACTGATTGACATGTAAGTCAGTAAATTCCTGATATTATTGTCTTTCCATTTTAGCTTCTGCCATTTGTAGCCTGGCTTCCTTTATATCACTAACACTGCAGACTCAAGACCCTGAGCGTCTGATCTGAAGGCCCTGATATCACTCTGCTTCTCCAGTCCCTAAATGTAACTGATAAAGTCATGATCCTACTTTATACTAGTGCTAACAGTCAAGACAGCACCCCTCAGGTGACCAGAGCATCTTTGTTACCTTCTGCTCTTTAAAGAGGGATAACTTCCACAAGGTCCAAGCAGAGGCCTAGAGCCACCAAGAATCATCTCTCTCAGATTGATTTCAATGATTTCATTAGTTGTGCAAATGTAGGACACCAGGTACCTTTGACCTTAGAGCAGGAACACAGTAAGTAAGGATCATTGTGCTTTGTGCAGCTGGAATCCTCATGACACCCTGGTTGGAGGAGAGATGAGGATGGAAAGGGAAGTGACCTTGGGTCTTTCCATTCCAGAATTCATGAATCAGTTATATTCCTTCATTTTCTCTTCTGGTCGTGGAAGGCTAGTATGTGCCCTGGAAACTTTTCTTGAACATTAATCATTACCTGGGAAGTATAAAAACAAACATCCTCACCCTGTGCCTTCGAGAGAAGTCCTGTGGCCAACTGGCATCAGCCCACTTTTGAAGACCTAGACTCACATGATCTGCAGCACCTGTCACTGCACAGCTTGACCTTGATACATCACTTCATTGATGGCCTGTAGTTTCTCTTGAGACTGATGCTAAGCAAGGCCTTATCTACCCCCTAGCTTTCCCACGGTGTACTTGGAATATTCTACAGGGGTTTGACCCTCACAAGAAGAGACCTGAATTTTGTAAATGAGACATGTGAGGCTCAAGTGATCAGTTGAGAAAATAAAGATAATACCTCCAGAGGAGTAAATATCGCAGAGCTGCCTGTATTTGAGATCTGTTCTCTTGGGTTACTTTTTAATCTGGAAGTGTGGGAAACAACTACTTCTGAAGTTTAGCATGCTGATATTGGCATGCCCTCCATGAGAACTCTGTTTTAATGAGTGAACCAAAGGAAAACATTGGATTAAAAGTTTAGTATAATGGGCTGTGACATTTCTTGAACTGAGACTTCAGACTGCATTTTTTACATTCAGAAGATGTAGTTAAGACAGACAATATGATTTCACCAGGAAGGGGTGAGATGCACACCAGGAAGCCCTCAGCTATTGAGACATACCATCCCCTCCAGATATTTCAGATGTGGCATTTCTGACTTAGCCAGCATAAGCTGCTTTTACAGTAGGAAGCAAAGCAAAGCAAAACAAAACAAAAACAGAAACAAAAACAAAGCAAACACAAAACAAAACAACAAACAAATAGAACCCCCTTCCAGTTCTGTTTGTTGTTTGTGTGTGAATGTCTGCCAACTCCACAGTGAACTTCTTGAGGGAAGGCATGCAGCCATGGTAGGGGCTTCTTCCCCTGAGGTTTTTTTTTTTTTTTTTTTNGGAGACCCTGTCTCAAACAAACAAACAAACAAACAAACAAAGAAAACAAACAAACCTCAAATACTTCAAAGACTAGATTCAAGTCTAAGATTTTCATTTCAAAATTTTCTTTTATTTTAGTGTGTGTGTGTGTGTGTGTGTGTGTGTGCACGTGTGCTTATGTGTCTGATATCTGTGAGTGCCATGTATGTACAGATGCCCATGGAGAACAGAAGAGGGATCTCAGACCACTTGAAGCTAGAGTTACAGGCTGTTGTGAGCCCTCTGTCATGGGTACTGGGACCGGAATTTGGATCCCCGGAATTTAGCAACTGTTCTTAGCTGCTGATGCATGATCTTTGCAGCCTCCTTTCCACCCCCACCTCCCCATTTTAATTAGTTTTGTCTCCTCGGTAGCGGTTTCCTATCCTGTCATCTTTTCATTTTTAAGTTCTCATTGTGAGTGTTCCATTGAAATCCTCAGTCACTCAGTCCCTGCAGCCCATTCTGGTGGTTTTCTACTGAATGCCTTCCTGTGCTTAGGTCATGCTTGCCTGATTATTTGTGTGCCTAGCAATGTGTGCTTGAAACTTCTATGGTGCATAGTAACTGGAGACTTCAGTGTTCTTGGTTGTTCTCTTCCTGGGCAGTTCACTTCCTTGGCTTCAGTCTTCACATTGATTTTCCTTGATGAGGCTGATGGAAGCTGCACTCTGCCTTTGTCTCCAGCCATTACACGGTGGCCACGTGTATAAATTGATCTTGCTGGTATTTATATTTCTCTGTAATTAAAACAACAGCAACAACAACCACCCCTTTTAGCTCTTTGTATATTCGGTAATTTAACCCATGGCTGAATAATTTAACAATCCATCCAAGGTTTAGGGTGAGAGTTTGTTCAAAAGTCGGCCTCTGCTTCTATGACTTTCCTGGCTCTTTGGGTAACCCCTGCTTTCTCAGAGCTCTGGCTGCCCTGGAATCTGTCCCCTGAAAGTTAAGCCCATGAGGTGTTGGCTTTCTATTGCTGGAGAGCACGTTTAGGGTACACCCAGTGAGCAAGGAATCAGTCATACAGATCTGATCTGAACAGCTCTGCTACTGTATGTGAGCCCGTCCTGAGTCCTGCTTCCTCCCTCTTCATTCTCTCTGATATCGCCTCCCTTCTCTATGTTATAGAATTAGAGCTTAGACTTCATCCAGTCACTGGAGTGAATTGGGTATGTGGCTTTCTTGTCTCCCTGCTTCCATGTCACCTTTAGCCCAGAACGTTTATAGTGAATTCTATCTTCTGTCTCTGGTCTGACTACATATCTCCAGTATTGTGGGTTGGAAATGTCATTCTGGATGTCACCTGTGGGTGCTGGCATGGTCATACATGCCACCAACTCTCCTTACTCCATTCAAACATATTCTTTTAAATAGCATGAGCTCTGGCCTAGGTTTTGCCCATTGCTAGCTGATTGTTAAGTTTCTTTAAGTAGCTCTTTTAAAATACTTTTTTTTTTTTTTTTTTTTTTTTTTTTGAGGGAGGCTGGATCCTCCATCACCACTTCTGTCATTATGTATCTGAGATCCTTGAAGGTCTTTAAAAATATTACTTGAGAAAATGTTTGTTATACAGCCAAGGTTCTCTTGGTTTCCCTAGTCAATGAGTGCAAATAATGCCTGACTACCATAACCAAGAGCATGCCCTTGTCTTGATTCTACTGTTTTTAAAAAACTCCAAAGCACTCATAGATCCAAAACTCCCCACAAGATGTTCTTTCCATACTCCACAGATCAGTGCTCCTGCCACAAGTGTGGCTTCCCAAGATCCTCCCCTTTCAGTCTATCCCTGCTGCGGCTGCCTCTGATGAAACCCTCTGCTGGGGATTCCTTCCATGACTTCATGGTACTATGATGTAGCTCAGATGCTGATCTGGCCCACTCCTGTTGGAACTAGGGAAGACTGGAGCATATCCTAATGTATGTGACACAGTGTGAGGTTTCACATCCCTCCCTCCCCAGCCCAATACCGCCCCCCTGCCTTGAAACTAAGAGCATCAACTCTCCTAGACCTTCCTTGTTCTTCTTCACCTTCAACCCCGAGGATAAACTTCTTATAGTAGGTGCCTTAGCTTCGCATGACATGTATGTCTTGACAACCCAACTCCTCATTTTGTCTGGCAAGCCTGGTCCAGCCTGAGGCCAAAGTATACATGTTGTCTGTGAGCCCTGTTAAATATTAAATACTTGGAATGCAGGATTTCAGAAATGACTCCTTTCTTGTTCATTAAAATGTAGAGTTTTGGGTTTACTGGAAAGATGACAGTTTTCATTCAGGTTAGGATCTCACAGTTTGGTACAAAACACCACTAATATTCAAAACAATGAATAAAATTCAGAAATAGAGTTCCATTCACCAATCCCTTCATTCTTGATCAAGTTAGGCAATAGGTTGTGGCAGTGAGGCAAGTGTATAAGAGGGAACATGGGTAAGTCTAGTTTTGGTTTCCAGAATAACTTTAAAGTGGAGAACTAAATCATTATGGAGGACTACTTTAATATGTTGAGTACTGAGATTTGCTACCTGCTAACTTTTAACCAGATGATTTCTCTGAGGCAAATACTTTACAGGGAAAGATCACACACAGGCCCAGGTCAGAAAGTCCTCTTTAGTCAGAACTGCTTGGATGCCTTTTCTGTGCAGGCTCATATTTCCGGAAAACCCTGCAAGGAATCCTACACGCAGTTGCATAATCCTCGTGTGGGCTGAGGGTGGAGGTATAATGTTATATAAGTTCACCCTGACTGCACATCAAGGCAGAGCAGCCAGGAGATGCTTCCCTCAACAAGAAGCAGAGCTCCCAGAGTGATCTCATCGGTAGAAAAATGGTGACAGCTGGTGGCTTAAATAAAGCTTCGTGACAACGTGGCAGGAGAGCCAACCTACACATTCTCTCCATTTGCTGTTTGGCAGTGAGCACAGCACACACTTTCCGACAAATCCTAAGCGTCAGTGCTACTTCTGTGTTGAATCATCATCGTCTGAAGAGCTGGGCAGCAGGGATACATGAGAGCAATTGTGCTTTCGGGATGGTGAAGAGCCTAGTGTGCAGGGTAAGATGCCAGGGAACAAGCCCTTGCTTTGTGCAAACAGGTGTAACCTTGTAAGGCTCCCCAACTTTGGATTTTTCTCACCTGTAAAATGTTAACAACAATACTATCTGTATTTTGTGCTGATTTTGTTCAGAGATACAGCTGAGGATAGGCCCCAGATGAGCACACTATCACTGAGCCATTTATTATTCAAGCCCTTTCGGTTGCTTTAAAAAATTAAGTCATTACTATTTCTTAAGAGGTTAATCATAGTACATGGTGTCTAATAATTGTATTTTGATTTTGTTTTGCTTTTTGCAGTGCTAGATGCTGAATCTCACTCACATGCTGGACCCCACAACTGTCCACTGCCAGCCCCTATAGCCACTGCTTTTAAGTGTTAACTTTTGTTATGTATGATTCAACAAATTTGGGTGTATTGTCCATTGGGTAAATTAAGTTATTATAAATATGACTCAAGGAGAGGAAGAGACAAAAATGTGTATACCGTTTGATTGCTGGGGATGTTTCAAAGAAAACAAGGCAAAGCAAAAAGATAGATTCAGCTCACTTCTGTGATTTTGAAATAGGGTAAGATAGGAACTTCTCTCAGAAACCTTGGTCAGAACATCCAGAAGTAGCCACACCTTACCTAATTCTGTTATGGTACAATTAGATCTCTCTTGGTTCCTATTCTGCTCAGCTTTGTAAGTTTGAAATAGATTGGTACCCCAAAGGTACCCCCGATTGTAAGATTCCTGTGAATTAGAACATCTCCTGGTGTGTCTTCCTCAATTGCCAATACTATTTTATAGATTTCATGTCTTAGACTAGCACATGAGGATGACTCAAATGCAGTCAGGGGCAATAGATTAAGCTGTAACCAATTGTTTTAAGCATTTTGAAGCAAAAGCAGGATAAAGAATAAGAGGCCAGAAACTCTAAAGGTAGATACCCCCACTTTTCCAATTTCCCTGTGCAGAGTTCTAGTGTCAAGTTACAGCTTTGAAAAAATACTACTATATATGATCAACTTCATTTAGACAATGGTTTCTTAGATATAATACCCAAATTAAGCAACCAAAGAAACATATATTAATTAAATCTCATCAAAAGCATGCTTCAAATGACAAGAATATCAAGTGAAAAGCCTGTGGATGAGAGAAAATTGTTCAAGGTACATATGGATCATAAGTGGCTTGTATGAAGAATGTGTAACAAAGTCTTATATGAATGACCTAATTTAAAAATGAGGAAGAACGGGTTGGAGAGATGGCTCAGCAGGTAAGAGCATTAACTGCTCTTCCAAAGGTCCTGAGTTCAAATCCCAGCAACCATATGGTGGCTCACAACCATCCGTAATGAGACCTGATGCCCTCTTTTGGAAAGTCTGAAGACAGCTACAGTGCACTTACACATAATAAATAAATCTTTAAAAAAATGAGTAAGAACATTTGAATTATACATCTCAAAAGAGATATATAAACAGACAATAAGTACATGATGAGGCTCAACATTATTCATCACAAGGTAAGGTAATTTTAAAAATGCCAAAAGACATAATACATGTCTGAAGGTCAGAAGACAACTTGGAGAGNTAGGTTATTTTCTGTCACCAGATAATTGGGGTTTGGAATAATTGTGCATGACCTGCTAAGCCATCTCAGCCTCAGACATTCTGACTATAATATATTTTCATTATTTTTTCTAAAATTCTAGTTTGTAACATTCNTTGTTGATAATTTTAAAGAAACATCATATATCTTAAAGAAGAATATGCTGAAAATTTTGTCATGTTTTGTTCATATCCTANTGTTACTGTAATCTGGTGGAATTAATTTCAAACATAAAAATCCATGAAACCTATACTGACTCTTATAAGGACCTCACAGATGCATAATTATGATGTCCTTACTATAGCACACTCAGACAATAGTTTTGTAATTGTACCACTTAAATGATCATTATCATACACACCACACTCTACAGCAAGAAGTGTTATTTGATTTTTCTTTTCAGTAAGAACCAGTATACCTTAAATAAATATTATACTATAAAAAAAAAATGCCAAAAGAGCCGGGCATGGTGGCACACGCCTTTAATCCCAGCACTTGGGAGGCAGAGGCAGGCGGATTTCAGAGTTCAAGGCCAGCCTGGTCTACAAAGTGAGTTCCAGGACAGCCAGGGCTACACAGAGAAACCCTGTCTCGAAAAGCAAAACAAAACAAACAAACAAACAAAAAAAGCCAAAAGATACCACTTTGTACATATTAAGATATCTCTAGTCAACAACTCTCAGCAAGCAATGCCCAGGGTATGAAGAACATTCGAATCCATATCCACTGCTGGACGGTTTGTAAACTAGTGCAGCCGCTTTGGAAAAGAGGTTTGTACTTCTTCAACAGAACCCTGGAATGAATAAGCATGGGATTACCTATTGATTTGACAATGCCTCTTAAGTATATACCCAAAGAGACCCCAAAATATGCATCCACACAGACTTTTTGGAATATGTAACCATGGCAGGGGCATTCATCATGTCAAAAAGTAGAAATACCCTCAATGTTTGTTAACTGATCAACAGTTAAACTCATTGTGGTCTGTCCATGTGATATTGTCTGAGTGTGCTATAGTGTGGATAAAACTTGATGATACTATCCTAAGGAAAATAATCTAGTCATGAAAGACTGTGTTGTATAGTTCTATTGTCCAGAATAGGTGAATTCATAAAGTAGACTAATGGCCCCAAGAAGGAATGTCAGTAGATACAGGGTTAATTTGGGGGTGTTGGTGTACACACAAACCCTACTAAACTGAATTCTTTATTTCTTTTTTCTTCATATGTCATTCCTTAGTTGTCCTTCACTATATTTTCTTGAGAAAAGACTTTTCTCTTGGCCTGGAACTGGCTGGAACTGGCTGGAATTGGCTGGAACTGGCTGGAACTGGCTAGCTGGCAAGCTTCAGAGGTTTGTTTCCATCTCTAGCACTGGGATTCTAAGTATGTCTATGCCGGCACTTTTCCTCCTCCTCCTCTTCTTCTTTTACCTAGATCCTAACAATCAAGCCCAGGTTTTCATGTTTGCTGAGCTGCCTCACCAGTATAGATTCGTTAAAAAGGTTTGCTTTCGTAGAAAAGGAACTATATTTTCAATAAAAGAAGAGCAATTTATACAAGCATTTGACCTATCATCATTAAATAATGATATCACGGAAAATATTTCTATTTCAACAACTTGATTCTGATCTGTTTTATATATGACTCGCCCCAGAGGTTCCTGTGGTGGAAGCCTTGTCCCTAATGTAATAGTGTTGATATACTGGGATCTTAAAACGTTGATTAGCCCATGGATTACTGTTCTTAGAAGGGATTCATGTACTTCTTGTAGAGCCAGGTTTATCTTAGCTAGAGCACGTTATTGTAAAACAGTAAATCTGGTCCCTCCCTTCATTCATTCCTCTCCTCCATCTCTCTGCTCCTTTGTAATGTAATAGCATCCAGCATGCTGTGACACGGCCAGGAGATGCTCTTCGTATTAGGCAACATAATCCTGAAATTGTAGCCTCCAAAGCTGTGAGATAAGCAAAGCTCTGGTTTTTTATACATTACCAAGTATCAACTAATGTTATGAAGCAAACAAAACAGGCTAAGACAGGCTGTGCTAGCTGGCCCATGAGATGCTGTGACAGAATGCATGACAGAACAGAATGTAAGAGAAGAAGAATTTCTTTTGCTCATGGTCTGAGGTATGTCATTTCTTTTTGATGGAGAGGCCATGGTGGGACAGCACAAATCCCACAATAGCAACTAAAAAAATTAGAGATACTCTTAGCTGGTTTCTCCTTTCTCAAAATTTATTTCATTTACAGTGAACTCAAAGTAGATTCTCCATTCTTAGATAACTACCCTTCTCTGGAAAAGTCCACATAGACACAACCAGCGATGCCATGACCCAACCCCAGCATGGAGAGGGGTTCTAAGAAAAAGGGGTTCTAACTTCTAAGAGAAGGGGTGTCTGGGATCGGTGAAAAGAAATGACTCAAAGTAAAATTGTGGATCCAAGTTGAAGACTTGTGTTCTGCTTGATACAGCTTTTCCAGTCTGCTTCTCTCTATGTTTCCCTTTTTCTCTGGAGATTTCTCTGTCCATGTTCTGCTTGCTTGCTATTCTAAGAGATCTCAATGTCTAGGTCCTGCTAGCTTGTGAGTGTGAGTGTGTCTCTGTGTGTGTGTGTACCTGTGTGTCTGTCTCTCTGCTCTCCAAGCAGTTCTCTTTAATCCTAAAAAAAAAATCTCTGGATAGCTCATCTCTTGCAGAACTTGGGTCCAGTCTCTTATTTTACTTATGAAACTCCAGGTTTCCTTTAAATTATCTTGTGAATAATTTGTGAATAATTATCTTGTGAATAATTGGCATCAGGGTCCCTTGATCCCAGCCCTTTGATTCTTTTTTTTTTTTTTTTGTCGAGACAGGGTTTCTCTGTGTAGCCCTGGCTGTCCTGGAACTCACTTTGTAGACCAGGCTGGCCTCGAACTCAGAAATCCGCCTGCTTTTGCCTCCTGGGTGCTGGGATTAAAGGCATGAGCTACCACGGAGCCCTTTGATTCTTGAGAGACAGCAAGCATACATTTTTTTTTTAACAGTTCAAAAGAATTTAGTGATCCGTCTGCTAACCAGAAGGTGTGGATGGTTGTGAGCCACCATGTGGTTGCTAGGATTTGAACTCAGGACCTTTGGAAAAACAGTCAGTGTTCTTACCCTCTGAACCATCTCACCAGCCCCCCCCCCTGTCTGCCTACCATTTCTACCACACCTAGAAAGTAACCTAGCTCTGTCCTAGGCTGACCTTGAACTCAGGAATCTGCCTGCCTTTGTATCTTTCTGACATGCTAGCTCATAGTGTACATGCTTTTGTCCCTTCTGATTCATGAAGTCCCTCATAATTCATATTGAATCTTTATATTTTACATAGTTAAGAAATTATATACTTTTGAAGTCATGTATCTAGCGCTCTTTCCCGTTGCCCTAAGGGCTGTCCTAAAGGTCCCAGCATTTACCATTTTACAGACATAGCATATCTCAACTCCTGGACTCTGTACTGTTTCTAATTCTCATGGAGTTGTTAATAATAATAATATAATAACAGGGAGGACATTCCTTGGAGGAAAGTGAAAATATGTACATTATTATACAAACAAACCTTATTCCCACAGCAGTCATTGACACTCATGGAGTCTCACCCCAGGGCCCTGTCCTTGGGGCAGGGACTATGTCACTCTGTCCCACCAGAATCATGCCAGGTTCAGCAATGTTCCTAGGCACTTCTTAATCCAATCAAGTTGACAATCAAAATTAACTGTTGAAGATGCCAACCTAAAGAGGAAGTGATTCAGCCCTTGCCTTGAAGCAAAGTTGAGAATGTAACAGCAAAGTGGATGGCAAGATGCAAGGTCACCCAGGCTTCCCTCAGAAGATCTTGGGCCTAAATATAATGTCATTTTGTTGTAGCCTCCAGCTGGAGTCCACACGCTGCACTGAGATGCCAAGCAGTTTCAACTGTAAGAAGACTCACACTTTGCCTGGGAAAGTGGTTTCTAAGGCTTCAAGTACCCAAGCAAGATGGCTGGAGAAGACTTTGGACCTGAAGTTACTTCTTTAGCATACAGAATGTTGTATGTTCTCTTCACATACAGAGAGCAGCACCCCTGCTCTGGAGCAATGTTTACTGCCAATAACCTTCTGGCCCCTGTCCAGCTCTGCCTGAGTGCCAGAGCAAAATGGCCTGGGTGTGACCTATGTTTATGTTATAGAAGTTCAAAAAGATCTCTGGTCACACTTTTTTGAAGGAAACAATGTACCTAAAGAAAATGCCTATGTAATGTGTGCAGTTAGAGTTAAAATGGTTGATTACTTAATGAGTGCCAGGTGCCACCTTAGGAACTCAATGTCATATCTTATTTAATCTTTACCTAGACTTATTATTATTAACAACCTGCTTATTTGTAGTGGTGGGTCAACTCTTAAAACAATTATAATTTTTAATGGTTTGTTTTCTATATCTATGCTAGTCTCTTCAGACTGCCATAACAAAAATACCTTGGAATGGGCAGTTTGAAAAATGGAAATTCATTCTTCTAGCCCTTGAGGCCGAAGCAGACTTGACTGATAAGCTGTCGGGTTTGGGCTATGGTGAGAGGCTGCTCCCTGAGTTATACACAGCCACCCTCTCACTGAGTCCTCACAGGGCTTCTCTTGTGCGTATTCAGAGCATGCTGACATTTCTCCTCTTCTTACGGGACTTCTACCATGTGGGATTAGAGATTCAACAATACGTCCTTGCTTCATCTTACCTCCCCAGAACCTCTCTCCAAATACTGTAGACTATCACAAATTCAGTCTGTACAATAAACAATCACTTTGGAATCACAATTTACATCACTCATGTTTTTTTTTTTATTAGATATTTTCTTCATTTACATTTCAAATGCTATCCCCAAAGCTCCCTATACCCTCCCCCCACGTTTTTATTTTTAAAAGATTCCTAAAGTCACAAAATCTGAATTTATTCAGAAGGCTCTCACATTTCACAGAAGGAAATGAGTGTTTAA
Source organism: Mus pahari (assembly GCF_900095145.1). Lineage (NCBI taxonomy): Eukaryota > Metazoa > Chordata > Mammalia > Rodentia > Muridae > Mus > Mus pahari. The sequence goes on from NC_034602.1 coordinate 17,386,756, forward strand.
AGGGAAGGAATTTGCTGTGGCCAACATTACCAGTCAGTACAAGATCAATCCAGAAGCTTCTATGTGTGACCTTCAGTCCTTGGGCCAACAAATTTTGCATCCTTGAGAGCCCTTTAGGAACAAAAGCTCTCTGGTGCACCACTGACTGGATCAGAATGTGCATCCTTTGAACGTTCAAATTCAGGAAGCACTGACTTAGCACTTAAAATATTTTAATATTTAATAATGGGTATAGTTCTACCCATTACTGGCCTTCGTGTATATCTGTGGAATACATGCTTTGGGGAACAATAGTGCACAGATGGATCCGTTGACACTCTCTCCACTAGGATAGCTGGCTTGGGATTGCCAGGGCTACCCTATTTACACGGCAAGCAGAGGCCTTGGGATTGCCGGGGCTAACCGATTTACAGGGCAAGCAGAGGCCTTGGGATTGCCAGGGCTAACCGATTTACAAGGCAAGCAGAGGCCTTGGGATTGCCAGGGCTAACCGATTTACAGGGCAAGCAGAGGCCTTGGGATTGCCAGGGCTAACCGATTTACAGGGCAAGCAGAGGCCTTGGAATTGCCGGGGCTAACCTACTTACACGGCAAGCAGAGGCCTTGGGATTGCCGGGGATAACCTACTTACACGGCAAGCAGAGGCCTTGGGATTGCCGGGGATAACCTACTTACACGGCAAGCAGAGGCCTTGGGATTGCCGGGGCTAACTGATTTACAGGGCAAGCAGAGGCCTTGGGATTGCCAGGGCTAACCGATTTACAGGGCAAGCAGAGGCCTTGGGTGCTTAGCCCCTCCTGCTGGTATGAAGCCTAGTCTTGCCTTTTGCTTCACTGTGATAATTCTTCCCAGTTTGTGCCACCCACTCCATTTCCCTTTTGGGTTTCTCAGACTGTGGTGTTTAGTGGCTTCTGTAGATTTGGAGGTTGTCCAGGCCCAGTGCTGCCAGGGCCTTTTTCCTAGGACAGAAATCAGAAGCTCAGCCTGGAGGTGGACAGTGACTTCCTCTCATGATTTTTCTGTGGTATTCTCTCTCTGACAACCAACTATCTGCCATGCTCATGACTTCGGGCTTCTACGTAGCTACTGTTACTTCTTAGGATATTCACTGGGGTCCAGGTCCCTAGTTCCTGGCCTACTGGCCTCTCCCAGGTTACCCTTTCCCACAGTAGTGTCCTGAGCATGGAGAGATCTGACAGATTCCAGGCAAGACCTTCCAATAGCCATACCCAGAGCTGGAGAGAGGCCTAGAAACTCAATTCATTCAATGTTCCTTTTATGTCGTGAGCCCTAATCCACCCTCATTCACCGTCCTAAAGGCTAAGAGTAATGAAAAACACCAGACAAGGTTCACTCTACACCGAGTCACATCTTCAGGGAAGAGGCCCATGCCAAACACATCAAGGTAAACATATTCAATATGATATGTATATTTACATATATTTATACCACATGGATGTATAATTCATACACTCAGGTTTATATGAATATAAAATGTAAATGCATGTAAGCATTTTGATTATAAATAGTCATATAAAGCACACACACACACACACGCACACACACACACACACAGGATAAAGTGATTAGCGTCCACTAGGAATATCAAGACAGTCGGCAAGAGTATCAAACAAAATTCAAGACAGTGGACAAGAAGCAGATGGGAGTTGAGAGTGGGGATGTCCTTTGCTACAAAGAGGTCAGAAAAGAACTCCCCGAGGAGCAGGTATCTGAGCAGAGCCTGCAGGATACACATTATAGATCCCAGAGGCCGGAGGGTGGGAAAATGCTCCGAGGACTGTGTTCAAAAGGAAGGCAGGCTCTGCTTTAGGTATGAAGTGGTTCACCTGCTTTGAGTGGGCACTGTGGCTGGAGCAAAGAAGGCTACTACAGGACTTGTGTTTTTTACACTGGTCTCCCCTCTTTCCTTAAACAGAAAGTTGGGGTTCAGAGGAAGAAAAGCTTAGGCAAGTTTCTGGATACCGACTTCAGTCACAGAATCTTGCTTTCTTACTGGCGTTTTATTCCAATCCCGAGAACCTAGTACAGCAGCTGTATTTGAAGGGTGGAACTTCGTAGCAATCAGGTTCTTTTCCTGTTCCCCTGAGGTCAATTAGCAGACTGGAGAAGGGAAGCTTGGTGGTTCTGGATCCTCAGGTTGACTTGCTGTGAGGCCTCAGCACCTGCTGCCTCTACTGGTATTTTTGCTCACCACTCAACTTGGGAATCACAAGACTGGGGCCACAGTAGCACTCATTACTATCCAGCCAATCAGTCTGGCAAGCAGAAGCATGCATCCAAACAGGTGCAGTTCTTGGCACAGGAGGTCCACACTTCAGCCTCACAGCTTTCTGATTTCTCAGAAAGGTGTGCCCCTTACCCCAAGCTGCATCCCTCTCCAGTTTCCCATGCTGCACACCAAGAACCTCATTTTGGACCACTCTCCCCTCCCCTTACAGTAGATCTCTGGTACCGACAAAGATTCTTTTCGGTTCTGTTTTTTTCTCTTCCTTCAAGTCGGTTCTCGGCCCGCCTCGCCCCGCGCGGCCACAGGTGGCCAGGTATTTGCCCGCTTCGTTCCGCCAGCCGGCTGGGCAGGCGACTCGGTGCCCACCGCGGGGCGCGCGCCCCGCCCAGGTGTGCTCCGGCGGGCGGCGGGGGCGCGCGGAGAGGCGGGCGCTGGGGAGCGGCGCGCGGGCACGGGGCGGCACCGCGGTGGGCGCGGCTGAGCCAGCTTGGCGGGGGCGCGGCGCACCTTGCTCCCGCGCCCGGGCCAGCCGCGTCGGTCCCTCTCCGCACGCCCCCGCCCGCCCGCCCGCCCGGACGCCTCAGGTCGCTTCCGTCCTCTCGGCACGGCCGCTGTCCTCGCTAGCCCCGCGTGGGAGGACGATGGGTCAGCGCGGAAAAAGTGAATGAGGACGGCGGCGCCGCAGCCAGCGCCCCAGTCGGCCGGCAGAGCAACCACCCGCCGGCTCCATGGACGCGCCGCGTGCACTGGCGGCCAAGCCCCCCACAGGGTAAGCGGGGCCCGGGAGGGCGGGCGTGGTTCTTCCCAAGGTGTAGAGGACTTGGGGCGCCTGGGTCGTTGCTCCGGAAACCGTGGCAGGCCTTGCTCGGGAGCACTTTCTGCGAGAGGTGCTGCTGTGAAAGCCCTTGTGTATGTTTGTGTATGTGTATGTGTTGGGGAGTGGGTGGGTGGAGGGAGTGCTGTCCCTCGGTGCAGAACCCCAGCCCTGAGCTGCCTCCTGCCCCTTGCAATAGTGGCAATCACGGGCCGAGGGGGACAAGGAAACTCCAGGCCTGAAACTCCAGCTGAGTCTGTCTGGTCCCATGCACAGGTTCCTCCAGCCACTCCTCGCAGGCCCTGTGGCCCGCTGCTCCCTTCCTCAATGACAAGAGGGTACTTGGTCTGTTGGAACCCATGTAGCCAGGAGATCTTGGGAGGTGTGTGGGAAAGGGACTTCATGAACACTCCTCTGCCCAAGCCTTTGTGCTGGGGTCTCTCTTGTGTCTGAAGAGGTGAGGACCTTCTTCATCGGACCTGAAAAGTAGAGCTGTCAACCCTGTCTTCAGGATCCCCTAGTGCCTCAACCCTTTTAGTTTCTTTTCGCTGTCTCTACACCTTGCGGACAGAGATTCCCTGTCACGTTGAGGATTTTACTTGCCCAAGAGAAACTTGCCTAACACAGGTCAAATAGTCTTGCCCTTTCACCCTCACTCCCCGAATCGTGCCCCTCTGTCCCCATCTCTACTAGGAGAGTTGACAACCCTTGCAGACTTGGTAGATTTCAGAGAGTGCGGTGGGGCTGGCCTTTGACCTCTTCTCTCTGGAGCAAATGTATTATGAGTGTTGCGAATGGAATGAGTTGGGGTGGGCCCGCACCTGCTCCCGGAATGGCCCACTTTCCACTTGAGCAGCTGGATTTTCTAAGGCAGCACTGGGGACAACAAGTCTCTTTTCTTTAGCAGTTATGTCCCACTGACTCACCCGATCCTTTGCCCACTGATTTTGTTGTCCAAGTGTTTATTATAAAAGCCGTCTAAACCAGTTCTTTATTCTTCAAATTCTCCCCTGGAGGCTCCCAAAAAAGTAAGAAACATTTCTAACTCATAATCTTGAAGCTAAGGAATGTTAAAAGAGAGAGAGAGAGAGAGAGAGAGAGAGAGAGAGAGAGAGAGAGAGAGAGAGAGAGAGAGAGAGAGAGACTTTTCTTCGCTAAGGTGTGGTTGTGGTTATATAATTCCTTTGAAGAAACAAGTTCCCATTGAAAAATAAATATGGGAATCCCTTTTCCTGTTAATGGGGAACCCCCAAAATGATGTTGGGAGATGTAAACAGAATTGCTTTTAATATTGCGACTTTTCTAGATTGTTATATAACTCTATGTAAGGGAACTGAATTATTTCACCACTATTTTTTTTTTATAAATAATATAAAGGGAATATTTAGGGGGCCTGCAAAGTTCCATAGAGTGCAGAAACTGATGAAGGTGTCTGGTAATAGGGAAACCACCCTCTGTCTCCAGCCAGCCTGTTCCCTAGGCAGCCAAGCGGGCAGCCCAGGTTTGTCTTCTTCACTGGGTGTCACAAGGGAAAACCAAGGTCCTGTGCTATGGGTGAGATGGTGAAGCTTTACAAGGCTTGATGCCCTTGAACCTCCAGCATATTATTTGATTGTTTCCACCTCTTTGTCCAAGAAATGTAGATCTAGTTTTGTAACTTGTTATTGCTGTTTCTCATTTGTTATACCTTGAAAGAAACACCCCCAAATATAAATATGCTTATATATATATATTTTTTAACAAAGATTACAAGTTCAGTATGAAGCATTTTGTGTTAGAATGCAAAGAAAGAAATGCCACTATATTTTATATTGTTAAGTTGTATTGCTTGCCTATCATAAATGATTGTGACATTTGGGGCCTCAGAATGTTATCGAAGGCAATTAGAATTTGTTGGCTCGTATCTGAAATTACTGTTTTCTTTATCTCTTGAGACTAGGCAGTGTTTGCAATGTGCTTGGGGGAATGTTTGTTTTTTTATCTGATACTACAGAGGTTAGTTATAAAGTTACTTTGTGTAAACTCTCATTTTTCCCATGTGACAGCCACAACTGATGGGATAAATTTGTTGTTATTGAGAAGAACACCTCAGTTGTCCTTGCCCAGTATAGACTGGTTCCAATGGACAAGAGAAAGATTAGTGAAGGGACAGATGGGCTGGTGAATGTAAATTCATCTCCTTAGAGTGTTATCTTTGTTAAGAACACAAATGCAAATTTTACTTGGATTGAAATTTTTTCTGTCCTCCATTAAAGCAGCAACCGTGACAAGCGTTTTCTTGGGAAGGAGACTGTATGAAGATTTAATGTGTTGCTTGGAGCTCATTTTTAAAGTGTGTGTTTGTGTGTGTGTGTGTTCGAATGTGAGTGCACACATTTTGTGATGCATTAGTGGAGATTAGAGGGCAGCCTAGGGGTCAGTTCTCTGGTCAGTTCTCTCCTCCCATAGGGACTGGACTCAGGTTGGCAGGCTAGTGTAGGAAGTGATTTTTACCTGTTGACTAGTCTCACCTGTCACTAGTCAGTTTCACCTAGTCAGAAGTGATAGCTAGTGAAATATTTTAGAACACAATATCAAGACAGAGGGCCTGTCTCTGCTGGTGTCCAATATGACCAGCCATACACTACTGTTTATACTAAACCATAAGTGTTTTGATATTAAAGAAATAGTAACTACATATTACATTTGCTTTTAGCTAATGTATTTAAGAGTATCTAGATCCTTAATAATGAGAAAATAAGGATTATCTGTCATAAAACTTCAATACTAAATTTGAGCTACATTTTTAAAGATGTTACTTCTGAGCTGTTCTTTATTCCGTCAACTCACTTAAGTAATGTTAAGTCTCTGGGTGTGGGCAATGCACCTAGGGATTTTACTTTTTGTAGTTATAATCTTTATCCATGAGGAATTAGACATTTACAGTGTCAAATAGTCAGATAATTTCTATCATCTCATATCAATCAAATCATATCATATCATATCATATCATATCATGTGGTCCTGATGGACCTGAAGGACCATGAAAATTGCTTCAAAGGTATTTGTAAACAGTTGAGTCGTTCCTGCCTTATGGGATTCTAGAATTCAGGCCATCCTTTGCTTTCTCTCTCTCATGATCTCCCATGCAAGGCATATCTGATTATTATTGGGTGTCGGGACTGTACCTTGGAAAGGTAACAATCCCCACATTTATGCAGGCTTGAATTCTATGGCCTCTTTAATTTGGGACTTGCAAAATGAGGTCGTAACGTGCGTGCACTAAACTATATGTCTATAATTATTAAGAAAACTGTGATTATAGGATGTATCTGTATCCCGTAATAACTGGCTTAAGATAATAGGTCTTTTGCACTTTGTAATTAAATTCACAATTATATTTGCTTTTACAACTGATTGAAAGTTTTAAAAACTGATCAGAAATATTTGATATTAAATCAGATTTAAAATGCACAAACAGGATTTAATTTAGACTTGAACTAAGTAAACCCATTCAACAGACAGTATATTTATTATATAGCCTTTTGGCCCTGTACACATTTAATAATGGGGCCTGTGGATTTTACATATCATCTAAGTGTAGTAATGTGTTTCAGTCTGTGCTGTAACACAGCATAGCTCTCATATTGCACGGCCCACTGAAAGCTTACAGATTTTCTTCTGTTCACACTTACCTTTACTTAAACCATTTTTAATAATGATTTATATTGCTGGTGTAGATAATGTATCTTTGGAAGTAGTTTTCAGTAATATAAATGACTTGTGAATTGTAGCTTTTTCCCCTCCTGTGATCTGTGTCTCTGTTCTCTTCCTTCTGTCTCACCACTGTTAGCTTCCTGTCTTGTGAAAGGGCCTCATACAGGTCTCCATTTCCCTTCCCTGCTCCTACCGTTCTATATTTTCAACTTTTCTCTTGCCAAGGGTACATTCTGTATGCTTGTCAAGGGTTTTTGTTTGACAGTGCTAAGAATGGTGGTAGCTTTCAAGACATGGTGTCGTGTACTTTACAGTGACAAATGGCAGTTTTCCAACAGTATTTGTGTTTCTTATTGTCCACCCCAGGCCCTTCCTTGTGTTTCTGAGCAAGTCCACCAGCCAGCAGCACCCTGTGGTAATTTAGGATTTGAAGTCATCTATCTGGTTGTCCTCATCGGGAGGTAAACTGCTCCAGGCTGGGACCGCGTCTTCCACCGGCCAAGTCCAATTAAAATAAGTTCCCTAGCCAAAAGTGTTTCTATTTTAACAACAACAAAAAAGCTTTAAAATCAACTGTCAAAATATATTTTAATTAGGCTTATTTGATTAGACACATGCCCAGATTGCAGATGCTTTCACAGCAAGGCCTTGGTAGATCCAATTCCCACCTACACCCAACCAAGCAATGCCTGTTAAAAAGACTCCAGCTGAAGCTGGGTGTGGTGGCGAAGGCCTGCAGTCTCAACTGCTTGGGAGACTGAGGTGGGAGGATGACAAGTTCAGGGCCAGTCTGAGGTAGAGAACAGGTTCAATGTCTTCTTAGGCTCCAGAGTGAGTTCCAGGGCAGCCCAGGGAACTTAGACTCATTGTCAAAGTGAAAACAAAAAGTGGGGTGTGTGTGTGTGGAAATGTGGCCTGCTGTGATCTCTTGGCACTCTTAGTGGTGTATAGCTCCTTGCTTCTACCCTCCAGAACCAAACCAAACCAAAACACACTGCACAAAACAGCACTGCCTGTAATTGGTTTAGAGTCCATTATGCCCTTAGCCCTTAACATTTTCCAACTCAGAGCCACATGAACTCAGGAGTCTATCTCCTCCACCTCCCTTTCTGCTCACTACAGCTCTGTCCAGCCTTTCCTTCCTTCCTTCCTAGTCACCATAGCTCTGTCCAGTCTTTGCTGCTCTAAAACCCAGTTAGAGAGCCCTTGTTCTAGGGGAAGCCCCATGGTGCTCCAGACAAGTCAGCCAGGGGACCCATTCTCTTTACTGTAGTACCAGAAGATGGTCTTAGTGTGCACTTGAAGTGACCTGGCCTCCCATTCTCCTGTGGAAGAGAAAACACTGGGATGAGATTTGGGTGCTGGTGGTAGTGGTGGCCTGCGGCCCTCCCAGCAGGGCTCCTGGATGTCGGTCAGCTGGGCTGTCTGGCCTCACATTTTGTGAGGGTGAAGCAGTGCGTCCCTGTGTGAGTGGCCAGTGCACCTTAAGGGCAGAGTTCTTCACCTGCCTTATGTTTCGTTGATTTTAAATGGAAGCAGTCTGTGTGGGTTGTTAGTCTGAGTTGACTGGTCAGGATCTGCCTGTGGTTTCTCAGTCTCTGGGGCTAGTATAGCATCCTTTCTATAATCCTGCCACTCTGAACACTTTCTGCCCTCCTCTTGCCCTGGGAGCCTTTTCTTCTATCCCAGGATGGTTCCTGGCAGCCTTCAGGCCACGTGATCTTTCCATCCAAGGGCTCCAGGAACTTGGTTAGTTGACTGGCATTTTCTCTGACATCTCCAACCTCTCCCCTGTCAGAACCCTTGTAGGAACTGGTGGGTTTTGTTTGCTGGTCTCATTCTGCCTGAATTCAGAGTTCCTCGGAGGCAGGCATCCTACTTTGTGTAGTACCATCTGCCTGTGGCACAGGAGACAGCTGTCATCCAGGTCACCAACCGCACATCCCATTTGTGGTTTGTTAAGATAGTCTTAGAACTCACAGGGGCCTCAGCATCATATGATTCAGTGTGTTACCAGAAAGTGCTAGCTAGATGCCTCTTTTGAAAAAAGAAAATCCTGACATTTACTTCAACTTTCAATCATACCTTTGTTTCTGCCAGACACTGTGTGAACAGACGGACCAACTAGTGCTGAAGGTTCTCTGTTCTGTTGAAGCTTGCCACCGTGAGGCCTTCCCGTGCAGTAGCCACACAGAGGAACAGGACACGGGACAGGCACCTGCCCTTTTCTTTGTGACTCAAGTTGTGCCTATCTCTGTACATGGGGCCTTGGCACAACTCCCATCCTACAACCATGTACGGGAGGTTTGGCATAGTGGGGCACAGTTCCTGACAGGATGGTCTAGTGTGGACGAGGAGGACTTGACACAGTGGACTGACAGGGGGCAGGTGGTCTCAGTGAGCATGTGACTCTTCTCCCTCCTCCCAGGGACCTCAGAACTCAGCTGTCAGGAGGTATGTCCAGATAGTTTCTGACCTGTGGTGAGAAATGAATCCTTATTTTGCTAAGGTTATAATTGACAGGAAATGGTCTGGAGCTGCACAGAATGGTTATGTACCAGCCCAGTTCAGGCCTCTTGCAGCTGGTGTTTCTGATTCTAGTCTCCAAATCAGTCCCTAGTGTGCAGACCCTGTACAATCCCTTCTTTCCAGGACCTTGCAGACCCAGAGCTTAGAGGAGTTCCCTGCCCATCTCCAGGAGGAAGTATCATTTAGACAGTCACTCCCAAAGTGTGGAAGTAGCCACACCTTCCTTTCTATCTGTCAGATGTCAGGGGCTGGCATGCATTGACTTCCATGAGTCTCACCTTTTCCATCTCATATCAACTTCTTTTTGTTCACGGTATGCAGCAGCGTAATAGCGGACAGCTTGGGAAGAGAATCCCCAAGCCATAGCCATAGGCTAGCCGTGTCTGGGAAAAATCACAGAGCCTCTTGCTTTTCTCCTGGCTTAATGGGATGAGCAAAGAATATGTGTTCTGGCATGATGAGGGTTGTCTACAAAGTTCATCATCTTAAATACTGGGTGTGGCTGGAAGAGTCAGAACTGAAACAGAGCCGTACCCAGCACACTGATTCTGCAGCTCTAAGTACATAATCTGAACAATTAAATACTTAAAGAGCTTCCCCCATCAACCCTGGCAGTGTTTCCCCAAACCTAACGGTTTGGGAGTTGTGAGTGTTAATTCAGAGAAGTGAACACTTCTGTTCGGGTGGCTAGAACCTTGATAATTAAAACTCATTCATGTTCATTAAACAAACGATTAGCTTGCAAGAGGCTGCTGGATCATAGGTAGAATTTAGACATTTGCCACTTATTGAGGTCCCCAACTGTCTGATCCCCTGTCTTGCTTCCTATAACTTTATGTTGACTCAGTATTAAGTAGAAGTAAAACTGTATCCATCCTACTGGGGGGTTGGGGGGGGGGGGCTAAGCAAGCCACTTATCACAGTCCAGTGATGTTCTAGCAGCGTTGCTTGAATGGTGAATGAATTAGAGACCTCTTTCAGCCCTTACCAAATCAGTTGGTGTATTTTCAGCATGTTAGCTGGGATGCTGAAATGCAGTCTTTCTCATGCTGCCTCAGCCCTCTGACTTCCTATCCTTAGCTACTTCTCAGATGTTTGGGGTTCGTGCAATGATTCGTTGTCAAAGAAAAAGTTCCAAGTGAAGTACATGTGCAAATTTTATAGCATTAAGAACTGTAATGAGAGGCTAGGAGGACGGCTCACTGGGTAAAGTGCAGGCCTGAGCTCAGAATTCCCAGTGCCCATGTAAAGGCTGGGTATGCTGGTGTGTGTCTGTAAAGTACAGCATCAGGGGCAGGGAGGCTGATCCCTGGGGCCTTGGCAGACTCTGTCAGTCCACCTGAAACATTGAGTTCCAGGTTCAGGAAGACACCCTCACATGGATCTCTATACACACACACACACACACACACACACACATACACACACACACACGCTGGCACTCATGGATGAGTACTCCCACACACATGTACACACATACACACAAGGTGGGGGAGGGAGGAGGAGGGAGAGAGAAAGCAAAAAGGAAGTTCAGTTTGTAAAATAGGTGATTTGAATTAAAAGCAACACGTTAATTTTTGAAATTTCCTTATTATTTTTTAGTTAAGGGAGGAAACAGAAGTTCATAGGCTCTCAGTTAGGCGCCAAGCTCATACAACAAGGTACGGTGGTACGCTCTAGCTCATCTTGAGTCTTTAGATGCTCTGTGAGGCTTGACTCTTCCAGGATATCCCCACGATCAGAAAGAAAATAGTGGTTTTCTCTTGTTTGGAGTCTAGATTGTCCTGTGACTCCCTAGCCTGGCATGTAGCCCCCAACTAACTCCTCATCCTTTGGTACTGCTACACCAACCTATAACACAGACCTGGGGCTGGGATGTTCTTTAGCTTTCTGTAGGATGGGGTGATGTCTCTGCTGTAGCTATAGCTTCACACCATCCTTTTGCTAAAGAAATAATCTACCACAAGCATCCGGATGATATCCTCCTCCTGGTATCTGCCAGGTGGACACAACACTCCTGCTGCATTCCCAGGAAGCACATCTCCTGAGACTCTTAGATGGAACTTAGCTTTTTGAAGGAGGTGTGCTGTGTGTGGTGGGAGAGGACTCCATTCAGAGGTCGGTGGCTGCATTGACAGCGTGGCTGAATTCGGAGAAGCTGAACCCAGACTCTGCCTCCTGTCTCGCAAGTGCTTCTGCCTTGATCCTGGCTAATGAATTAATAAACACGAAAAGCCTTCCCTTTGTACTGATCTGACTCAGCTCTCTGTATCTGTGCTGATACTTTTGATAATGGTACAGGTGACATTGGGCAAAGTCACCTTTGCCCAATAATGTACTTCCTTCCATGCAGAAGGTTGGAGAACCTTAACTTACGGATCTGTTAGTTGTTTTCTTGCATATACCTTTTGGCAGCCTTCAGTGAGAGCTGGGTGATTCTTTAACTGTTCCCTTGCTGTTGGTAAGTGGGTTTCACTGAGAAGGGTTGTACTTGGCACTTGTAGGGCTTGTAAGGGCTGGTGTCCTTCTGCAGGGAAATGCTAGACCAGGGAAGGACAGTGTGTGACATTTGTGACAATTTGGTGTGGCTCGTACTGGGTTATTGTGTCTGGCATTGCCTGCCTTCTTACAGTTCACTGGTTCTTATTTATATTAGTCAGTTTCTTATTGTTGTGACAAAATACCCATGGCAACTAACTTATCAGAAATGAAGGTTTATTTTGGCTATGGTTTTCAGTGGTTGCAGTCCTTGGCCTCTTGTTCTTGATGCCTTTGGGAAAGTGACAGTACTTTATGGTAGGGAGTGCAAGAAGCTGCTCAGATCATGTTGGCTGGGAAGCAGAGACAGGAGGGGCAGGATCCCCAGTGGGATCTTTGTCCATATGGGCACACCTCTGTAAGGTTATGCCATGCTTCAGTAGCACGAAGTTGAAGACCAAACCATTAAAATACTAGGTGTGGGGGGGGAGTTGCTCTCAATATCTAAGAATTATATTGCATACTAAGAGACACAAAAGTGGAAAACCATGCCTTCTTCATGGCTAATATATTTAGCATCTATTGAAGTTGTTTTTGTGTTGAATGTCCTCTGCATATTACATTCTTAGCTCTCAAACATCCCTCCTCCTTCTCTTCTTCCTCCTCTCCCTCCTTCTCCTCCTCCTCCTCTTCTTCTTCTTCAAGTTGAATTGGTTTGTTGTGCCAATATTGGATGGAGAAGCCGAACAACATTCGTGTTTCTGTTTTAAATGATCACAGTAGAATGGCTCAAGTGAGGGGGACACATATAGCCCTGACTATTTTAAGTGTTGGTCTGTGGGAAGCATTGGTCCTTAGACAAGGCATCTGAGCAGCAACCTTCGAGGGAAGTTGTATGCTTGGGATGTTCCATTGGTGCTGACTTCTCATTTCTGAATTCAACACTATGCAGGTTTCTTACATCAGTGATGACTAGTTGAGAGTTTAATGGGAATTGATAGGTGGTTTGCTTTTAAACTGAGTTAGCCTTCATGCTCCCCTGAGGAGAGGACTGCACATTCATTCACATAACATTTTTATTTAGAAAAGGCAGTATTTTTATAATGAAAAATATTTATTGGCTTAAAATAAACATGTTTATTTTAAATCTGTCAATGTGTTACATGAATTTCTGAGAGATTTTTTTCACTAGTCCTTATTTCTTTTGTTAGTGATACAAGGAGTAAAGACGTGCTCTGTGGGTGCTTTCTGGCTTTGGGGGTGGTCGTGGTGGTGAGTTTTGCTGCAGAAACTTGACTGTGGTTGGCATTTCTGCTCTCTTTTTTGTGCTAAGCATGTCTGTCACACTGCAGATCTTGTGGGGTGGAAAAGTAAGGCTCTCCAAGTCAGTCCCTGTCACTGAGACATGTACACCTCCAACCAACCGGCTGGCCAGTCTCCTTGTTTCCCCACCCCTCTCGATATTCTGCAATTATCTGGATTATAAGGTTTTAAAAAATGATCTTAAATTTCATTCATTATTATTATTATTATTATTATTATTATGATCATTATGTGTGTGTGTGTGTGTGTGTGTGTGTGTGTGTGTGTCTATCTGTGCCAGCTACAGAGTGCAAGTGGAAGTAAGAAAACTTTCAGGAATTGGCTTTCTTTCTACTGTGAGTCTGAGGAATCAAACTTAGACCATCAGGGTTATATGGTAAGTGCTTTATCCCTGAGCCATCTCACTGTCCCTGGGTTGTAGAATTCATGAGATGATTTAACAAGGAGTAAGAGTATCCTGTGGAGTGCCTGCCATATGGTGGTTCCCCTTTTCCTTTCCCCTGTTAACTGTTTTCTATCAGCGAACTATCAGACTACAAGAAGGAACAGAGACACGGGGTTACTAGTATGGTACATGGTCCTTACAGAGCGTGTAAGGAGACGTGCACTGTTTCCCATTGTTTTCACACAGTAGAGACATAGCAAATGCTACTGTAATAGGAAACTGAGAACTTAGTATAGTGTTCAGAACCATTTGCTGCTTTAACACAGGAAAGCAGCATGAGGAACACGATACAGGTCATATCTTGTATTCATAAGTTGCTCTTGAGCAGATGTGGTGAACACTGAATGTGGGCCAGGAGAGCTGAGCTACTGGGCGAACAGGACAGGAGAGACTTGAGGTGGGTAGAAAAGCTCTAGACCTGTTCGTCTCCCTTGAGAAGTTTGGATATCACTTTTGAGTGTAGACTACACCTTGTATCTGGTTAGTTATCATGGCCGGGAGCTTAGTGCTCCTCTTCTAACAGAAGTGTCTGTTCCACGTTTCTTGTACTTCTGTGCTAGCAGTTGTCTGGTTCCATGAAGATGAAGTCCTTGAAAAATCATATGCCATTGTATATTCAATTAAAATGGGTATGGAACTCTGCCTCTGAGTGTAGTGTTTGTGCGACTCAGTCAGCAGTATGCTCGCTCGGAAAAGAAACTATAAGAATATTGGGACAATTCACTTAGAAATTAGTGTCTGAGTATTGGGTAAAGTGCTGCACATGTGTATAAGTCACTCCAGAAGGTATTTGCATGTGTCCTGTGAGGAGCTGGACCAGTAGTTGAGCTAAACTATGAACAGTATATCTATAACATCTAAGAGTCATTTAGAGGTTGCCTGTTTTTGTTTTTTTTAATCTGAAAGTCCTCTGTCCAGATGGGGCAGGGTGCCCCACCACTGGTGACAGTACCACCTTGATAACACAGTGACATAATGGATGGCTTCACATAGGGAACTTTTCCTTTCTCATTCCATTAGGTTTTATGTCCTTAGACTCTATAAGGGGTAAATATCATTTATCCATAGCTCTGCCCTCAGTGAGTGAATAAAAGAGCATTAATCTGAAATTATAGTGCTTTACATTAGCTCTCTAAGGAGGCTTTAGAAAAACATTAGTCTTTCTTGTCATTTAACCATCCTATTTTACAAAGATTATATGGCAGTGAGAGAAGCAATAGCTTATTTTGAAAAGGAAGGCCTGTGAGTGCTATATGTTATCATAGTTTTCATTACACTGGAAACACTGGACTCGTGATTTCATACATGCCAAAACATGGGTCACCTGCTGTCTGGCAAGTGTCGGTGTCGCGTTCTAATAATTGTGCTTGGTGCTATATGTGATGGCCTTTAAAAAAAAACAGAAGCAAACTGGCAGTAGACGTTAATCATCAAGAGGTGATCCGAGCCCACATTAGGATCCTGTAAATTATTTGAAAGCATGATTATCAACATACTCATAGTACACTATTGGAAAAATGGCTTTATTAGTTTACACAACAGTGGAATGTGGCTGTGGCTTGTAAGTGTCCCCCAATCTTTATATGTTGGAGATCTATTTCCCAAATTGGTCTTTTAGTGGAGAGGTATTTAGGAGGTAACTGGAATTTAAGATCATAATTGTGCCCCTTGCTGGGGTTAGTGGCTTTTCAGAAAGGGTAAGGAGAGCCCAGTTCACTCAGAAGCTCTGCTTTATGACACAGTAACGCAGGACATAGCTGTATCCGATGCTGAGCAAGTGTGGGTGCCATGCTTTAGATTTCCCTGTCTCCAGATCCATGGACTAAGGGAATCTTCGTACATTTCCTAATCTGTGGCATTTGGTTCCAACAACAGAAAGTGGCCTAAGACAAATGTGCCAGAGTGGAATTTCTTATCAGATTCAAGTACTAGGAAAGGTGCTTTTGCTTTATTCATGCCCTTCCAAACTTATTATGCTGAGAGTAAAGTCAGGTCTTTATGCCTGTTAGCTAGGTAAACAGTAGATAATTCCTTTATAAGGGCCCTTTTAGCACAAGGCCCAGCACCTGTCCTCAGAGAGGACTGAAGGGATGGAGTGGAATATATGAGAGGGGAGGCTGAGATAGTTAAGAGCAGGCAGAGCCAACCAAAGGCAAGGCCTGGCTCTTGTAGCTGAGAAATGATGCCTTTGTGAAGCTAGGAGGGCGATAGGGCCTGTGAGAGTTTGAGCTGTAGGTTGAAAACTGGATAAAGTCTAGCAAGGTGGATTGTGAAAGGGTACCAACTGGCATGAATAGAAGCCAAAAGACAGAGGAAAGCTTGGACTTCTAGTCACCAGCATGGGTGCCTAAATCAGTAGGAAGCTATAGAGGACATGAGGTAGGTAACAGGTGACTTAGATGCCAGGATTAGGAATTTGTGGAGGGTCAGCAGGTGGGTCGTGCAGAGCATGGCTTTGTCTGGATGAACTGGGAATCAGGCCAGTGTTTTTGAGTACAACATGACACTAGTGGACAAAGGTTGTTCTCAGGATGTTTCATGATTTCAGAGAGCAAACGGGGAAGGAAGGATGGAGATTAGCTGGGTCAGTTGTGACAATGGTTTGGTCCTGTTCTCTCATCAAGAATGGGGCTGGTATCTGAGGCTCTCCTACTTTAATGAATGTAGGTATAAGGGTGTTTGCAGCTGTTGGACAATCACCGTGGAGGGAGCATAGTTGGAAGTGTTAAAACCTTATCAATGGGGGCTGGCGAGATGGCTCAGTGGTTAAGAGCACCTACTGCTCTTCCAAAGGTCCTGAGTTCAAATCCCAGTCAACCATATGGTGGCTCACAACCATCCGCAACGAAATCTGATGTCCTCCTCTGGAATGTCTGAAGACATCTATAGTGTACTTACATATAATCAATAAATAAATCTTAAAAAAAAAAAACTTATCAATGGGAGCGTTAATGTCTTGGGCAGATCACCCAGACAGGAACTCCACCGAAGCACAGGGTCTGTCAAGCTTCACTCATTTCCTTATCTTCTGGGATACTGGGAACAAGTGTGTTGTAGTCTGACTACAAGATAAAGATTCATCAGATATGACTAATTGCAGGTCTCTGTCTCCTTGAGAATGAGGAACTTTGTGAGTGACTTTGGGGCCAGGTACAGCTGATCAAGTGCATAGCAGAAGTGTGGTGGTGGGGAGAGCCCAGGCACCAGTGATACCAGCTGAGAGTATGGAAACTGGCAGGGTACATGTTCAGGCTGTCCAATGTGCTTGTATGTGTCCTCACCTTTGCTCCTCATAAATATCTTGTGAGGTAGGTTCTAATTCTATTTTAAAAGTGAGGACTGCAGAACACAGAGGGTTAACTATTATGACCAAGGATAACTAACTTGATACCCCCACCTATTAATTATATCGATCGAATCTCATGTCCTCCTCAGATATTCATGGATAACATGCAGGGGCCCCGAGAAAAGCCTAGAGTCTAAGGTGAAAAAGTAGGGTGATCAGGCAGGAGCTGTGAGAGCTCACTCAGGTCCTTGGTAACCTTGACCTGGGAGGAAGGCTGGGTTTACTGAAGTCAGTGCTTGGCCCTTGGTGTGGTGGCTTAGAGTTTATCCCAGCTTAGCCTTCCCGTTTCCCCAAGAAAGTGTTCATCCTGCCTACCCGGTGTTACTGCAACACACAAGTAGTGGTGACAGGGGAGGGGACATAGCCTGAGGCCTATGGGTGTGCCCTGTATATTCTAATACACTATGAAGTCTGCTTTTTGATGAGTGGGGGTGTCTGAAACTTAAAAGTAAGCATGAACCCAAGTGTGAATGAAGCAGTGAAGAGTAGAAGCCAGTGAATTTCCAGTCAGAGATGTGTGAAGCTCCTTACATGTGATCAGTGGGTTCATCTCTCCACAGTTGGTAAAGCTTGTCTTTGAGGGTGAACCCCCCCCCCCGCCACCACCACACACACACCTCAAGAAGTTCAGGACATCTTGGAGATACCCAGGCACACCATGGGGAACATGTTCCCATGAGCCCCTTTGGTCCTTTAGACCTAGAACAGGCTAACTGAATCATTTATTTTGAGTGCTTTTCTTGGATTTTTGTCATCCATTCATCTCAGTAGATCTGTATGCAAGACTATTTCACTCCCCATTTTGGAGCTGAACATCCTTCATGGAACTAGTTTAGGGTAACCAAAGAATGATGCTATGTTCTCTCCCCGGGTAGCATTTCTATTGTCAATAACACCTGCCCTCTGACAGGGTCACCAGCCTCCACAGGTTCCAGGGCCATAGGCTCATCCTTATTTGCAGTGCCTGGGGAAGCCACAGGAAGCAGTGCTGGTGTGCTGGGATTTATTAGTCCTGCGAGAGGGTTCAAGCTTATGACTTTGGGAAGAAAGAGGGACAAGCAGGAAAAAAAATGAGTAAAATCTAAATAACTTTGGCCTCTGATGGTAACTCTGTTTTGGTTCCATAGCAAAGTTGAAGCAAAATATAATAATTTTTAAAAATTTTCTTGGCTTAAGAATTTTTGTATATAATCTATTTTGATCAGATTTTTCCTTCTCTACACACAAAGTCCAACTTTTCCCAGATCCTCTCCACTTCTCTACCCACCAAACGTTATGTTCTTTATGTTCTTTCTCCTTTTTGCTCCCAGAACAAAAGGCAAAACCAAAACAAAAAGCACCTATCATCAAAGCAATTCCCTCTAACACAAAATATAGCAACCCTCCAAAAAATCACAGAAACCCCACAAAGTCCATTTCATGTGCTCTTCCTGAGCACAGGGGCCTGCCTTAAGGTGTCACTCCACTGGAGAAAACTGATTTCCTCTTTCCTACTGCATACATATATATCACTTGCCAATAGTAATGGGATTAGAAATGGGACTTTGTGCCTATTTTCCCTTTGCCATACTGGGGCTTTTGCCTGGTTTGAACTTAATCAGGTCTTACACATGCTGTTGCCATCTCTGTGAGTTCCTATGTCCATCAGCACTGTTGGGTCTGGAAGATGTTGTATCCTTGGAGAATCTAATTTTTTCTTAACAGACAATTCTATACCTTCTAGGCAGCCAGGCAGTGGACCCTAATTGCATGGGACATTGCTCAACTCCATTTCTGCACTTCTCAGTGTCTTTTTTTTTGTCTTCTCATTCCAACATCTGCACATTCCAGCCTGCTTGCTCAGGCCCAAAGATTTTATTTATTTATTATCTGTAAGTACACTGTAGCTGTCTTCAGACACTCCAGAAGAGGGAGTCAGATCTCATTACAGATGGTTGTGAGCCACCATGTGGTTGCTGAAGATTTGTACTCAGGACCTTTGGAAGAGCAGTCAGTGCTCTTTACCACTTGAGCCATCTCTCCAGCCCTCTCAGTGTCTTAAGATTGCTGAGTCTTGTGAAGTGTGTGTGTGTGTGTTTGTGTGTGTGTGTGTTTGTGTGTGTATGTATATACAAGGTTATGTCGTTTGGTCTTTGAGAGGGTATGCTATGTAAGCTTAGGGCAGAGAAAGAGCAGAAGATTGCAGGGTTTCTACCAGCGCCTGCCTCTAGCTGTCTGGCCACACAATTTGTGCCATGCAGGATTCTGTTCAGATGGTTCTTCCTGACTACAGGAACCCTGAATGTGATGAGGAGTGTCGTTGAGTGGAGTCTTCAGTGCAAGTGTAGGAGATCTGAAATGACAGGAAATGAGTCATTATAGTGGGACGTTGATTGGACTGGAGCTTTGGCGTCTACCGTATTTTACACGAGCAAGTCCACTTGAAGCCTGCTTACAAATGTGGATTGTCTTCGGGTGTTGGCTGCCATACAGAATGTCCCCTGGCAGTATTGTTATTATGGCCATATCATTGTTACTCCTGAGGTCTGTTTAATGATACTTGATAAATTTCACTTGAACTTCATGAAGCTCATGAGTCTTTGGGAAGGCATTTAATTCTCTACTTTCCAAACAGAGAAGAGCCAATGTTCTGATTAAAGACAGAGAAAAGAGACAGGCATGGCGATTCACATCTGTGGTTTTAGCATTAGGCGGAGGCAGTTGAGCTATGAGTTCAAGGCCTGACTGTTCTGGGGCAGTCTGGGCGACAGAGAGAGATCCTATCTACAAACAAACAAACACCAAATAAATCAAGTGTAACAAAGCATCCCATCCTGCTCTGTTATCTGCCTTTGGGCTGGCTCTATGTATGTAGCCTGCATGTGTAGATATTGGTTGCTTACTGTATTGATGGCACGTCTTATCACAAAAGAAAGGGACTGAGTTGAAGACTACAGATAGTAGTGATCTATTACTGCAGATCAATGCCCTAAAACTGTGCAGCTAGTCTCAGGGACAGTGTGATAGAGGCTCTCTTGCAGCCACTATGTGTCATTCATATAAAGTAGCTAGATGGACCCAGCTGTGTTGACCATTAGTGGGATACCTCAACTCTGTGCCCTGTGGTCATCTTTCTCTGTGTATTTGGCTGTCTTCATAGCCTGGTCTCCTACACCTTCAGATAAAGAAGTGACTTGGAGGAATGAAGGAGGAAGCTGTAAGGCCTTTTGTGACTTAGTCTCTGAAATCATGCATGACAGATCACTAAGTACAAACCTTGCTCGAGGTCGTGGTTGAACTGATTATTCTAAAACACCAGTGAGCCTATTTTGGAATTTCCATGGAGCAATCAGCTGCATTGTCCTTTTTCATAGCAACCTTGTCAAGCCCCTATTGAGGATCCAATAATAGCAAACATCAAGAGTCCAAAAAAGGGAGATGTTATTAACCAAATCCCACTTGAGGTGGAACTGGCACAAGGCATTCTTTCTGATAGTTGGTTTTTCTGTGTATAGAGAAGTTTTTTTTTATTTATTTTTTTTATTTTGGTTTTTTGAGACAGGGCTTTTCTGTGTAGCCCTGGCTGTCCTGGAACTCACTTTGTAGACCAGACTGGCCTCGAACTCTGAAATCCACCTGCCTCTGCCTCCTGAGTGCTGGGATTAAAGGTGTGCACCACCATGCCTGGCTTTAATTAAAAATTTTTATTCAGCAAAATAAATGAGATTCATGCAATAAAAAAGAGCCAATGCCCTTATCATAGAAGTTACATCCATTCCTGCACTGGCTGGTTTGTGGTCAGCTTTACACATATTTTTGAAATATTTTTGAAGAAGAACCTCAAATGAGAAAATGCTCCTACCAGATTGCTTATAGGCAGGATGTAGAGCACTTTTTGACTGAGCATTGATGTGAGAGGGCCAGGCCACTGTGAATGGTGCCATCTCTCGACAGGTGGGCCCGGATGTATAGGAAGCCCTGATGAGCATGGCCTCAGTTCTTGCTTCCAGGTTCCTGCCTCCTGTCCCTACCTGGTACCTCCCTGGATGATGAACTACAAGCTGTAAGATGAAATAAACCCCTTTCACTCAAATTGGTTTTGGAGATTTATCACAGCAATAGAAACCCTAAGCCAATCCCAAAAGCCTACATTTGTTTGGATTGTCACTTACACCTTAAATTTTAAATTTCAACCATGTTTAGTTGTTTCAGGTTTAGTTCTTTATCATGTTTCCTTGTGTATTGTGAAGGCTTAACAAAGAAATGATCCATTTTAACTAATGTTCTACTATTTAACAGTTATTTAGTAATTGGATCTTTTAAAAGTAATTTATCTATGTGTTGCATTGTGGGTGTTCCTGCTCTGACTAAGTCCATAAAACAGAAGTGAGAACAAGCCTCTACACAAGTAATTATGACCAGGACTGTGCTGGGTGAACGTGTACAAAAGACTTCAGGAACATTCATGGTTAAAGAACCGGTTAGTTCTGCTTAAAGTGTAGGGCCCAGATACGTCCAGTTTACTTTTATGAAAGGCTGCCTCATAAAATGTGATCTGTGCTTCATCACTGCAGTCACCATATGGTGTTTCTCTTGCAGCCAGAAATTGTGGTCTGCACCTCTGTTTTCCCTCCCCCTATACTTTTGCATGCTGCTGCTATCAATCTATATGTGGGTGTATGTTTGTGGCATTGTGTACAGCAGTGCTCTCTTTTGTTATGCTCTTTCATTAAACATAATGATATTTACTCTCATGTAGTATGCTGGGATTCACACTCTTTACTGATAGGCACTGATCCATGCACAGATTCGCAACAGTTAGTCTAACCCTTCTGCAACTGATAGATAATTGGATGATTTTCTTTCCTGTTTCCTAAAGCTACTGTGACCATTCCTATATAAGCTTTGTGTGACATATATCTCCCCAGCACCCTGGAGTGAATACTTAGGAGACGAAGGGCTGGGTCACGTGATTTGGTGTGCTTTTAATGTTTAAGGGACTACGAGGCTGTTGTATATTCCACCAGCTATGGGCAGGAATTATAGTTGCTGGACAGCTTTGTTTGTTTTGTTGTTGTTGTTTTTTTTTAAACCATTTTAAGTGTATGAAATTTATTGAATTTTTATATGTGTCTTTGGTTTGAAATGTGATATATGTTTAGTGGCTTTCTGCAGACAGGCATAACCTTCTTTATAAGAGTGGCTTGTTCGCAAGCATGGGCTGTGTGGAAAGTGTGTGAGGCTTAGCCCTCCCCTCCCAGGTTTGCAGAGTAAAGTATCAGTCTGTGGTTCTAATTCTCAAGTGGCTCAAGTCCTGGAGCCAAGGTTTCTTCTCTCCAATTTCTAGTATTCCTTGTACTGGCTCTCTAGCTGGTGATTCGTGCACACCTTATAACCAACTTAACCCCTGCCGAGGCTGAGTTTGGAGTTAGGTGTTGGTGACCTGGCTCTTTAGAAGGAGAAGACATAGTTGGTTGTTGTCATGTGGGCTGTATGCTGTTGCTATGGGTGAGATGTCACAAGAGGAACAGGCACTGACACTTCAAGGGAGGCCTTTGCTAGGGGAAGTGCCAGGGCCTTCCTCAGAAAGTTGGACACACATGGTGAGGGGCATGTGCCTGCCAGCATAAAGGCAGGCAGTATATCTGAAATGAATTGCCATTCAGATATTAATGGCTACTATTATTATTTTAGTATTTCAGTCCTCCTGAAACTTAGAGCAGAAAAGACTGATCATGTGAGGAGTGTTTCTGGGAGTAGTCTGGAATGGCAGGGAAACCCCAGAGGGTTCGACCATGCTGAAGACAGGCTTTCCATTTATTTTCAGAAAGGCAACCTTGCACACCCTTAAGTGCCCTTTCTCTGTATATTTATGCTTATCTTTGTGGCTTAGGGGGTGCAGTTAAACTTCTTAACACAACATAAAAAGAAAAACTAAGCAGAAATATTTCAATGATGCTGATAAGAGTTTTTGCTTGTTGTTTATAAAGTAGGTTCCTTGCACTGACATTTTATGTTTCACGTGATCTCTGCTGGGAAGATCTAAGTGATGAAGGTCAGGGTATGTGTGGGGGTAATCCAGTCTGCCTTGGAACCCAAGTGTCCCAGAGATCAACGGCCAGATTTTCAAGCAAAAGAAATGGTGCTTTGTCTTCTGGTAGCCACATACATGACACACAAAATGCTATTGTGACTTAGCATTCTATTGTCTTTGAGATTGGTGTGTGCATGTTTGATTGTGTTTGCTCAGTGTAACTATCTGTGAACCCTAAACAATCATTGCTTCTCCAGGTCAGGTGGAAGTCCTTCCATTCCAAGGTGAGGCTGTGTAAGTTAGCATCCTACTTCCCAGCCTCTTCTGAAGGGGTTTCTTCCAACACAGTCTTCTTGCTCCCGCTCTGCTGTTTTTTTCTATACCCCATTTGTTTTCCCAAGGCTTTAATGCAAGGATGGTAACACAAACAGAAGTAGTAAGGCGAGCCAAACAAACAAGCACATAGAATGAAGGAGCCTTTAACTATGAGCACAAAGCAGTGTGTTGTGAGAATCAGTTTTGTCTAAGCATTTCTAACAAGTGGCACATGAGGAAAACAATAATTTCCATTATCCCCATTATTGAAAGTAGGACATATTCCAGTTCCTCAGAGGAGGCGTCACTTTCCCTGGCACTGAAAGGTAATTACTTGCAGTGGTTTGTTCGAGGCACTATACTCCCATCTATTTTGTGGCTTGCTGAAAGTGTTTACTCAGGATTTCCAGACCCTGTACATGCAGCTATTGTATGCGTGTGTGAGAAGTGGCTGATGGGGTAGTGTAAGTGTCTGTGGAAACAGACTGCTGTGGGCACAGGGCTCCACTTGAGCATCACAGAGCCAAGAGCATAGCACTGCCTCTACTGGGCTCAGTGACCGGGGTGCTGAAAGTTCTGGTAGAGAAGTGGAAGAGGAGCAAGTAAGAAGGCATCTGATGAGATTTACTTATTTATGGATGGCAAGAAATTGGCATTGCATAAAGGGAGGCCAACGGAGAGAGGATCTGGGCAGGATCTCTCCTAGAGTTCACACAGCTGATAGTGCACTAGGATCCCTGGCTAGCGGAGGCATTGGAAGAATATGAGAGATCAGTGGATCCTATATTAGAAAACTGACCCTGTCTATGTAGCAGAAGATGGCCTAATCGGCCATCATTGGGAAGAGAGGCCTCTTGGTCTTGCAAACTTTATATGACCCAGCACAAGGGAAGGCCAGGGCCAAGAAGTGGGAGTGGGTGGGTAGAGGAGCAAGGGCGGGGGGGGGGGGGGTATAGGGAACTTTCGGGATAGCATTTGAAATGTAAATAAAGAAAATAATAATAATAAAAAATACATTTAAAAAAAAAGAAAAAGAAAAGAAAACTGACCCTGACCCTGGCAGCAGTGGGAAGGTGCTAAGAGACAAAGGCTTACACTGTGACAATTGCTTAGACAGAAGATAAAGCAGGTTCTGAGCTACCTCAGGGAGGAGGGTGTGGGTTGGGAGGGGATTTAGGATACCCATCATTGATAGAACAGAGAGCTACTGCATGTGCGAATTGGGGAAGGAAAGGGACTTCTGGGTTCTGTGTGTTATGACTTTTTGGTCATGAGCTCACAAATACCTTTGCAAGCAATATAATTCTATGTCACAATAGGTATTCTTCAGAGGACAGGACAGGTCCAGTTCAGCTTTACCTCGTGGAGACTCATTGAGTCACCTGGCCAGAAGGGTGGAGGCTGGCCTGCAGCCAGAGCTGCCAGCTCCCTGGGCCATAGCGGTTGTTGAATCAGGTCTTTAATTTCAGCCATCAGTTTGGGGTAAGGATCCAAGTGACTTCTTTCATATGGATTGAGAATGCAACGAAGGGCTGGTGAGCAGAACCTACCTGGAGTGCTCAGCAGGACTGAGTGCCTGTAGAGTCCATGCTCCTAAATGGAACTTGGAGATCTCCAAGTGGGCCAGAGACTAACTCTGATTAAAGGTGGCTAAAGCCACAGCAGAAACTGACACTGCCTGTCTCATTTTTATCACCTACCTATCTGGTAGGTCTCACCTTCCCTCTTCCCTAAGGATACTGTGACATGGAGGAGTAAGAATTTTCCCAGGGCCCGGATGCTAAGAAGATAGCTCGGGTGGTAATGTGCTTGCTGCACAAGTCTAGTCCTCATGTAGAAAGCTGGATATATAGGTATGCTTCTGTGGCCCCAAGGCTGCCGAGGAAGGCAGAAAATGAGCAGGATAAGTCCAGGAGCCAGCTCTATAGCCAGTCTAGCACAATTGGTGAGCTTCATGTTCAGTGAGAGATCATGTCTGAGAAAAAGAAAGTGGAGAGTGCTAGAGGAAAATATGATATGAAGTTCTAACCTCCACACACATGCGTAATCAGCTACATTTGCACCCTCATGCAAATGACACCCACGCATGTACACATACAACACACACATGTATGTAACACACACATACACACATACACACACATACATACACACAAACACACAAACACACAAACACACACACACACACACACACACACACACACACCTATGATTAGGGTTGTCAACATACAGGAAGCCCAGTTAAGTGAGAATTTCAGATGAAAAGCAAAACTTAAAATTAAATACATATCCCAACTATTCATTGTTTATCTGAAGTTCACTTTGAACCAGGCATCTTGTAATTTTGCCTACTGTCCTACCATGCACTTAACTCAGTTTTCTGAAAGTCCAAACTGACTAAGAATACCACAGACTAAACAACCTAAACAACAAATATTTATTCTCATAATTCCTGGGTGCCATGAAGTTCCAGATCACAGTGCAAGCATGGCTGGTTCTGATTTCAAGTGAGAATGTTTGTAGCTTACAGATGGCATCCTTCTTCATGTCCTGAAGTAGGAGAAATGGAGGCACATGCAGAGAGAGACAGACAAAAAGACAGAGAAACACTACCCTCAGGCATGTGTTCTTACAGGGTATGTATCGTTCTCTAGACTGTCCCATGACCTATGCATCTCCTTCATTTCCGAGTAGCATCTTCATAGGCTCCAGGCTCCAGGCTCCAGCTTTAAGTAGCATCTTGGACATTAGGTGTCAACAGAAAACAGAGAAAGAAAGGAGAGAGAGGCAGAGAGAGGCAGAGAGAGGCAGAGAGAGAGAGAGAGAGAGAGAGAGAGAGAGAGAGAGAGAGAGAGATTGATTCTCACAGTTTAGGTCACAGAGGTGAGACTGCTGTCTATGAAGTCTGCCCGTCTTTCTGACGTAAATGTGGTGTTCTTCAGCAAGCATAACTGTAAGTCCCTGGGGCAAAGTGTGTGGAGTGAAGACCAAGGAGGAATATGTGTAGTCTTGGAAGTACTGTTTGAGGAGGGATGACCCCGAACTCTAGACAGTTAAAAGAAGAAACATGATCATGAGACACTTGATGTCTGTCACTGTTCATCAATTTCTGAACCCCAATGCAGTGGGCATACCTGGAAAAGATGCCATGACAGTTATATGCCCTTTTCTGTCAAACATGCTTATGATGTGCTTTGACCATACCTACCCTCCGTTACCCCATCTCCTCCTAGGTTTGCCTTTGCCCCAGAAGTCCTCTTACTTCTAGTGCTCCCATTTTAAAAATTACCTAAGTCTAGTGTGTGCTGCCAGGACACTCAATGGGCCATCCATTGGAGTAGGGTTGATTTACCAGGGGTCCATATTCTTAAAGAAAGCTCCCCCCACCTCCTGAGTAGTCATTAAGATCGATAGCTCCTCAACTGGGGG
Source organism: Mus pahari (assembly GCF_900095145.1). Lineage (NCBI taxonomy): Eukaryota > Metazoa > Chordata > Mammalia > Rodentia > Muridae > Mus > Mus pahari. Next base: position 17,413,392 of record NC_034602.1, read on the forward strand.
TAAGGGTTCCTGAGCCCGTGCCCCTCCAGGCTGGAATGTTGCCTGGCTTGATCTTATGCATGCTTTGTGCAGGCAACCATAGCTGCGAAGTTGATGAGGAAGGTGGTGGTGTCCTGTTCAGAAGTCACCGTTTTGCCCCAGTACTCCCCAAGCTGTGGCTCTCATACTCCATCTCCCCTGCTGAGATGGTCTCTGAGCTCAGTTAGGGTGGAACATTCTACAGACACTTATTCTCTTGAACCAGTTAGGGGTTTCTACATTAACAGCCTAGTCCACTTGCACAAAGGAACTTTTCTAATGAGGTCCAAGTTATGCGCTGATCTATGGGTGTCCACTCTATCCGCAAGTTCTACATTTTTAGTTCAACCATGCATGGATTGAAAACAATTTAAAAGCTGCACCTGTAATAAACATATATAGACTTTTTCTTACATTTTAAACAAGGAAGGGAAGTAGCTACTTCTATATAATTTATTGTATTAGGTACTGCTAAGGAGAAGTTAAAGTGTATATAATATTATGTAAGAATATATAAGTAATACACTCTGACTATTTTATAGTAGGCACTTTAGCAGGTGCAAAATTTTGATATTTAAGGGCTCCTAGTCCACCAAAATGTCCTCATGCTCTCCATTATGAAAGATAACTCATTGTATCCAGTGACATTAAGGGGAAGATAGGGGCCGGGCATGGTGGCGCACGCCTTTAATCCCAGTACTCGGGAGGCAGAGGCAGGCGGATTTCTGAGTTCGAGACCAGCCTGGTCTACAAAGTGAGTTCCAGGGAAACCAGAGAAACCCTGTCTTGAAAAA
>NC_034602.1:17414323-17422711 GCF_900095145.1 Mus pahari
TCCTAGAACTCACTCTGTAGACCAGGCTGGCCTTGAACTCAGAAATCCACCTGCCTCTGCCTCCCAAGTGCTGGGATTAAAGGCATGTGCCACCACACCTGGCAAAAAATTTTATTTTTTAAAATTAACATGTATCCAGTATCCCATATGGAGTTGATTTATTTTTTAAATAAACTTTTGTATAATTTAGTATCTGTACATGTTTGCTAACACATTGTGGATACATGTTTATAGCAGGGTGAAGAACATGCTCTTGATCTCTCATGTTCCTTCTCAGTCTCCCTGATGACTACGCCGTCTGCTCTCCCTCACTGTAACTTTGAGAATATACACAAATCTTGCAGCATGTATGTCTTAGTTGGGGTTATCTTTGTTGTTATGAAACACTGTGACCAAAACAACTTGGGGAGGAAAGGGTTTATTTGGCTGATATGTCCACATCATTGTTTATCATTGAGGGAAGTCAGGACAAGAACTCAAACAGGGAAGGAACCTGAAAGCAGGAGCTGATGCAGAAACCATGGATGAGTGCTGCTTACTGGCTTGTTCTACATAGCTTGGTCAGTATTCTTAAAGAACTCAGGACCACCAACCTGGGGGTGTCACCATCCACAATGGGCTGGGCCCTCCCATATCAATCACTAATGAAGAAAATTCTACAGGCTTGCTTAAAGCCTGTGGAGGCATTTCTCAATTGAGGTTTCCTCTTTTGTGAAGTCTCTAGCTTGTGTCTAGTTGATAAAAAACTAGCCACCAGCCGGGCATGGTGGCACACTCCTTTAGTCCCTGCACTGGGAAGCAGAGGCAGGCGGATTTCTGAGTTTGAGGCCAGCCTGGTCTACAGAGTGAGTTCCAGGACAGCCAAGGCTACACAGAGAAACCCTGTCTTGAACCCCCTCTCCCCCCAAAAGAAAACGAAAACAACAACAACAACAAAAAACAACAACAACAACAACAAAAAACTAGCCACGACAATGTATCCCTTTGAGCCTTCACTTAGCATTACCTTTGTAAGTCTGTGTGTGTCAGCTTATGTTTTTCTTGGTTGCTCAGCAATAGTCTGTGAGTCCACCAGTCTGTTTACCTGTTACCCTCTGAAGGACCCCTGGGTAGTTTCCCGTGTTTTGTCAGTGCTGAAGGGAGCTGGTATTGGAGTCCCTGCAGGTATGTGTTTGTGTACACTTTCTCACTTTGTGTTGCTAGGGTGAGTATGTTTACTCTTGCATTTATCTAATGACTAATAGTTTCATTTCTTTGCCATCCATGCATCTATTTAGTAAAATAATGTGTCTAAGTCTTTTGCTTGATATATATATATATATATATATATATATATATATATATATATATTGAAATTTCTTTATGTAGCATCAGTTCTATATAGTTTTTGAAGTTTCTTTATGTAGCATCAGTTCTTAGGTCCTATATGTGATTTGAGAATCTCTGTCTCCCATCATGTTCTTAGCTTCACATCAAAGCTATTTGTTACTGTTCAAGTTGGTAGGGATTGAACTCACGGATTTATGCTATGCCTATGACTCAACACTGAACAACATTCGCCACAGCAAAATCAAAGTTTTTAATAGGTATCTTTAGGTTATGTATTCCCAATTTTGTATTTCTGGCGGGGTTTGATTTCTTTCAGAAAAGCATTAAAATTCTGTGAATTTTCTAGTGTTGAAAATGTATAAGCTTTTGGCATTTTACTTAAAAAATCAGTGTTTTACCACCTATATGGAATATTACATACAAGTCAAGCATTTCTCTTCACAGAACCTGAAATCTGAAATACTATAAGATATAAAACACTTTGAGCTAAACTACTCCAAAAATGTACAAATATTTCAGGATCTCCCCAAACCTGTGGAATCTGAAGCACTGCTGGTGCCATTCATTTCTTGTAAGGAATGCCTGTCCACCCATGCGGAATTGTGCGTGCCTTGTTGTCTAGGCAGATTGGCAAGGACTGGTTGAGAATAGGCAGAGTCTATGGGGCTGGATTTGTTACCAGCTTCCTTTTCCTCTTGTGCCACATTCATTGCCATGTTTCTTTCACACCTAAAAAACTTAATATAGCAATTTTAAAACAGTTTTATTGGCTGTAAATTCTTTTTATCGGCCTTTATTCTTTCTTCGACTTATCTGTTTTTTTTGTTTGTTTGTTTTATTTTGTTTTGTTTTTTGTTTTGTTTTGTTTTTCGAGACAGGGTTTCTCTGTATTGCCCTGGCTGTCCTGGAACTCACTCTGTAGACCAGGGTGGCCTCGAACTCAGAAATCCGCCTGCCTCTGCCTGCTGAGTGCTGGGATTAAAGGTGTGGGCCGCCACACCCAGCCTCTTCAATTTATCTGTGAAGCGTGTACTCCATTCTAAGTAGCTTAAGGGAGGAAGGTTTTAGTTTAGTTATGGTCTCTAATGATTCAGTCCCTGATTGGCCTTGTGTGCTATGGTAGTGTATGGTGTCAACAAGAGCTTCTTCACCTGGCTGTGGGTAGGAAGCAGCTGAGAGATGAAGACATGCCCCATAGTGACCTACTTGCACCAGGTAGGCTTCACTTCCTTAAGTTTGAAGAGCCTTCCAAAATCCTACATTGGGCTGAGGTCCAAGTACTGAACATGGGAACCTATGGGGGCTAATCTCATATTCATTTTAAGCCACAGCCAGGCTACGTCACTGTACGTACAAATTCTCTACAGTACTTTGCATACCTTCGTTATGTCCTGCGCATTGTTTCTGGGTCATGAGGCTTGTGGTTTGCTCTGGTTGCTCTCAAGATGTTTATATTTGTCTTCAGTTTTAAGCTGCTTAGATCGTGATGTCCAAGAGTGTGCTGTGTCTTCAGTCTGCACAGGGTTTGCTGAACTTTGTGAATGTGTACGTCTGTGTCTTTTGTCAACTTTGGGACGTTTTCTGCCATTAACTGTTGAAATACTCACTTTTGCTTTTCTTTACAGCATCTCATTGACATGAGATTTAGACTTTTTGGTACCGTTCAGTAGGTTCTCAGGTCTTTGTTTTTGACAGGCATTTCTCTCTGACACTCAGACTGAATAAACCCATCCATGGACAGGTACTTGGTGATTCTTCTGAGGATCCAGCCCATGAGCTTATTTCACTTATTGGATTTCCACATCCCCCCTTTTCCCACTCTTCCTGCCGGGTCGTGGGAGGGCAGGTAGCAGGGTGCATGGTACTTCTCCAGATTTCTGTGTGCCTGCCTTTGCCTGCCATCAGGTTCCAGGATGTGCTGAGTCCAGGACTGGGAAAAGAAGAGCAAACTAAGCCAGGGGTGCTTTGGATTCTGGTCTCTACTCATTACCGTTGTTCACTTCCCCTAGCTCGTGTAGCGGCTGTGTACCCTGAGTAGCTTCTGTAGCCGCACTGAACCAATAGCACCTTCCTTGTGCTTGAGCCCCTCTCCTGCTTCTGCTTTGAAAATTCACGTGTCATTCACATCCAGACAATGGAGCTTTATCCAGCCCTAAAAGGAAATAGTGAGTCAAGCTAGGTCAGGACATGAAGGGCTGTTAACTGTGTGTATTACTAAGATACAGACATCAGTCTCTAAAAGCTACATGCTGTACCCTTCCCACTGACTTCTGGAAAAGAGAAGACGATGGAGTTAGTAAAAAACGATTGGTAGGGGCCAGAAATTAGAAAAAGGGAATGAGGACAGACTTGCACCTGACAAAGGATCTGTAGGGCAGCAAAGACTTGTGGGACACTAATGGTGATTTATGTCATTGCTTCTTTGTGCTAGACTACAGGATGTACAGCACCCAGAGAGAAAGGTAATGTCAACCACAGTTGTTGGTGACAATGGTGTCTGCCACAGTGCTCCAGTTTTAACAATGTGTGGCTGTGACAGGTTGTGTTGGTAGTGGGAATGGCTGTGCCTGTGTTGGGGAAGGGAGCATTTGGGAACTTGGTACCTCCCTTTCAAATCCATTGCAAGCTTAAAACTACTAGAAAACATTTAAGTCTATTTTAAAATAAATACATATGTCAAAGATGACATAGTAAAACACTTGGAATGTAGTTGAAAACTTCAATTTGTTTGTTTTAAAGCACAGAGAAATTGAATTTTCTTAAAGAAAAAAGTCTGTGCATTTTGGAAGTATAATGTAGTCCCCCACCCCCAATTTCCTCTTCAGTTGTCAGGATATGAGTGTTGGCTGCTTCTACATGCTTTATTGGAATTATCAGGATCTAATAGATAAGCTTGAATGTGCTAGAACTTTATGATACATTTAGAATGTGTGCAGTGCCTTTCTCAGAACTTTGCCATGTGCTTCCATGGTGATTCACTGGGTCTTAAGAGCTAAGATAGTTTATTCATCTCTCGGTGCTGGGTTGGCACACAGGGTGGGGCTTGGTAGTAATCTGAGAATGGTAACAGCTGTACCACCATTCCTTATAGGACACAAGTGTCTCTGAGGAGAGTTGTTTCCCTGTCGCCTGCCTGAGGCTGCATGGGTGCTGTGATGAGTCACAACACACAGCCCGGACACAGTCACAGGCAAGGCATGCAGTAGCTATGCAGAGCCTGTAATTACATTTATCTCAAAACAAAAACAAAAGACAGTGCTTGTTAAGAGATGGGTTTCTTGCCCCTGGCTGTTTTTTTTTTTTTTTTTTAAACTTTTTTTTTTTTTTTATAGTTTTTGTAGTTTTTTTGTGGGGTTTCTGTTATTGTTTGGTTTGTTTAGGTTGTTTTTGTTTGGGGGGTGTTTTGTGGTTTTGCTTTTAGAAAAAGCGAAGCATGAAGAGGCAGGTCTGTAATCCACTGGCTTGGCTGATGGGAGTGAGGGACTTGTCTAAATATAGCACTGCTGCCTCTAGTGCTGGTGGAAGGGGCAATGGGAGTGACTGTACAAAGGCTGCTCTGTCCCCTGGCACTGGAGGATACCCAGCCTCCCTCCCTCCCCTGGCCTCATCTGATCAGATATGGTTCTTTGGGTGGGAGCATATGAAGCTGTGAATGTGGAACTTCATTCTCATTGGTCACTCTCTGTGTACTGCCTCCTTAGTGGCTATGGTGTCATTTCCTGCAGCAGCCTCCACATTTTTATTGATAAAGTTTCATACAACGTATTCTGATCCTGCTTTTCTGTCCCAACTTCTCCCAGAACATCCCCATCTCCCTACTTACCCAACTCTGCTTAATTTCTCTCTCTCTTTAAAAATCAAGCAAACAACAAAAACGAACTAAATAAATAAATAAATAAATAAATGGAATTTAAAAATCAGTAACCAAAATATACAAGCAATAGACCAATAGGACCAAAAGGAAAAAAAAAATGCCCTAATGAAGCCATATGAGGCAAAAGGTCTACAAAAGTATCATTGAATTTGCTTTGTGTTGATCATGTTCTTCTGGGCATGGGACCTGCCCTGAAGTATAGTTAATATACTCAGTGAAACTCTATTGGAAAAGACTAATTTTCCTTTGCAATTGGGTTTCAGTTGTAGAGAGCATCTTGGTTAGTGGTGTGAGACTGTGTCCGCTGAGGTTTTACTCTTCCCTCCCGCACTGGGCCTTCAGGACTGAGAGGAAAGGCCATTCTGTCCTATCAGCCTGGCTTCCTCTCCACTGTGTTGATTATCAGTGTTTCGATGTGGCAGGCCACTAAAGGAAATTAGCCATGGCTACAGAATCTTATTAAGGAAGACCAACTCATGGGAATAAAAAGGATATTCATATATGTATAATAATTATTTTATCTAGAGAAAATGAGCAAAAACAACATGTATACTCATCATACAGTTAAAAATTTAAAATGTGACCAAAACTTCTTTGGAAAATAATTAAATTGCTTAATAAAGCTTCTTCTTGAGTTCCTCTTAAGTGCTTCAGCTTATACATCAGAAATAATTAAATACAACTAGGACAAATACAGACAGAGTCACAAGGCACTCCCCTTACATATAGTCCAGCTGCTCACATGTTTATAGTTTTCTGACACTCCCCTACTTCTCATTGTCCCATGTGTCTGTTCAAGTGTGCATGACATACACACACAAACACACACACACACACACACACACACACACACACACACACACACACACTCCCATTCACCTAGGAGTAGGATATACTTAAGAAGAGCTCATCCCTACATTCTCCTGCCCACTATGCCCCTCCCAGCCTTCCCACACTCCATACTTATAACTCATTTCCTGGCACCGAGTTCCTCCTAGTCCTTTCCATGGATTTCTAAGTTTCCTGTGTGTATCTAGTCCCTCAGCCAGGCCAACCTTCCCTTTACCCTCCTAAACTAGAGATCCTCAAGGAAAGAACAGAGGTAGAAAGGGAGGAGAGGCCTTTAAGGAAAGGCTGATTTCATCTCCCAAGCTGTGACTGTACTGATACATCAGAGTTACACTGAGTTCTGAAACTGTGCTTTGGGATATTTGATAGGTAGAAATCTTATATCAACATCAATATAAACATTCTGGTTTTTATAATTAAAATATTGACACTTTTATTGATCTCAGTACCTTACATTACCATGCACCTCACACACATGTTTCCATGAATGTTTTAGATATAAAAAAAAATCCAGATAATTAGAGGTTGGAGACATGTTCTTATCAGTTACTTTCATCAGCATCCCTAGGGCAGAAAGTTCTTGAAAACTCTTCCTCTTCTTGTTCTCTTTAGAAATTGTACAGATGGCAGGGCCTTGTCCCCCATGGAGTGGCTGGATGGGAAGTGGCTGTGTGTAGGCTTCTGGTGGCCTGTCCATAGATCAGAGAATCCTGGGCTCCCAATTAAAACCCAGTGCTGCCAAGTTAAATATCATTGCATCATTCAAGCTGTGGGAAAGTGCTGAGATAGGGTCTGTTCTTGGTTGACCGACCCCAGCTTTGTAAGAGCATAGCTGGCATTTTAGGACTCAACATGGCATTGACTTGGACTCCAGAGTATCTGTGGCCATCATAGAAGAGACAGGGCTGTATTCCTGGGCCTTGGCAAGAGCACCTCATCCTGCACTAAGACAGATGTTGGGCCTGTAGCCCTGTTCTTTGGTTGCTGCCTTTGTAGAATCTGGTAACAGGCAGGGACCAGGAGGGCATGTACTGTATCTGCCTCAGCTTCCCTCCATGTGTGCTTATTGGACATTGGAGGGTCAGAGCCTTCTGCTGTATCTTATACTAACCAAGTCCTACTGACTTATGTATAAGCCTCAGATGTTTCCTCCTGCTCTGTGGACAAGTTCTTCCTTGGGCATTGGGCCTAAGTGCCCTTAAGGCTTGGTTTACACTGTGTCTGGTCTTCTTTTGACCTGAAACTGTCTTTCTCTCCTTTGGAGGCATCTTCCTCCCCACTTAACTATTCCCTTGACCTTTCCAACTTAACACCTTGCCTCTTCTTATGTCTATTCTCAGGTTCCACCTCAGCCCCCTCACCCTCAGCCAGGGTTCACTGCAGGGGCATCCTCAGCTTGGGTGGTCTCTGGCTTTCTGGTGGTCTTTGAAGTTTTCTGAAGGCTTGGATGACAAAATGAGAGTCACTGCTGGCAAGATTGGTGAGAATGTCCAGCACCAGCATGCCCTGAGAGCAAGGCGCCTGTCCATCTGTGGCTGAGTGTATGACATCACTACGCAGGGGTCGCCCTGACCCAGCAGCTACCATGGGTAGCACTTCCTTTCCTTGAAGTTTGAGCAATTCTCCCCTTTCTCATAGCTGTAGGGCCCAGAGTCATCTAGAAGTTGTAACAGGCCAAGGGGTCCCATTCTTCCTGTTCTACAAAACAATGAATTGATGGGGTCAGAGACCTTATAAATAAGCTCAGAAGGTCCTGTGGATGAGTGTGGGTCATCCAGCCACATCTTTCTACTGGAAGGCAGAAGCTACAGTTGCTAGCCTTCTTGGTGGGGGATGCTATCAGTAGGAGAGGTCAGCCAGGTGGGATGCCAAGGTTTTTCCTGAGCACTTGTCATTGAGCATGCTGCCTGTGGGCTGCCTGGTACCCTGGGCATCTGTTATTAAGCTTCCTGGTAACTCTAATAGATGCTGAGAGCTGAGAACTTGTGTCTATCGCAAAGTGGCTCTTGGGCCAGTCTGCATTGTGTGGCAGACATGCTTGGGTGTCTTTTTCTCTGTGTGTTTTCTACATGGTCTTTTCTCCATCCTTGAAGGTATCTCTTGCTCTGATGGGGTCTTATTCTCATCCTGTCTCTCTTGGCACATATGCTGTACAAAGTGTGGCCACTTGGACTGTAGAGGCCAGAACCCTAGAATAATATGTGACCCAGTTGGAGAGCAGGGCCAGAACTCTGCATATCATGTCACCCTGCCCTGGCAGGTCTGAAAGCAGTAGTTCCCAAATAGCAGCTACAAGATGTCCTAATTGAAGAGGAGGAGGAGGAGGAGGAGGAGGA
>NC_034602.1:17422752-17452087 GCF_900095145.1 Mus pahari
AGAGAGAGGAGAGAGAAGGAGGAGGAGGAGGAGGAGGAAGGAAGGAAGGAAGGAAGGAAGGAAGGAAGGAAGGAAGGAAGGAAGGAAGGAAGCTAAAGGGTGAGGTAATTGCTTGCTAATTCAGTTTTACATATGCATAGTGTCCCAAGGAGGTTTTACTCTTCAGTCAGGGAGAACTGCCTTGTTCTCACTGAGCTGCCCTTGTATCCCCTTTCTTTGTGAGCAGGCTTCTGGTATTGCTCTCAAGTATCTGGCATGTAGTAGTAATCTGGCTGTTTATGTGCCTTGTCACTCCCCCCCCCCCCCATTCTCTTCAGCCTTGTCTGTGTCTTTTCTCATGGTTCAGTCCCTGATGAAGTGGGCTCTCAGACAGCCAAGAGTTCAAACCAGATTGTTTATATTTTAAGTTGTTATCACCATGGGTGTTTCTCCTTTCAGACAAAGCCTCATAATTAACATGCAGACCTTCAAATTAAGTCAAATTATTGGTGTCAGAGAAGAATTCGTTTTATTAACAATGTGTCAAAATACTGCCTTGGCATTTCAAAACATGACAGAATAACAAAGATTTAAACTAGTGTTTTCTAGAATGAGTCTGTTGCTGGAGGCAGGGAGTCCCTGAACTTGGAATTCCTACATGAAAGATGTTTACTTTTAAGAGTCCTCCACGGTGTAAGACAAAGCTGGTGTTGAGCCTGTGCAGGGAGCATGCTGAGTGGCAGATTTTAGTGGGGCTTTGTCGGTTGAGCATTCCCAAGAGTAAGTCACCACACAGATGTAAGAATTGTCTGGCGTGCTTGGCACCAGGCAACCCTTCTCAGTGGCTTATTTCTGCCCCTTCTTTCACAGATAATTAATGGTCTCAACTTGGTTCCTTTGTTTGAAAGCAAGGGAAGAAGACATGGAAAACAGTTTGGAGCCCTTTGTGGCCCTAAAGGGAACCAATAAAAAGGAATTTGAGGGTGTAGAAGCAATAACCATGGACAGAAAAGATGCCATCCTCAGGCCTGGGGTGGCTTAGATATCGGGGTGAGAAAGGCTATTGGTGTAGTGGTAATTCTTGTCTGAGGCACAGTCAGGGAGTTGAGGAGTGTATTTATTTGGTAGGGAAGGTAGGAAGACAAGGTGGGGTGTGAATTGGAAGTCCTCTTATATTGAAAGGGGCAAGATACAACATGACAGTGAATATCAGACAAAGTAGGGTTCTTCAAGGAGAGGAGAGGAATGCCCAGATCAAGGAATAGAAAAAATGCCACTGTGAAAGAGCCCACTATTGTCTTATGATACGAAGGAAAGGAAGAAACCCATGAACAAGTGGCCAAAGAAGACTGTATTTTCACAAGGCCTGACCTAGCTTGCTTTCCTGTTGCTATGATAACCACCATGACCATGAGCAACTTCATGGAGTAAAAAGTTTATTTTAGCTTATGGATTTTATAGTGCATCATTGAAGAAAACCAAAGCATGGATGTGTGTGTAGGCAGGAACCGAAAGAGACGCCACAGAGGAATGCTGCTTACTGACTTGGTCCTTATGGCTTGCTCAGCTTGCTTTCTTATACACCCCAGGACCACCTGCCTAGGAGTATCACTATCCACAGTGGGCTGGATCCTCCCACCTCAATCATTAGTCAAAAAAAAAAAAAAAAAAAATGTTCCACAAACTTGCCTACAGGTCAGTCTGATGTGGGCAACTCCTTAATTGATTTTTTTTTTNCTTGCCTGATGGTGGTAGCTTGTATCACCAAAAAGCAAAACCAAAATAAAAATAAAACAAAGCCAAACAACTGACTAGCACAAGGCCCACCCAATCATAAACAGGTGTGGTAGGTGTCACCAGAAAAAGGAATTGCTGAATGCAGGGGTTGGGATGGTTCAGTGACACTTAAAAATAAACATCTAAAATAGGTTTTATGAGATGATGGAATTCCAAGACCACTGAAGTGACTGAGTATTTTAGGAATTGTTTTTGATTATCAGACAATTTAGGCACGTTAACTGTTTCCAAGGGGGTAAAATTAGTTTGTCTCTCTGGCAAAGCTTGCCATTCTGATTTAGAATCTCAATCTTCAAATGCCTGCTAGACCCAGCCACTATAAATATGCAGTGGATGAGCTGCCCAGCCCCTCTGATAGGAGGAGCTGAGCAGAGAAGAACAGTTTTCTGTCTTAAAGCGGAGGCCTGTGGAAGAAGAGTGAGTCTGATCCAGTTTTCTCATGACCTAACATCTGCAAGGATTTTCTCAGGATGTCACTGTAGGTACCAGTTTCTTTTATGATAAATGGAAAATTTTTGATAGTGGTGTTTCTTGTCTTAACTCAGATACCTTGACAGTACATAGCATTGTATTTTGAGGTGGCTTTTCTGATTACCATCTAACATAACAAAACAGGCACATATTTTGGTTATTGCTTTTACTGTTGCTCATGTGGCATTCTATAACGGAAGCACACATGGAGGAAAGGGGTCCCATGGCATCTCCTCTTCCCTGTAGGCAGTGGATTGTGAATAGCCTTTCGAGCTCACAGGCCTGGTTTGGGTTTTTGTTCAGACATCTCAGGACTCTGGGGACAGGTTATAGAGAGAAGGACCTAAAGACAGCATATGTGGGATTACCTGGGCTCCTCTCACCTGGCTAACACAGCTTGTGCCTATTAGATATTTTAGATATCGAGGGAGAAAATATTCACTGATATTTTAGGATTTAGGGTAGAACTAAGTGATCTTTGAATTAGTCTCTTTCCTGAATTAATTTGTTCTCAGTAATCTGAATTTTGTTTTTGAAACTTCAAATTAAAATCGTTTTATTTTACCTTTGGTAGAAGGTTTAAGAGGCTAACTACTTCTAGTTCTTACCTTCATAGAAATGTGACTCTGGTTTCTTCAGAGTGAAAGTAATAGAGAGCTGAGGAAAAGGATGCTGCGTTGGGTCAGATTGTCTGTGACTTATACCCTACCTCTGAGCTGTGAAACCTTACCAGGCTAGACCCTAGACTCAAGGTGTAAAAGTCTCAGCTTGAGTGGGCTGTGCACACCTGAGATAGCAGGGAGCTTAGGGCCCTTTAGTCCCTCTCTGTGTTAGCAAGAACTCTCTTAAATGAGTCAGTTTACAGTGCATTTACAAGGATGTGGCAGACTTCTGATAGAGGGCCATGCCCAGAATACATGTCTGTGGGTCTCTTGACAGCACCTAAGAACTATAACCCATGTAGTAAAATCTGAGATTCAGTCTTTGTACCATTAGTCTCTTTCCATACCCTCTCTGTGACCTGTGGGGATATGTGTTCACTTGTTAATAATTTTTAGCAGCTCTCCTAGGTTTTCTGTAAATGTTGACATGAAGCATTTGTTGAAAAAAAACAAAATAAAACACTTCTACTAGTAGTGTACAGATGTAATCCTAGTACTAAAGAGGCTGAGACAGGAAACGCAAGTCTTCCTGGACAGCTAGTATTGCTAAATTTAATAAAAAAAATCCCGTGTTCAATGATAAACTATATCTCAAAACATAGTGATCAATTGAGCAAAACTCCTAGCTTTGATCTCTGGCTGCCGGTACATGCAGGTACACACATGCTTGCAGATATGTATGTATACACCCTCAGGAACATGTACAGACACACATGTATACAGTTTTATAAATGTAATGAAAACTAAGTAAAAATACAATTAAAACCCAGGTTATTATCAATGTTTATCGAGAAATGCCACTATAAAGTCTTTTAATAAAAAGAATAATAGAAAAAAACCACTTCTAGTCCCTTTTTACAGCTATTATGTTCTGTAAAATTATTTAATGTGCTAGCTGTCATACGCCTGGCCTAAGCAGTTTGGAATGTCAGAGGTGGCTTTTGGTGATGATGTCCTCACCTCACAATCAGGCCTCTAAAGGAGCCTGGACATATGGTACTACACACATGGTGCCCAGGAGAAGTTTCATAGCAAGAGCTGAGGACATGGCTCACAAGAAGATACACAGCCCACATCTTGGAAAGCCCTGAGTGCCCTACACAGTGTTTGGATTTTGTCCTGCAGGGCAGCAGTCAGCGAGCACTTTGGCTGAGGGTCAGATGGTAAATGTTTCTAGCTCTGTGGGCCGTCTGTCTTTGGAGGGCTCCTTGGCTCTGCCATGATATCCAAGGCCACTGAGCGTTTTGTAAATGAGTTGTGGCTGGGTTCCCGTGCTGCTTTGTCTATGGGCAGAGGAACTTGAGTTTGTTGGAATGAGTAATAGGAAATATTGTTCTCTTGTTTTTTCACCAATCGTTTTCAGAAATGTAAAAGTCATTTTTAGGTTGGTTATATGTTGAGAAATTGGGAAAATTTTGAATGTCTTATATACACCTACCACCATTTATATGTCTTCTTCTTTTAAAATTTTATTTATTCTTGTGTGCATGTGTATGTATGTGTAGTACTGTGTGTCCATGTGAAGATAAGAGGATGTCCTTGTGCAGTTGGTTCTTTTCCACTTTTACATGGGGCCCAGCAATGGAACTCAGGTAGTAAGCACCTTTGCTTGCCCCACCATCCATGTCTTCTTTTAGGAAATGTCTTCTTCAGAGTGCTAAATACCAAAATTGACGTGTTAGAGACAGAAGGTTGAAGTTAGACCTATGATGCAGAGACAATCTGTCATCTCCTTACAACCCGCTGTTTAGTGGTTCTCAAGTAGGCATTGCACTAACAAAGATGCTTTTTAGATATTCAGAAAAGTCTGCTGGAGAACCTCTGTTTGCAAGAAGGTCTGCAGCCTCAACATAGAAGGGCCCAAAGCTTGTCCAGCCCCAGTGTGCCAGCCCTGCCTGTGGAGGGGGTCAGAGCTGAAGCTCTGTGCTGTGAGGCTGACAGTAGCAGGACTGGAAAGGACACCCAGTAAGTGGTTCAGTTCTCACTGCAGAGAAAGGCCAGCCTGTTCACATTCCCTAGCTAATGACCTCCCATATTTTATCTAAACAAATAAATTTAACAAAAACAACTTCTTAAAATTTCAGCACTGTGTGTTGGAAGCAAACATATTTCTCTCTGTGTATATGTGCATATGCATGTGGGTGCATGTGAGTATTTATTTGTACATATGTGTGTAGAAGGCAGAGATCAACCTTGGGTGCCATGCCTCAGGAACACTGGAGTTTTTTTGACAGTCCTTTATTAGTCAGGAGCTCATCAAGTGAGCTAACTTAGCTGACTAGCCAACCCCAGACATCTGCCTGTCTCTCATCCCCAGTTCTGGGATTAAAGTGTTACCACCATGCCTGGCCTTCTTTACATGTTGTGGAGGTTAAAATTAGGTCCTCATGCTTTTGTAAAAAGCGCTTTACCTGACTGAGCTATCCTTCCCACCAGCTTAAGGTTTCTAAAATCCTTTTAAAAGTTAGATAATAGAATGCGTTTTGTATGCTTAGTAATTCTCTAGTAAATTTGTTATCAAATTAGCATTGAGGGAAATGGCCTTTTGAATCTTTCAGACTGCCCCCTTTAAAGCTTTAGTTTCCATATTTATCCTCTGTCCTATTAGCACCACTGTTTTCTAGAGAAATAGTCTATTAAACTCCATTTTGAAGATTAAAATCTGACAGTGGATTATTAAATTTATGTTTGCGTACCATCTCTCCTAGGGGTATTCGCATTTATATGAGCTCCTGCTTGTTCATCAAAAGGCATTGGTTCCCTTAATACTGTCTGAGGTGTAAGCATGCCAGATGTTTATGCCCTCTGTCGGAACTCAGGCTATGCTTTCTTACAGTCACCTCCCCACAAGACTCCCGAAAGCAGTGCTTGGCACACAGTAAGCACATATTAAATATGGCAATGAATGAGCATATTGAGGAAATTTGGAACTAAATCCAAGAATCTGTGAGTTTGGAAAGAACCTCCTTTTGAAAGTTCTTTTGAATGGACGACTGCTCCTCACCACCTCAGAGCTGGTCCTGGCACAGAGCTTTGCTATCTTTAAGCTGAATAAAGAAACTTTTCAGCTTCCTCTTCCCTTCTGAAAAGGATATATTTTATTTTGTTTCAATCAATCCCCTGTGCATTTTGTTGGGTACTCCAAATATGCTCCCATTCCAAGCAGTGCTTAGGGAAAGCGTATTAGTAACAACACAGGTACATTAATACAAGTCCACGTCGGAAGCGAGCTGGGTAAGGCAATTCCAGACAGAAACCTGTGTTTTGGAAAGGCTTAGGCGCCTCATATTTTCATTCTGCTGACTTGAAGAAGGGAGGAGAACCTGCCATGGGCATTTTCTACCTTTACTCTGACAGCCTTCAACTATCTTTGGATTTTCTGTGTGTGTGTGTGTGTGTGTGTGTGTGTGTGTGTGTGTGTGTATACGTGTGTTTCTTCCTGAGTTCTTCAGCCTCAGAGACAGGACAGACACATTGTCTGTTGATCACAAACATGGGGAGAGTTGGTAAAACTGAACACTGATTTTTCTAATGGAAAGGATAAGCAGACATGGAAAGGGTTGATAAAGGACCTACAGAAAAGTGTTTCCCTTTCCTGACTCTGATTGTTTCTCAAAAACTATGATGATGAGACCAAGAAGTCTATATTCTCCCATGCCTTAAACTAAGCAGGTCTTGTCTCTTTACTGAGAATGCAGCGTGGAAGAGGTAAGCCTTAAGAGTGGGGTGAGACTACTGTGGCACTTCTTCCTCAGTGTGTCCCCACCCTATCTGGGAAGGCAACACCCAGACTTGAATACATGACTCACATTCCTGCCAAGTGGGCTAGCAAGTGGCGCTGGGTGGTGGCTGCATCTCATTCCTTCTCTTAATGAACCATGACCAGCAGCAGTTCCTTGTAGTACCACACACCCCCTCCTTTCCTGCAGCCACTGTACAGACCCAAGAGCAGACCTCCAGCTGTGGGTTGCCTAGAGACCTGGCAGCTTTCTGGGCCATGCTAGTAGGGATGGAACACTCATTTCCTGTCACTGGCAAGGAGGGGAAGAGAGCCGTAGGTTCCTTATCATTTCACGAGACCCAAGCATGGATTCCTTACTTCTTGTTTGAACTGGGTTCTACCAGGTGATAGTATGGCAAATTTGCCTGTACCTTGTGATCCAACTGGGTTTTGGCAAGAAAATATTTACTGTTATTTTATTCTTTCCAGGGATCTATTCTGTATACATTTTGTAATGCTCACATTATACTAAAAAAGTGCCCATGACTTATACTTAATTAAATATACAGGAATGGAAGTAGAGGCATAATGGCTTTTCAAATGCAATTGTGATGTGGACTATGCTTGGTGAACCAGACAGAATAGCTTTTGTCCTTGGACTGGATGGACTCCCTGGGGTTATTGTGCAAAACTGGACAACAGCCCTCAGATTCAAAGGCTTACCTAAGTAGACAGGCTGTTTTCTCTATCAGTCTTGTCCTGGAAAGTCAAATGTAAGGAAATGAAGGAGTAGTGATGATTATTACCATGATGATTACTTTGTGGCAGAATCTCACTCCTTAGTCCCAGCTGGCTTGGACTATGTCTTTAATTTAACTGTGCTATTTAATTTAGCTGTATAATAAATCACTGGTTGAAACTAAGAGACTGATGAAAGTAGGTTGCAATGGTATAATAGGGTATATAAAATGGGACTTACTTTTTGGTCCTCCATTTCCATCAGTTTCACAAATTTGCTTTTCTACGTTCCTCCCAAGGAATAAAAACATAATTCTCCATAGTTTATACTCTATAGCACTCAGAGGTAAGTTGTAAAATAGGTACATGTAGGTGCTTTGGCCAGATCCCTCTCCATTTGGACTTGGGAGGATGGGAATCTTTGCTCTAGAATCCTCTGTGCAAACGGGTTGGCAAGCAGCCAGCAGAAAACCCTCTTCTCACTTTCTTCTTTAAAGTAACTCTGGTTGACCTTTAAAGCAAGCAAGCAAGCAAGCAAGCAAGCAAACAAACAACAACAACAATAATAGTACATGTCCTAAATAAATCTTTTGCTTATAATAAGAACTAAATTTCAATCTGTTTCTGTTACAGAAAATAATAATTAATATTTTGTGATTAATTTGCTCATATACAGGTTGTTAATTACCAAATTGAAATATTTCCACAGCATGTGTCATTAGGTAATTGAAATGCTACAGTCTGTCGTGGTGTCTAGTGAATATAAAATGCTAAGTACTATGTTAACTCAAGAAGGCTTGCAGAGTTTTAAATTACTGGGAAAGACATTGTAAGTCAAAATATAGATGGAATCATGGGTAGACTGAATCCCACGTGTTCCTGGTTTTTATTATACATGCAGAGATACTGTTTCCTTAGGTTGTATTAATGGACGTACATTTTATCATATGGTTATGATGTGTCCACATAGATCTATATCAGTCTATGGAAATTTTGAGCTTGTTGTTGAAGATTGAGAGCCATAATAGGGAGGGAAATTACAGGATGAAAAAAAATATTGCCCATGCAACCTCAGCTGGGAGTACCTGCCTTCATTCCCCATCCTCCTGCCCTGAGCAGAAAGAGTCTAGATCTTTAAAAGAACAGAATTTCACACATAGGTGACCCTAATTGGGTCACAGTTTCCCCTCTCCTCCTTGGACTGAGATAAGCTCTGTTCCCAGAACTGGGGACACTCTTTCTCATCTGAGCTATCCAGCCACTAGCTGATGAGCATTCTGCCCTAATACTGGTGGTGATCTGTCTATGGACCAGAAACAGGGGTAGGAGTCAGTGGTTGGGGACCATCTCCTTTCTCGAATTTTGTACCAAAGTCCCTGGGAGGTGCAGCGATACAGATGTCATTAACCTTGAGCAACCAACGGATGCTAAAATAGGTGAGAAAATGACCAAAGGTAAGGTGGCCCTGCCCCTGAGGTTCTGCCTTGTGGATTTTCTTGAGTGGGTTGTCAGAAGTGCTATTGGTTATGAGGTTTAAGGCCACTATCACGTGGCCCTTAAGAAGGGCCACATATGATTAATCTAAGCAAAGAGGCTTCCTGGGCTCTCTGGCTTGAAGAGAAGGCATCTAAGGCACTTTGATTTCTACAAATAATTTCTGACACATCTGCGACTGCTATGTGCTTTACGTGTGTGTGATGAGCCTGTTGTGCATCTTTGAGCACACTGTGTTTGTGTCATCCTCATTGATTCCAACCCAGCTAGTGTTCTGATGACAACAGCTTTAATAAAAGTGAAGGCATCAGCTTCACTTAGCTTCAGGTGTTAGGGACGATTTTTAATTTTTTTATTTTTTGCCTTTGTTTGGTGGTCAGTATCTTCTGGTGACTGGGCTGAGACAGACCTGAGTTGGAGTTATGGCTCCATCCCTTGCTAGCTATCTTGTGTTTTGACAGTTCCTTAAGTCAAGTCTCAGTTTCATCTGTAAAAAATGAGAAATAACCCCTCCCTTATGGGTTGCCATGAAAACCCAAGGAGACTGTGTGTCTGGGTGCCTGCCTATCTCTTCACTGAGCTTAGCATAAGCATTCCATTCGTATTAGTTATCTCCTCTCCCTCCTTTGAAATAGGGATAGCACTACAATGCCAGATACTTTTGTATGGATATGATTATGAAATGTTTGAGAGTTGCCAAAATGGTGTTTAGTGACACTAGACCTGTGTGACCATCAGTGGGACAATCTAACAAGACCAGTCTGGCCTGTTCTCTCTCCCAGCCTTTAACCAGAGTCCTTGAGCAAGGCCGGCAGGGCTGAAACCTAGAACCTCACAGCATGTCTGGAGTTCATATTCTCATGGCTTTTGAAATTCCCACTAAAACCAGTTGAGATTCATCTAAAAGACTTGATGTATGCCTTTTGCCATTTGCCGTAAAGCACAGTCCTGTACCTGCTGCATGAGCAGGTAACTTGCTGCCCTCTCCCCATTTTTGTCCAGGAAGAAGTTATGAATATTCCCCTTGACAGATTTTTTTTTTATCTCTGAGTTGTCTCTCAAGTCTTCACTAATTTGAGATAGTAGTCGAGGTAACTGGTAGTTGGTCTGTCACCTGAAATGGCTGTGGGTCCTAAAGCACATGCTGAATTTGCATAAGGTAAGGATCCAAGCCTAGATTCGGACAGAAATCTACTTTCCCAGGTTATAAAGTGATGTATGAAATTGGCATAGTTGTATTGGATGTGCATGGTTGTCATAAGCCAGAAAGCATGGGGAGAGGAAAGGCTGACAGTGGGCATGACCTCCTGAAAGCTCTGTCCTTTGCTAAGTGACTCCTCCCTTTCATTGAGGTCTCCTTCAGCATTTCCCCTCCGGTCTACTCCACTGTAAGGTTTGTGCAGCCTGAATTCAGGCCCCTTGTTAGTTCTTCCTTGGGCTTCTGAAGCTTTCTTGCTTGAAGCCTTCTCCTTGCTCACCCATATTCTATTGGCTATAAAGAAGAGATTTTTGAAGAATACCCTTCTCAGCTTCCCTCATTTCAGCAATGTACCTGCCCCTTCTGGCTGTTCCAGTGATACTCAAGTGAAGCAGCTCAGGAACATGTTAGAATAAGGGCCCTGGGCTCCAGTCCAGATCTTCTGTGTGATCCGTACTCACCAGAGCCTGAGTGCTTTTCTTCTTTTGCCCCTGTGGGATGGAAGTGACAAGTGATTTCTCAGACAGGACCCCATGCCCTGGACACTCTCTGGGTCTGGGGAATTTACAGTGAATCAGGAGTCACCCCATACATATGCTGTCACTATTCCTGCTATTAAGAACATTGCTAGTGATACCAGAGTGAGCCCTGACCCCTTGCTGTTGCTGCCCTCATCCTGCTTTGCTCAGCTCACTAGGGCAGTGCTGAGTTGCTCTGTACACATATGGCCTGGGAAGAGTTCATCTCAGAAGCTTTTTTACCCAGCTTCATAGAGGTTGAATCAGTGTTCTGACCTGTGTAATCTTCTGCTGGGGTTCTCAGTGTGTTTCTGGGCCCTACTCCGTAGGGTAATACCTTCTTCATTCTTCTCTTAACATGTGACAAAATATTTTTCCTGCCTTGAGTTCTTTCCTGGAGATGTAACCTCCTGAGAGCACAAAGGCCATTGCCCTGAAGCACTTCCTGCTATGTCTGGTGGCCAAGGTCTCTGAATCATAAGATACATCGATATAAAACACTGCACATATACTTTGGTCTATAAGTATGCCACTTGGCTTTCCCAGCTCTTCCCTTTCATCTCTGGTTCCTATTTTCATGTGTTCTCCGAACAACTTGCTGTCTACACATCCCAGATGGGGCCACATAGGAGCCAAACTGCTAAATTGAATCCGGACTTCTTATTCTATCTCTATCCCTGGCATGATGAGGGGCCCTGCCTTTTCTCTGCCAGACAAGGAGAGGTGTTAGAGTCATCTTGGATTTCTTCATTGCCTTGGACTTCACTCTTTCACTGAACATTCAGTCAGCACACATCTGTATGCTCAAAGTCACCTTTTTTTGCTTTGGCCTCTCTGACTTGTGTTTAACTATGATCTCATTATTGCTCATTGATCATATAGATAGTTATTATGGACCCACTACCCACCAATACTTAACACCTGGAAAGACAGCCATACATCAAATTCTCATGTCTTCATATATTCTAGTCGGGAAGACAGATGTTAAGTATACTGATGTAAAATATGAAAGCAGATAGAAAAGAAGGTAGCAGGGCTGTTGTTTGGGTAGATGATCTGCAGAGCTTTTCTGAGAGGCATTGCTGTGTACAGAACTCTGTGGAGATAGACAGGAACCATCTTGGGGTAGAGCATGTTAAATGCCCTGGGTGCAGTTGAGTTTGGCAGGTCTAACTAAGACTAGGAAGGCCCCAGCATGGCTGCGGTTATTTGGCCTTGGGAGAAATAACAGAAGTTGAAGAAGGAAATCTGGGCAATTGTGGAGAAATAATTGTGGATAGATTCTAAAACGCAGGAGATATCTCCAAGAGAGTCTGAGGAAAAGTGTAGGATGTGCTCTGGACAGAGAAGCCCTCACACCTCCAGGTCTGAGCTAAAGGCTAAAACCTTATTATGGACCAGCCTGTTGTCCTCCAAGTGTGTTCTACAACTGCTAGGTTAACCTCCTAGCCATGCTTCTGTTTCCAGATTCCCTTCCCTAGCGACCATGATGCTCACCGTGCAGTCTAAGTTGAAACCTTGCCTGCAAGCTCAATTGTTCTTATGTCCAGCTATGTTTTCTGCCTTTTCCTCTTAGTTCATACCCTTCATTCCATGCCATCCTTTAAAACACAGCTCAACCAGCATCTTTAGATCTTAGCCAGGAACCACCATTCTCTTCCTTGGGCAGAAAATGTTTACTCTTAACTTGAGCTCATGGAGTCTAGTTAGGTGTTTTCTGTGTTTAGCATGCTACTGGGGTTGGAACTCGCTGTGTCTCACTCACCACACCTCTTACAATGGCCTTTGACTGTGTGCTTCTTTAGGGCCCTTGCTTTTCTATCTTTGACTTTAGCTATGATATTCATCTTTGTTGTGACTGCCTAGGAAGCTCAGAGTCCTGACTACTACTATAGGGCTGGCATTCTAGACTTTTGTTTCTACTCTTCTGAGCAGTTGTACCTTGTAACCCCTTGTCTGTTTTAGATATAACAAAATGGATAAATAAAACTGGTGAATGACCCTCTGCATTTGTTGTAGCATATTGGTAAAATCTCAGTCCAGGAAGCATGGGGATTCTTTACCTGCAGTGGTAATTACAAGATAATTAAACTTCTTTCTAGAGTACCCGTCATCAGCAAACCATTTGGTTACCTTCATAAAGCCTCAAAGATTCTTCATCTAAGCTTAGGTTTCCTGATAGTGGTGATATTGAAACTAGTTCTTCCTCCTAGTGGACTCCTTGTGAGCAAAGACTGTATTTAGAGTTGTCTATGTACTAAAAAGGGTAGGTAAATTATGGTAGCCAGAAGGAGCTATAGGCTCCAGCAGAGGCACCACTGGCAGGCAGCACCCATGTTAGTTCTTTTCAGGGATTCTGGCTTCTCAATCCTAACTCAAAAACAGTGTTGGTACAGTTGTTGCCTCTCCATCAAGTTATAGGATTGCGTTCTACCTCCCAGTGATTATGTGTGCCAATAGTGTGCTTCCCTGATGCAGAAAGGCTTGCTTGGAACACTGCAAACTTGATTTAAAAGGATCCTGGGGAACAGTAGTTGGAATAGCTCCTATTGGAATTTCATGGCTGGATCTTTGTGCCTTTGGCTTCAGCCTTTTATTTAGCTCACTTCATGTAGAGTGAAAATGCTAATTTTTTTTTTGGTCTGATGAAGTACCCATGGCAGGATGACACAGGCCCAGTTTAAAGAAATGGGTAGCTCTGTTGCGTTCTGGGAACACTGCCTTTGTGCTGGGAACTGACATGACTTCAAAATCCTGCTGATGGCTTTCCAGAGTGCATTTCAGAAATCCTAACCAAAGGTAATGTTATTGTAGTGGGTGAAAATAGTCTCTAGCTGTGTCATAGGGGGGATGACTACATGCTGGTCCAGGGATTGAGGCCAGTGTCAGGGTATTATAGTCCTGCTATCAGGAGGTGAGCATCCCACTCTGCAGGATGAGTAGTGCTGGAATTCCTACTGGTCAGCTGAGTGACTATGAAGGGTGAGGCCACCTGTAGAGACTGAATTGTTCTTGTATTGGTAGCAGGATGGTTTTCCTGTAACTGTATGTAGTCTTTCATGATACGAAACACAGAGCTCTGGTCATAATTCATTGTAAGCCCCGTATGAATGTACATGCCACGAGGACAAGGCAACTGGTTTACCAGCAAATAGTTAAGACCTGGATGATGCCATTTCCTATAGTGTCTAAGGGCAGGCCACCAATAAACTTGTTCAGAGGAGACTTGGCAAAGACTTCTCTGTGACTGCTTGGCCCTTTGCCCAGGGAAAGATGAAGAAAAGCTCTCAGACTGGCTGAATGTCACTGTGTACCCAGCAGTACCCCAGACACGCTTATAGACATTTCCTCACTTTATCGTCACAGAAACAGCAGTGTGAGATAGCTGGGATGATCCTTCTTTCATTCACAATGTGCATTTAAAATGCTTATTTTTAGACAAAGGAATCTGGCATATTCTAAACAGTAGGCTTGGAAATAGTGTAAGATATTCAGATTAATTCAGGCCTTGCAAAAATCCTGTGGTTCAGGTTCTTATTAGTAATTTTGGGAAATGTACATTTGACTAACAGCTTGACAGAGTACTTTTAGTTAAGTGAGGCAGAATACATAGATATTTAAGTATATGGTAGGGAGTGCTAATACTTTTTAAATGTAGGTAAGGCCTCTAAATATCATCTGAGGAATAAAATAGCACTGAACCAAACAGCCATCTAGCACTGTGCTGAGTCTGAACAAGACTACCGGTGTTCTTGTTTTACAAAGTCCCTTCTGGAGGTCAGATGGCAACCAGTGTGCTTATGAATGAGCCATGAGATGTAGGACCATGCCTTCATAATGGCCAAGAACTAGTAGGTCCCTTTTGAGAGAATTCTAGTTAACCACAGCTCAAATATTTGATCTTGAGGATTCTTGGAAAGTTTAATTGGCCTCTTTACTACCCTAATAGAGATAATGAAAGAAAAATTCAAAGAGAATACAAGAAGATACATATAGATTTATGTGTGGGTGGATTTTGGTTGAAGTCTAGTTAGTTTAGTTGTGTTGATTTTTATTTGATTTAGTTCAAACTCACAGTTCAATGTTGAAGGTAAGTTTTTGTCTGTTGGATATAAAAGGTAACACATTTTCCTAGGTTCTTTGCACTTAGGACTCGATTAAATCCAAATAACACCTCATTCTGCAGCGACAGCATCACATTTAATTATCAAAGGGCAAATTACCCTTTCTCTGTTCTTTCATACCAAAACAGTATTCATAGTCTTAACTTAGCTTCTAAAAATACTTGGTAGCAGTCATAAAAATAAAGAGGAAATTCACTGCTGGTCAACAGAGAGTGTTTTCTAATAATAACTGTCAGAGAATAGAGCCCCCAGAAGCTGTTTGTGGTATGGTGCCTTGGCGGAAGAATTAAAAAAAAAAAAAAAGGAATAAAAACGTCTTTACTTCCTTTTGGGGAAAACACACAAAGACAAATAGTGTCTGTCGGATGAGAATAGAAGCGGGGCCTTCCCAAATAAATATACCTCTTTCTATGATTTTGATTGTGAGATGTAATGTTTTACATAGTCAGAAAACAAGAGCGTGTCAAAGTTGAAGTGAATCATGAAGAAGCTGAAAAACAAAAGCGCAGTCTGAGTATGTAAAGCTGATAACCCAATTGAGACTGTTCTACATAGCTGCAGTGAAAACTTGCATCCAACTCAGTGTCATGATCCTAAATGCCCTGGGGAAATGCCAGCAACCTAGGAAGGCTAAAGCAACCCTGAAAGAACTGTAAACACCATTCTAGGCCTTTCTTCTACCTGATTTCAGTGGGAGCGAGAAGAGCCTTTCAACCAGTGTTGCCAGGCAACCAGTGTTGTCAGGCAACCAGTGCTGCCAAGCAACCAGTGTTACCAGGACAGCTCTGTACCCCACACAGATAAGAATGAAGCTGGATTCAGTATTTATACTATACAGATATGCACATTATATTATTAGTTGTAATATTGTGTGTATGTGTACACATGCACCAGCCAATTGAGTGTACATTACTGTGATGCACTGCACAAGTGGAGGTCAGAATAGTACTTTGTGGAGTCAGTTCTGTCCTTGCACACTTAAATGGACTCTGGGAATTGAACTCATGCTGTCAGGCTTTTGCAGCAAGCGCCTTTATCCATGGGGCCATAATAATCTAAAAGCTAAAACTGAGAAAATTCTTAGAAGAAGACAAGAATACAATTTTGGGATCTTGAATTAGGAAAATATTTTTAAACACTAATAGCAGGTACATAGCAGACCAACAAAAACTTGGACAAATTAGATATACAAACATATGTGCTTCATAGATTACTATGAAGAAGGTAAAAATGTAATTCATGGAATGTTTTCAAATATTTGCCTGTTTTTATATGATGCAGGCACTTCATTCTTAACCTTTCAAGATCTCTTCCATCTCTCTTCTAAAAAGTCAACCCACTTAGAAAGTTGTCAAAGATTTTCTGCAGACATTTCTCCAAAGGAGATATCTAAATTGTTGGTAAATACAAGAAATGTTTCTGATTCTATTCTAAAAAGTCAACCCCGTTAGAAAATTGTCAAAGCTTTTCTGCAGATATTTCTCCAAAGGAGATATCTAAATTGATGATAAATATAAGAAATGTTCCTGATTCTATTAATGATCTAGGTCATGCAAAGAAAAACCATGTGAAATGTGCCTATAAACCCATTAGAATGGCTATAATAGACAGTAACAGGTGCCACCAGGAATGTGGAACAACTAGAACCCTCATGGATTACTTGTGGGAACATATAGTTATTTTGAAAAAGTGGTTTATAATTCCTTAAGTTACTAAACACAAGTTAGCCACATGACATGCCAAAACATGTCCATGAAAAAACACTTGTGTTCCCAAATGTTAATGGCAGCATTATTTGCTGTAACTAAGAAATGGAAGCAATCAAAATGTCCATTAACTACTGAATACACACAGTGTTGTTGCTCATACAGTGGGATATCCTGTAGCACTCAAAATAACCAAGTGCTAATACATGGTGTAGTGATGAGCATAAACTTTGAAAATATCATGCTATGTAAAAAGCTAGCCACAAAGGCCACACATTATATGGTTCCACCTATATGAAATGTCTGTAATAGACAAATATAGAAAAAAGAAGATCAATAATTACTCAGATCTAAGGAATTGGAAGTAGAAAGAAAATTGGTTACTAAGATTTATATATTTCTTTGGGTTTCATAAAAATTTTTGCTGTGGATTTATGAAATATTGAATTGATATATTCTCATGGGAAAATCATATGCTATGTATATATCAATAAAGGTGCTTTATAAAAATTTGGTGCTAGAACTACACTACAAAACAAGGACACAAGAGAGAATGTTCTGATTCAAAGATGTCTAGCAATAAAGTACAGTGCCTGAAACTTGACTGTGCTTTTGACTAAAAAATATCTCCACAGGATGATGTGAGCACAACTGAGAAGTTTGAGCTCACAGTGAGTGCTGAGTACTGGGTGCTTAGGTATGCAAAAGGAATGGTCATAGGATTGAATAGGGTTCTTCTCTATACCCCAGAGAGGCATGATTGCACATTTAAGTTAGCATGCCTTTATACAGTTGGTAGCATCCTGAAACAAGGATGCAGAAGCCTTTTCTCTAAGCTTCCTCTGTTAACATTCGACTCTCACTCCTGAAATGGTGTGAGATACTGAAAGATTGAGTATATTTTGAGCTTGGAATTCATAGAGAAAAGAGCTATGAAGTATACAGAAAATTCAAATATCTGTTGTGTCTATTGCATTTTGTGGGAGACTACCTATTCTTTATTTTATGGCATTTGTCCTAATTTGCAGGTTTATTTCTGGTCCTCTACCAGTCACATGGCATTTATAGGGTTACTACTGCTCAAGATATTTTTAGTCATTTAAAATTCAGAATATATACTACAATCTATTATAATACTATGACTGCCATTAACAGTGCTCAAAATATCTTAATCAGTGCCAATAATTGGCCAGCTATTTAAAGAAGTCATTTAAAGCAGGAAAGAATACACATATACACCATTATTTTAGGAAAACATGTAGAATACATTTGTTGGCAAATTCTTCAATATAGGACTGTCTTGGTCTTTCAGTTATTGTAACCGATTTCTTGATTATTGCTGATTTTTAAAGAATAAAGGTTTACTTTGGCTCATAGCTCTGGAGTCTGGAATCAGCATCTGTACCTGATGGTGGCCTCATAAAGCATCATAATGTGGAAGAAAACTACAAAGATACGTGAGCATGTGTGTGGAATGAGACATAATGCTAGGGTGACCTCGCTCATGCCAGTGTATGCCAACTATTAGTCCTGTGGTGACTAATCCCAACCTGAAAACATTGCAGTAATCCCAACAAGCTATTCGCTTCTTGTAGCTTTTTGCCAGTTCCCCTCTGCTTGCTGTTACATATGTATATTTTGTTGGCATGAAGGACTACTGCCATTTCCTATATTGCATCGAGACTCTTAAAGTTGTCATGGGGTTTAATAGTCAAGATTAAAGAGTATCTTTTAAGCCATTTCGTTAATTCAGGAATTTGAGATTCTCTTCTTAGTTTCATAAGGGACAAAAATAATGAAACATAGTTGTATAGAATTAGAGGGAGCATATCTCCACTTCAGTGATCCTCACTCTTTTACAGTTGCTTGGGAAATTCAAGGAAGAATATTTTTAAAATAAAAATAATAATCATTATCAGATTCAGCTATAGTATTTTACATACATCTATCAGTTGTTTTGTTGTTACTTCAGTTTGGGTCTGGAATGTTCCCCAGACCCATGAGTTTAAGATCTCATCCTCAAGTGGGGCTTTTGGGTGGTAGAATCCAGTGGATGGAAGTTCTATTGTTGAAGTATGCCTTCCAAAGAGATTTGAAGATTCCCACCTTCTGGTTCTCTCTTTTCTTCCTATCATGATGTAAACAGAACTTAGCATCCTCAATTACTAGCTTCCACCATTAAGAACCATGCCAGCACAGGCCCAAAACTACAGAGCCCTGCAGCCACAGGGTGAGATTTCTGAAACTATGAACTCCTATCTTTCATTACCTTGCTGTCACAGCTGCAGTTGTCAACTTGACATATCTGGGAAGAGGGAGCATCAGTTGAGGTGGGCAGATCTATTGAGACCTCATTTTTTTTTAGTTGATAATTAATTTGGTCCAGAGAATGTAGTAAGGTCCCGCCCACTGTGGGTTGTGCCATCCTAGGCAGGTGGGGCCTTGGCTATATAAGAAAGGAAGCTGAGTAAGCTAGAGGGAGCGAACTAGTAAGGATCATTCCTCCATGGACTCTGCTTCAAGATCCTGCATCCAGATTTCTGCTTGAATTCCTGTCCTGACTTCCCTTAGTGATGGACTGTGACGACATAGAGTAAGCTAAACAAATTCTTCCTTCTCCCAAGTTGCTTTGCTCATGTTTATCACAGCAATGGAAGGCCAGCTAGGACAATTGCATATCTCACTTATTTTGCCTGTGTGGTAGAAAAGGCAATTAACAGCTGTTAAACTTAAATCTCGTTACTTTACCTGATATTTAATTGAATTATATAATTATAGTCACATGGACAGCAGGTAGTGATAAACTCCTGCACATGAGCTGCTCTGTTTTATCAGTTATCATAGTCAGCTAGTAGGAGGAATGGCATTTGGTCTGTTTTGATGGCTTTAGGGGACTTTGACTTTGCTTACTAGAGACAGGGGAAGCTGTGTTTGTGGACTGGCCATGTATAGACTTTGGTCCAGAGAATGCTCATTCTGTACTTGATTTGATAGAGCTAGAGTTCATAGTCAGACCCACCCCTATGCAGAGAACATGAGCCTCCTCTCAGGGCTAGGTCAGATGACTCCTGTGACTCTCATGGGTGCAAACTGCAGGATGGTTAAAGTGCAAAAATTAATCAGTTTTCACTGGGAAGCAAAGTAAGAAGAAAGGAAAACATCAAATAAGAATAAAAGCAGTGACAGAAATGTGGGTGTGTCCTGCATGGAGAATTGGCATTGCAAAATGAATTTCATTGAGAAAATGTAGTCAAAGGGAGTAACATTGTTATCTTTATGTAATTCAGATGATCTACTCTTGAAGAGTCTAAGAAAGTCATTTCCGGATTTCTTGTTCTGCCTCATTGAAAAATGTGATTCATTATATAAAAATGGGCTCCTAACTGTGCTTCCTTTCTAGGGTTTTGTTCTGTGGAGCACATAATGAGAATGTATTTTTGGGAATGCTCTGTGTGGTTTAGCAGCAGATTTTCTATCTTGTTTATGGTTTTCACATATTCTTTTCTCTATCAAAGATTCCATTTCAGGTTACAGGGCCCATGTTTTCCTTTGGTTGGTTCCTAGAAATAGAGCCTTCCTCTCACCATACTCTTAATCCTGTGGGTCACAAAGAGCCTAGCATTTGACTGAGTCTGACCCCAAGCAGCTCAAGAGAGATACACGTTGGTTCAGAAGGTGCCTCATTTAAACTAACTGGATATGTACAAAGGCAGACTTAGATACGCAGGCAGATGACTTTAGCAAAGGGTATGTTTAGGAATCACAATCAAACCAGTTTATTTTAGTATATATTAGAAATATCAGACCATTGAGCTTCTACTTAGTCAACTTGGAAGAAGTAAGTTATTTTTTAAGTTGAACTTTTCATTTGTAAGTTCTCTATAGCTTTGGCAAGAAAAAAAATGTACATTTCTTAAAACACACATATATAAATATATGTATGTATACATTTCTTTTGGCACACACACATATATATGCATACCTTTTTCTCAAGACACACATGCATACATGTACATCTATGTGTATACTTTTCTTTCAACATACTTAGATACAAATATACACACCACCACCACCACCACCACCACCACCTCCCTCTAGCTGCCCAGGACTGTCTCAAATTTAGAACTGAGGAAAATGAACCTTTATGTCCTTTACAACTCCCCCAAAGGAGAAATAGCTTTATCTACCTTTTATATCAAGAGGTCAAGAGCCTCAAGAGGTCTTGTACCAAAGGCAGTGTGGATCTTTGAGAGGGAGAAGAAACTGGGAATACTACATGGGTATCAGGACAAGTCAATGGTAGCAAGAAGGCAAATGACTCTGAAAGAAGTAGAGAGCACCCTCACTGTATTTCTGGGTCAAATTGGGAATAATTCGAAGGATTTGTTGGGTACTGGTGTTCAAGTTTCAAATCTTATAGTTTTTCAAGGCAGACAAGAAAGAATGTGGCATTCCTAACTTAGTAATGAAGGACGTGGAGTCTGCAAGCTCATATGATAGCTAAAGGTATTCACAGATCTTGTAAGTCAACAAGACCTAAAGACCTCATGTGCTTCTGGTGTATAGAGGGGCTAGTCTGAGCTGGTTGTGATGAACTTTTGTGATGTGCTAGATCCTAATGGTGTGGACATAAAGTAGGCATGGGATCTAATCCCGGTCATTTTGTGAATACCCTAGAATTTTTCTTTTAATACTCTCTGATATTTACCATGTGGCTTAAAAAGAATAATTAAAATGCACTCAAGTTGTCTACACAAGAAATCTGCTTTGCTTGTTCATGTCCTATTTTGGAAGGAGTCAGCAGGTATGGCAAAGTGTTCATAATTGATCAAGGGCAATCTAGAATAACAACCACCATAATAACTTTTCTTTCAGGAACATTTAGTGATGTATTTGGCATTCAATTCAATGCCTTTTATTGGGTCCAGAGCCACACCTTGTACTGGACTGTTTTGTGTACTGATATCAGCCTATCCCTGTCATTGCTGGAACTAAGAGCTGTGCCAAAGTATGCAGGGTGTGGCTGAGATAGTGTGTGAGATGTGTGCCAGGCATTCTGTTTACTTGTGTAGCTTTGGGGAGCGATCGAAGATGAACAGTGAGAGCCATCACAAAATGTGAAGGAAGGGGATCATTTGGAGCCCTCTAGCCACACTTAGCAGGAGATCCCAAGCCGTTGTATGTAGCTACTACCTGGGAAGAGTGCAGACTTTCAGCCATGTTCATCCAGATCATGCAAAGAAGTGCTTCTCTCTGAATATAGCCCCTTTGTTTCCAGTAGTGAATTTAGATATTTAGCTTGTTCTTTGTGAAGGGTTGGGCATTTGAGTTTTCTTTTCTTGTTTTAAATTTATAGAATAATAGGTTTTCTTTCTTTAAGTGTTGCTATTTTCACTGATTTTTGCTTAAAATTAAATAATATATGCTACTACATGATTTAATTGATACATACCTTAATTTATATGTGTAGTGGTGATCTTTGTTATATAACATTCTGGACAATATACCATTTGTGCCAAAATAATTATCTTACAAAGTTATAAGGTTCTCTGAATGAAAGCTTTATTTTGTCATCTTTCTTTTACAGTTTTTAATACTAATAATAATTGCGTTTAAAGTTTTTTTTTCTAATGTGCATTGGTGTTTTAGCTGCATGTGTGTTTGAAGGTGCCAGATTCTCTAGAATTGGAGCTCCAGACAGTTGTGAGCTGTTGTATGGGTGATGGGATTTAAACCCAGGTCCTCTGGAAGAGCAGCCAGTGCTCTTAAGCGCTGTGCCATCTCTCCAGCCCCTTTTAAAAGTTTCTTTAAATGAGTAATTGCTTTTAAATGTCCACATTTGAATGCTGCCATATAGCTTACAAGCTGCCTTCTTTACTTAATTACATGCTTTTTTCCCCCAGTTTAAAATGTGAGTTTCTTATCATCTCTAATAGACTCTTGGCTGAGACTATATGACATGTATGTCATAGACTGCCCAGTTAATTTACCATAAGTAGCAAAGTCCTAAATATTCACCCCTCATATCCACAGGAATTGGTTCCAGTAATCTCCCAAATACCCAAGTCCACAAATGCCCAGGTCTCTTATGTACAATGATATAATTTTTGCACAGAATCTATGCGGTCCTCTTAAACCTTAAATAAGCTTTACCTGACTTGTAATGGCTACTACAGTGTAATGCTATATATGTGATTGTTTAGGTAATTGTGATAAAAAAAATCTATTGCTCAGTACAGATGTTATTATTATTTTGAGAAAGGGCCTAGTTGTGTAGCAGACTTGAACTTGAGTCACCCTGCCTCTACCTACTGAGTGATGAGATTTGTTTTGGTCAGGCACCACCATATCCAGGTTCAGTCTAATTAAAAAAAAAAAAAAGTCTCTCTGCATTTGATTGAACTTGTGGATAAAGAGTACCCGTATTCAGAAAGTCGATTTTCCATGTTGTAGATTTCATGTTCGTTGCATGCCTTTCCTTCTGGTGTGATTAATTCACTTCACAGTTATGCCTTGAGCTTTTATTTTTAGCTAGCTACTCTTGGTTCCTCTAACTGGTGCAGAATTTAGTGAGAGGGACGGCGCTTATGCAGCTCGGGACCAAGGAGATCAGAGCACATGTTGCAGAGCTGTGAGGAAAGTGTTGAGAAGCACAAAACTGGCATTCCAATTGAAGGGTTGCAGAAATGGCTTCCCATTCTCACAGGTGTGGGTGGAAGCGAAGAGGAGGTGAGGGCTAAAAAATATGAGGTGTTTTTTACAACTAGCTGATGTTTGTTGAGCTCTGTAAGAGGTATGAGGAGAGGGTAGTAGACAGCTTTTGAACTCCCAGGAGGAATGGGGAAGAAGGGCCAGCTTGGGAGGGGACAGTGTATGTAACCATGAGAACTTTCTATAGACTGGTCATGGTCATGGTGAAGTATAGAGGTGAAACTCTCACTTTGAGAGATGTTGAATAAATAGGGGACTTTCCCATTCCCCGTTCTGGGCTCTGCACTCCCTACACAGAATTGCTAAGCTCCGTTGATGAGGGCATGGGGTTAGAGCTTAGGAAAGGATCTTGGCAGAACTATAGTGGTCAGTAGGAGGTTTGGCAGCAATGGAAAGGAGCAGCCATGGAACCTTGCATGTCTTTGGAAGTCATTACCCATGTGTTTAGGACTAGTTCCTGTTTCTTCCAACAGTACCTGACAGCAAGCCAGGGAGAAAGCAAAGGGAACATGAGGTTTGAATAGGCCACACACGGAGCAGAAACAAGTGGCTTAACAGAGGCTAGACCCCATAAGACCTGACCTATTGCATGCGAAAGAGTTTGCTATGAAGAAATCATTCATCTTGTACACTAGGAGAAGACAAGTCAGTTTTACCCACTACTCCAGTATGGTCTCTGTTCTGTAACATCTTCAAAGTTCAT
This sequence comes from Mus pahari, assembly GCF_900095145.1. Taxonomy (NCBI): domain Eukaryota; kingdom Metazoa; phylum Chordata; class Mammalia; order Rodentia; family Muridae; genus Mus; species Mus pahari. Next base: position 17,446,575 of record NC_034602.1, read on the forward strand.
AGGCCTCACACTGCCAGCCTGCCTGTTCTTTTGATACCTCATGGATTAGCTTTGAAATTTTGTAATTTTGCTTTGGTATGCCCATAGAGATCAGAAAAGGGTGTTGAGTCACTTGGAACTAGAGTTAAGGATAGTTGTGAGCTACCATGTGGGTGCTGGGAACGGAACTCAGATCCTTTGTAAGAGAAGCAGGTGCTCTTAGCAAATGGACCATCTCTCAAGCACTGTGGTTTCCCTTTTGACGTCCTCTATAGTGGACAACTGACACCTCCTCATATTCAAATATGGCAGAAAGCAGGTTGTCTCTTTCTTGTTGGTGTTTTATAGAGAAACCTTTGGTTGTGAGGAATGCTGCATGCACATGACAGATTAAAAAGACAGACAAAGACTCCCTATAGATGGTGGCCCTTTTGTTTTTACTTAATTCTAGTGCACTGTGTAGAAATATCCAGTCAGCTGATTGAGTACTGGTCCTTGGAAGACAGACTTTGATTTGAAGGGTGTCAGTGAAGGTTAATATAGCATATTTGGTTCAGCAGAGGCCATGTTTAATTAGAGCTCCTATCTGTAAATAGGACTCAATTGAGATTTGTCAGGGTTGTATCTTTAAAGTCCTTCCCAGCAGTGAAAGTTAACAGGATTATTTGTTTATGACTCTGTTTGGGACTGTTGACATCTTTGTTTTCTTCCTGAAGGATGGTAACAAAGTTGAGAGACCAAGAGAAAGGCTGACTTTTATTTGGACAGCTGGACCTTCTGAGAGTAAAAGCTTCCTATTTAGGAGCCTATGATTAGTTAAGCAAAGACTCCCTTTTCATTTGAATAGTCCCGACACAGTTTATGATAATAATACAGTTGAATCTTTTCCCAGTTGTGCCAGTTAGCTTTTGTCAACTTGATACAAGCAAGAATCTTTTGGGAAGGGAGAACCTCAACCAAGACTGTCTCCATAAGATTGGTCTGTAGGCAAGCATGTGGATATTTGATTAACAGTTGATGTGGGAGAACCCACCCCATTATGGGTGGTGTCACCCCTTAGTAGTCCTAGGTTATATAAAGAAGTAATGGTTAACTTCTTGAATCTCTATCTGTTATTGGAGAAGAGAAGGAAAGAAGTCTTTATGATAGATCAGCAATGTCTTAGCACTCAGATTAGCTTGGTGGACTTTACAAGGACTTTCAGCCAGTGCTTTAGCGTGAGTCAGAAATGATGCCCAAGAAACCAGCCCTGTAGCTGGGAAATTAGAAAAACAGATACAGTGAAAACTCTGCAGTTTGATTTGGAGGAAACTATTTCATCATAGTAGGGTGACTGCTTTTGTATTGTGATTTATCATATGAGATCAGGTGTGGGGTTTTTCATTGGTACATCAAATTGATGTTCAAATGTTTCTGATTTAAGGCATTTTGACTTTTCATTTTGAATTAGGGATGCTCAGTTTGTAAGTGTGTAATAAGTACCAGTAAAGAGAATGACTTTTAAAGGTTTGCAAATAATCTATTTTTGCTATTGAGTGGGTCATATTGGGAGTTCCCCGGGAAGTTTTTTTTTTTTTTACATTTGCATTTGGCTTTTTTTAATTAGCTATTTTTTTCATTTACATTTCAAATGCTATCCCGAAAGTTCCCTATACTCTTCCCCCCCCCCCCCCCCCCCCCCCCCCCCCCCCCCCGCCCTGCTCCCCAACTCACCCACTCCCACTTCCTGGCCCTGGCATTCCCCTGTACTGGGGCATAATCTTCCCTGGAATGTTTTAAAGACCATCCGTATTCAGTTTTTGCAAATAGTTCAAGGTTCATTGTTCACGTATCCATGCATCTACATTAGTCATCCCGAATAGCTTCTATGAAGTTCGCAAGTGCTTTTCATATGGAGTAAAGACTCCTTGAGCCAGGGCTGCTGTTAAGTTCACTAGCTTCTCATAGGTGAACAGCAAGGCCCACTTCTCCTGGGCAAAGGTGATGGCCTACTGGGCAATACAGTGGATATGGGCAAATGCTTAAGCAGCTGTCTGAGAAAAATGGTAGTTTAATTGTATGTTTTACTTACAAAATAGATAGGCAGTATATAATTCACAACCATGGTTAATATTTAGTATTCTCTATAATCCCTAAATTCAATTGATAACCAAAGATACTTTGGTGAATTGTACTAAATTCCAACCCCCAGCCACACTCTGGTTATACTGATGAACAACTGAGGTCTGATGTAGATATCAGTGACTAACTTAATCATCAGTTAAAAAAAAGATGGAAGGGTGAACATTTGAAATTCATCCTTTTCTTAATGATATGGGATTTGGATACAGTACATGAATGCTGTAGAAATGCTTTTTTAAAAGTTCTGCCACACTCAATGTGATGGTTCAATATGCAATAGGCTTCTAAGTGACATGTATGTTAAGATTTTGCCCGTCCCTTAGTCCTAGACCAAGAGTTGACAGAAAATGGCCTTAAGGCTGGATCTTGTTCTCATGGACCCTGGCACCTAGTAATTGTTAGTGTTTTCCTGAAGGCAAAGAAGACTATTATTTGTAACATAATAAGGTCAATGTCCATTAATGAGCTTGTGCTGGAGCACAACCAAGCTCATTTATTTATATATTGCTCTCATGCCCGGATGTTGAATAATTGTGGCAGACTGCGTAGCCCTCTAAGTCTAAGATCTTTACTTTCTGACATTTTGGAAATCTAATTCTTGGTGTAACTAGTCACAAACCCTGTGTCCTGTTTACATTTTTCTGCTTTCATGATAAAAATGCCACATCCATTCAGCCAAAGTGAGGCCCACATGCAGGTTTGGGAGGAAAGTGCAGTAGCCACTTGTGGATAGTATCCGTAACCCACTAGGAGTCCCGGACATAAATTTCCCACAGGGCAGGCACAGGTAACAGGAATTAGGAAGTGGTAAACGGCAATTATCACCTTTCTTTTAATTCATTTAGCAATGAGTTTATAGAGTCTTATTTTTCACCATGGGTATGTTACCAGTATTCCCCAATTCTGAGGGTTTGTTTCTCGAGAACCATTCTGGGACAACTTGATAGCAGTACTAGAATAATACCAGGGTGCTAGACTAGAAAGAGGTCTAAAGGACCAAGAATTTGATTATCTGGGAAGTTGAAAGAAAGATTCCTTATTCTGTCTTTAGGATCCAGGTAAAGTTGCTCAGGAGTAGGGATGATTTTTGTGGAGTAGGGGATAAAGATCAGGTGACTGTGACTGAAAGCACTACAGGCCTACCGGATTCTAATATTGTGAGAGGACATTTCTCTCCTGAGACAGAGCCTTAGTAAGGCAAACAAAAAATTGACTCATATATATACCCAAAATCAAAATGCTTGCCGTTTGCTTTAATAAAATGCACTACTGTAGCTTGCATTTGGGATTTCCTCCAAAAGATAATGTGTTTTAAAGGCTCAGTTCCCAGCCTTTCGTACTTCTGGGAGGTTGTAGAGTCATCAGGGGGTGATAACGTGGGAAGAAATGTATGGAACATGTATGAGAGTGTAGGTAATGACCCCTTTCCCCTCCCTTTTTCTTTATTTGCTTCCCAGCTGCCATAGATGAGCGGCCTCCTTCACCATCTGTATAGTGGTACATAGTACTACCACAGAATCAGAGCAGGGACAAGTTAGTGTGGACTTCTGAAAGCATGATGCCACATAAGCCCTTCCTAATTGAAATTGTTGCTCTTGTTTATTTTATCACATCAATGCAAAACTACTACAGCTCTGTATTGCTGCCTTACAGATACCCTTCAAACATGACTGTGCATGGATGGCATGCCGTGCGTGTTCCTTCCCTAGTCTGAGCCATGCTTTGATAGCATATATGATTTTGCTTGAGGAGCCTCATGACCACTGCATCCCTGGAGCTCCAAGCCCAGCTTGCAGGAGGTTGCCCAGCGTCCCCTCTCCACAGCAAATAGTTTTGCTTTTATAACTTGGATAAAGGACATTGGGACTCCCCTGACTTTCTGCACTTTCTGAATCTTATGAGCTCCCTCCAGGGGAATGCTTTGATATGGAGGAAATAGTTACACCCAAAATACCCTCCTTTGACAGTAGGTTTTTCTTTAAAAAAAAAAAGTAACAATTGTTTTATTTATTCCCTGATAATTTCATATAGTATATTTTAGTCATATCTACTGCCTCCAACTCTCCCCATATCCTCCCCATCTCCCTATACCTACTCACTCAACTAAATGTATTCTTTCTCTCTTTCTGCCCATCTTTCCTCCCCTCTTTCTGTCCTCTCCAAAGGCTGGGAGTATAGTTCGTATTGATTGACTACTCTTGGTCCTACCCTGTCCTACTATAGGGCCCATATATTAAATGTCTCTTCATTGTAGAAAACTGACTTTCTCTCAACAGTAATGGTTCCTCAACCATGGGTAGGACTTAGTGCTTACCTCCCCTTCTCCATGCTGGGATTTTTGTCTAGCATGTACTCTTACAGTATTTGTGATTCATTTCTGCATCAGCACTGATATGTATGGAAAACAATGTTTTCTTGTTGTCAACAGCTACCTCTGAGCTTTACAATCTTTTTTTTTTTTTTTTTTTTTTTTACAATCTTTTATTCTCTCTTCTACATAGATCCCTGAGCCTTGAACAGGGAAAGTTGTGGTATAGATATTTCATTTAGGACTGAGCATAGCAATCTCTTGTTCTCTAAATGTTGACCAGTTTGGGGTTCAGAGAAACTTCTTACAGTAGATAGTATCCTTTAAAAAAACAGTGTGAGTATGAATGTGTGTGTGTGTGTGTGTGTGTGCATACATCCATGCACTTATTACATATGCCATGGTGCACACTTAGAGGTCAGATGACTTCATGGGGAAATTGGTTATCTCCTTCTACCATGTGGGTCTCAGGTCATCAAATTTGGTGTCAAGCCCCTTTATCACACATGCCTGTTTTGCCCTTTTAAATATTTTAATGAATGTATATCATAAGGTTCAAGGCATAGTAGAAAGAAGAATATATGGTAATAGCTTTTTAATTTTTATTAATACCATATTAAGACTTCAAAAATGATGGCGAGATTGTGTGGACTTGTGGCATAATTTCCTAGATCCTGTTGAGTTTCTGTTTTATTAAATTAGGAAAGGGATTTGGTGTCCACACTGTTGATATGTATCGAGATCAGCAAATCACTTAGTAAAATCTGCTGTTATATAAGAGCTGAACCTTCTTTTCAACATTATTACCAATTACATTTCAAATAAAGTTCTAGTATAATGTCCCGCTGAGTACAGGGAGAGAAATGCATTTGTAGCCAGATTGCTACCAAGAAGAGGAAAGTGTATTTTTTTTTCCTTTTTTCCCCCCAATTTTTATTAGGTATTTACTTCATTTACATTTTAAATACTACACCCAAAGTCCCCTATACCCTCCCCCCACCATTCCCCTACCTACCCACTCCCCCCCTTTTTTAACTTATTTTATTAGATATTTTCTTCATTTACATTTCAAATGCTATCCCGAATGTCCCCTATACCCTCCCCC
>NC_034602.1:17452212-17471814 GCF_900095145.1 Mus pahari
TTAGTTCATATTGTTGTTCTACCTATAGGGTTGCAGACCCCTTCAGCTCCTTGTGTACTTTCTCTAGCTCCTCTATTGGGGGCCCTGTGTTCCCATCCGATAGCTGACTGTGAGCATCCACTTCTGTGTTTGCCAGGCACTGGCATAGCCTCACAAGAGACAGCTATATCAGGGTCCAGGAAAGTGTATTTTATTCACTTTAAGGTCTTTGCTTTTTAAAATAGAATTGTTTTAACTGTCAGGAACTACTAAAGAGTTACAGATTACCCTGTCAGAGTGCCCAGTCAAAGGAATTTGGTTGCCTGAGATTAGCATGTTATAGCCAGGCACTAAGATGAACACTTTGCTTCATTTCTATTTTGGTTTGAGAGGTTTGTATAGACTACAAGAATCTTGATGTGTGTATGTGTGTGTGTGTATGCATGCACGCGAGCACGCACGCATGCACGCATAATAACCTATAACCTGATGATTTGATCTTTTGATAGTATCCCACATTTCCTGTATGTTTCTGTCCTTTTCGAGACAGGGTTTCTCTGTGTAGCCCTGGCTGTCCTGGAACTCACTCTGTAGACCAGACTGGCCTCGAACTCAGAAATTTGCCTGCCTCTGCCTCCCAAGTGCTGGGATTAAAGGTTTGCACCACCACGCCCACACCACCACTTCTGTCCTCTTTATCACTGAGTCCTAATATTCTGTCTTCTGAATTCATTTTACTTGCAAGTCTTTCTTCTGAGTTTTCTAGTGGGATATTGAATTTTTCAATTCTACTTTTACTTTAGCCTGTGTTCTGTTCAGGGTTTCTATCTCTTTATTAAATTCCATTTTCAAATCTGGAATTACCTTTACCTTCCCATTCAGCTGTGTATTGGTATTTTCTTGGACATTACTCAAGCATTTATTATTTTCTTGGAGTTCAATGAAGTATTTTTTTCCTATTTTTTTAAACTCCTTGAATTCTCTGATAACTTTTATTATTCTTTTAAATTCTGTGTCCTGGATTTTATCCAGGTATTTTCCATTAGGAAACATTTCTAAAGAACTAGTGGGTTTGGTGGCAGACCTGCTGTTATGGCCATTCCTATTGTTTTTGCCTTTGCAATTTGACCTGAGTGTGTTGACACTTTTGGTTGTAATATTCTCATCTTCTTTAGATTGATTCAGCAGGAGATGCATGACCTGAGCTAGGCCAGGTAAGCTGGGTAGATAGGCTGTTTAATTGGACTCAGGGCAGATGGCTCACGAACCATGTGTCTAGAGCTAGCTCAGGCAAAGGAAATTCACAGATGAAGAAGGTTCATGGCCACTGGTCTAGAACTAGGCTTAAAGATGGGTTTTCAAATGGTAGAGGGTTGTGGTAAGGACAGGGAGAGAAAGAAGTTACTTACCCAGGAAAAGTGGATAGTGCCCAGAGATGTTTCACAGGCTGCAGGGTCTGGAACTGATTTAAAAGTTTAAAGAACAGCCAGGAAGGAGTGGGAGTTGTTGGAAGGAAACTTTAAAGACAGGAACACTCCCTAGGCTTACAAAGATGAGGATATGAGTCTGGATGGAGCCTTACTTAGCCCGTGGGACAAAATGTGTCAGTTTCCAGTATGGCTCTGGTCCGCCGCTATGTGAGACTGTGCTGTGCACACACTTTGCCAAGAGCATCCATGTACCAGATGTCAGGATCGGTTACTCTATATATCTCACCCTTCACCTGGGCAGTAGGAGTTTTGGTTCCTATTTGTAGTAGGTAAGAACTCTTGAGTTGCAGGAAGCCTGCTGGCAGGTAGCAGATGTAAAATGTCTATACAAATAGCTCTTGTTCAAACTCCCCCCATCCCTCACAAGTCTTTCCCATAGTACTGTCCAGAATGTAAGTGTGTATCAAAGAAAGGACTTGAGTATGGATCTCACCTGTGTTGGCACTAAATAAGAGAGGGTCTAGGCCAGTGGGTTCTCAACCTTCTCAATGTTAAGACCCTTTTATACAGCTCCTCATGTCGTGATGTCCCCCATCATAAAATTATTTTCTTTGCTACTTCATAAATATAAATTTGCTACTGTTATGAACTGTAGTATACAAATCTGATATGAAGATGGCCTTAGGCGACCTCTGTGAAAGGTTCATTTGACACACACACACCCCAGGGGTTGCAAACCACATGTTGAGAACCACTGGTCCAGACTGCCAATCATAAGGTGCTTTGTTCAGGAGATCCTTCCCTGAGTTCTTCATGGCTTTGTTGACCAGGAGAGAATGAACCTTGTAGTTGAGCCCACTATATCCCCCTCTCTATTGTTTAAAACTTGCTCTTCCCAGAGGTAGCTCCTCTTCTCAGTCTTGAGTCTGTTCTCTGGTCACTCCTCCAGCTTCTCTTCTCTGCTCAGCTCTTCAGTGTCCAGTAGATATGAATGTCTCTTCTTCTTGATTCTTGGGAGATCTCATGTTTCCCTGTCTGATAGCTATTCTTCTCTACCATAATTGCTCCAGGTCTGAATCCCCATTCTATTTCAAGTCACTTGTGGACAGGAACTGGGTTTCCCAATTTTTAGAATGTCCCATCATCATTGTGAAGACAGCAAACTTCACAGCTCCTGTGTGGGTTGCCATAAAAGACCTGTGAGTTTCACTGAAATGGTAGCTTTCTTGGGGGACCAAACAAAGACTGAACCATTGCTTACACGAGAAAGGTAACACCCTTGAGAAAGGAACAGTTTTTAGTTTTCCTGTATAAGGAAGGTACTAGGTGGAATTTTGGCACAGCCCACAGAAGTCCTCTATCAGAAGAGTTGAGGGAGTAGAAGATGAGACTAGATAAGGCCTGGGTGGGGGCCATTCCTGGAACTGTGCTGGGGAAAAGTGGAGGGAGCTGGGTAAGAGGAGTGCCATCCCTGCCCAGTTGTCTGGATAACCAAGTCTGTGGCTCACCTACTTGATAGCTGGGGAGTGCAGCAATTTCTATAGACCTAATCTGATAGTTCTGCTGCACTGGAGAGGGTTGTCCTTTATAATTGAACACACAGCTTTGGGACACACACACATGTGGAGTGGTGAGAGAGACGTGTTTTGTAAGGCTTAGAGAATGATCCATGATAGTCATAGGTAGGGCTTTAAAAAGTACATAAATAAGTCAGAATAACAGAATAAGTAGTAAGAGATAGCAAGCAGTTGTCAGATCAAGTGTTCAAAATATCCAGTAAAAATCAATTGGAGAAGGCTCCTAGAGGCAGTCATTGATGGTTACAGGCAGAGTCCTGGACAAAGAAAAGCGTTACCTTAGATAGAACTTCTAAGTAAAATAACAAATAGTAGCTGAAAGGTCATACTGTCAAATCACAGGTTTACACACTTTCTGCAGAACCCGCCTAGGGAAGCCCCATTAAGGCCACTAGCTGGGAGTTGCCCATGGCAGGGCACTGTAAAGACTACTGGCAAGGGAATTACTGAGACCATCAGCCAAGGACACTCCCTATCTATCCCATGTCACAACCTGGGCCATGGAGGTAGAACTCTAAGGGGAGGGAGTCAAGAGCAGGAGCAGTAGCTTCCCCAGCGAAGCTCCACAACTGGGGTCTGGGAGTCACAGTAGGAGTAGGAGCTTTAGCTCAGGCTGCAATTTCACCTTCTGTGATATGGGGCCATTCAAGTAGTGCATAGAACTTGCCCAGATAGCTTCCAGGACCAAAGAGTAACAGAGACATAATAATTAGTCCTGTAGTTCAACCTTCCATAATGCTAGTGTCCCCTTCATCTCCAGGTTCCAAAAAATCTAACCTCCTGCCCCAGAACTTCAATCTGGATAACAAGGTATACTGAAATAACAAGCCAATTTAAAATTATGTCCTCCTGAATATTTATTTAACTTCTTCCCAGGCTACTTGACCACTGTCACATCCTCTGAAGCTACAAAGGCAGTCATTGCAGTCATAGGATTAAATACTAGGTAATTAGAAAACCACCCGAAACAAACCATGTAGCATGTAAGTATAAAAATGGAAAATAAGCCACAAGAGGGAATGACAAAAAATAAATATAAGCAGCAATTAGGCTATTGAATGCACCAGAATGATTTTTTACAAATCTAACTGAAATGAAATCCATCAAATTTGGGAGGCATAACCAATTTCTAACTACTTGTGATCATCATATTAGCCCCAGAGGAGATATGCTGGCTGGCTGGGCACTCATTTTAGATCTAAACAACAATAAAATGAACAGTTCTCACGTGGATCAACCAACAGAGCTGACGAGGGTGGGAGAAGTCAGTGTGTCTGTTGTCTCAGGCAGAAAAGAATGCCACTGAAGAAGTCAGGAAAATATTGAAGATGGACATTTGCTTTCAGTAAGCCACCACCCACCCCCATCAGTGGGAAAAAAAAGAACAGAACTGTATCAAATTCCTTCTAGCTAAGTGTGAAGAAAAGAACCAAGTGAAGTAGGAATCTTGAGATAAAGATGTCAGAGCCAGGAGTTCAATAGGAAGCCTTATACCCTGAAACATTGTGGCTCCCCACTGATAAGCCAGCTCTATTTCTATTTACTTTTTGTAAATAACTGAAAAGCGGGGAAATCTGACTACGCAGCTTTCCACACAACTAATAACTGATAGGAACTGAGCAGAACTCAGAGCCGTTCTCAGGAAAGTGAAGCCAGCTCCCAGCACCTGGGGCTAGGGCCTCGTATGGCACAGTGATTCAAAGAAATAAATGTCTACCTGGTGCCCTCATGCCCATGCCCTACAGAGACTGCCTTGTTTCTAGGCCTGCGAACAAACTTTTGTGTATTTGTTCCCCAAATAGCTAGACCTATGTGTAAATGGATCTATAATGTAACCAAACGCCGTATACTCTTATTTCTGTTGTTTTAAACAGAGTTTCCACTGCCCAAAATAGGCACAGCATACTTTTGTTTTGTTTGCTGAGCGAGGCATGCTATCATTCAGGATACCAGGGGCAGACAATGTGAAAACATAGCAACCCAGAGTCACTCTGATTCCATATGGACATTTTCTGAACCAAGACCCAAGTGTTGGGTGCCCTTTAATTCTCTGTCGAAAATATGACACTTGATAACCTCACTGTGACTGTGTCTCAAAATAGGGACTGGGCCTCACAGCAGATGTTGGGGCTGGTGAAACCTGAGCTGAGTGGCCCAACAGGCTCTGTGGGAACAGGAAATACAGCCTCTCTGGCTCTTTGTCTACCATCTCAGAATTCCTGCATCCCATCCTTAGGACTCAGAACTGCCCAGAGTTGCTTTGGACTCCAGATCTACACACTCACTTCCCAAACACCTGCAACAAGAAGTCTAAGCCAAGATCACCACCAATAACAACAACAACAACAACAACAACCCTTGACAACAATGATGCAAGCTCTGTCTCATTGGACTTGTTTGCCTAGTGAGAGGCTGGTATCATTGAGATTGACGGATCAATTGACTGGGGGTTGGGCATGGGCCTGTGAGAAGCATTTAGCTTCTCAGGCCTGTTAGAGTGGGGAAGGAAGAGAAAGGGACAGATACTGTTTAATGGCTTTTAAAAATACTTTGTTGTGTTTCCTTGTATGTAAGATGCTCTGCACTCCTGCATGCTAGGGGCCATTGTTTCTGAGCTCTTGTGCTACTCCAAGCCTGATTGTGTGTCCCATCTGCTGACCTCACTATGCCCAAGCCCTCCATAGGTCACCGGGAATCTCACCTGTTTGTGGGGTGACTGGAGAAGCACCAGGTGAAGAAGGCAATCTGATGCCCTATCTTTTCTGTCGTGTGTTACTAGGGGCCAGGACACTTATTACTGTGGCCCAGGCTCCCCGATGCAAGCCCATTCCTAGTGTCTGTATATGGGATTCTGAGTTAGCTCTTAGGTTTCAGCAAGTATGTAACATAGACTGCTCCATTTTTGCACTGTGTTGCAGGACATATCTGAAGGCTTAGGCACCAGAAACTGAACATATTGGCTGTGGACTTTGCAGATTAGATTCCTGCAGTCTTTACTTGATCCCCATCATACGGAGGTGAAGGAGAGGCAGTAGCAGGGTATATTGCTGGGGCACTCATGTTCCTAATGGTGCAGAGATTTGAGCCCGGTATTAACTTTTCCCCAGTCACTTCCTCGGGGTCTTATTTCTCTGCCCCCTCCCTCTGTGGGACACCTTCACAGGCCACACCATAACTCTGTTCTTTATAGCTTCACTCCTTTGTTTACCCACTCAGTGGAAGCTGGAAGGGGATCAGCAGAGACTGAGAGACCATGAAGGGGCTCCCCCCACCCCCACGTGTAGCACCACCAAGGATCTTGACATGGATGATGCAGGGAACGATGGAGGTAACACTGGAGTCTTCAGTATAACAGAGAGAACAATCTGGATCTGGCCCAGCAAGGAGTGGAAACTTAGACATTTGTATCATGGAGGATGGCTGGATAGAAATTTTCTAGAGAAGATCCATCTTTGACTTGAAATGAGACTCAGGAGTTGGTGAGGTAGGTGGCGGAGACAAGAGGCAGAGGCTACAATGCTGCTTAGAAAACTCTTGTCTGGATTCCATTAGGGGCTAGGGCACTATAGACTTAGATACTCGTGTGTGTGTGTGTGTGTGTGTGTGTGTGTGTGTGTGTGTGTGTGTGTGTGTGTGTGTATGGGGGCAGGGGTTGTTTCAGTGTTTGTCATAAGGAAGATTAGAGGAGATGGCCTCTCCCAGAGGATGCTAGGGGCCTACTCTGTACTTTCCTAGGTATACTCTGGAAGTGACCTTGGTCCCCAAGGGTGAGAGGATGATCACAACCGTGGAGGTTTGCCAGCCAGGTATGCCATTGATGTTGGTTACACAGCAGTGTATAGAGAAATACACACAGCAGCCAAAGGTAGAGGAGAGCTGTGGAGGATGGCCAGATTCCCATCAACACAACTGCCTGCTGTGCCTTCATTAGGGTCCTCAAGCCCTTGACTACAGGAGAGCTGAGACCCAAGAGACTCATAGGTATCTATCTGCTTTCCTGTGTTTTCTGCATCAGCAGCAGCTCTTGTGATTATGGGACAGGACTGTGAGTAGAACAGGCTTGAAAAAAATATACTGCTCCTTAAAGACAGGCTACAAAGATATAACAAGTTTCTGGTTGTACAGCTTGGCAAAGAAGAAAACCGTGGATTCCTTCAGGAGAAGTCCTGAGAGATGATATAATAGCTGAGAGATGATAGGAAACAGTGCTATATGCAAATTCAACAAAGCTTAAGCATGTAAGGCTGGCTGGCAATTAGGAGGGCTGACTCATCTCTCCAAAAATACTCAGGCATCTTCCCCACGGGAACGCCTGTGTGCCCACACTGCCAACTCCCAGAGGTTTGCGCACTCTTTGGGAGGAAGAAGCAGGTGCTACCACGCATCCTTAGCATCCTTATTCCATAGGAACTCCACTTTTCTTTCTGCATACTTCCTCTGTTCTCCTTTGTGGGTTTTTTTTTTTAAGTGGGTCTAAATTGGGTGGGGGAGACAATTCCCTTGCTGTCATTCTGCAAAAGGCCTTGTGGACTTTCTGCTGGGAGCACAGGTGGTGAAGTACTGTGTCCATCAGACAACAAGTATCACTGTGCTCCTTTACCAGGCCTGGTGAACCCTAGTGGAATCTGCCCTGTAGCCTCTGGAGGTGCACTGACTATCATAGAAAGCCCATGCTCACTTCTAAGGAGGGTGAGCAAGTCCCCTGGCCTGGGCATGTACACATGCATTGGCCTTTTCTGCTTGTTTCCTTTGTTGAGAATGTTTAAGCCTCAGTAAACTAGTATTGGCTTGTTTTTGAAAGGAGATACTCCTTTTCTGGAATATTCAACAGTACAGAAACTCTAGTTTTTATCTGATCCTCGGAGCAGGAGCTGCTGGCTCAGCCTCAGGGTGGAGTATTTGCTGATAATAAGTCATGCACACTACGGGCTCTTTCTAAACTTACTAGGAGTTGGGAAATAGCTATGAGACTCAGCTCTCAAATGTTTCTCTTTGAATATGTTCCTGATGTCTGGTGAGATATCAACATTCCCATATATACTAGCCCCTGGATTAAGAGGCTGGTAAGGGCTAATTGCTTTTGTTACTATGTTGATAGAGAACCCTATCAGGAAAGTAAATCTTTTTATAGTGAGTTACTGAAAGCTTCCTCCAACCCAGGTCAAAACTAAAATTTTATTGTGAAAAGCATTTCTTAGTTTTCAGTGTGTTTGCTGCGTAAATGAGCCTTCATTGTGCACCTGGAAGAGTGGGCCAGTGTTCTACTCTTACACAGATAAAGGGGGTTCCCTTTAATCTCAAAGAGTAAAAATACTTGTGGTTAAGTAGTGGTCATTGAGCATTGCATGGTCCCAAGAGGGATCATCTCATATAGTCCTCCTGCAAACACCACTTGATAAACTTCCACATTTTTTGTTCTGCTCTTAGGGAAACAGGCCTATGAATTTCAATGGTTTGTCCAGGTAGAGGCACCTGCTGGAGGATGCACAGCATCCGAGAATTTGCTGGGTTGGATCTGACATTTTAGTGACTCTGGAACAATACCTATTACTTGGTTTGCAAGAGGGTGTCCTGGGGCTGACTTCTAAAAGACAGTGCCTTTCTCTTGCCCTGAAATGAGGTGTTTTGTGGGTAAGCTTATATCCCCACAGTCATTGAGAGATGTCATAGACAGCACCTCTAAATAGCTCTCTTGCAGGCCGTAATTTGGATGTGGTTACATGCTTACTCTGGGCCTTGCTTATCTGGATCTGGAATATCTGCTTAGAATTAGATTTTGTTTTAAAACGCAAGGTCAACCATGAAAACGTTGGAAGAAGTTTCCTTACTTGTCTTTTTTCTTTTCTTTTTTCCAGTCAGAAGACAGTCTTGTTATAGAGGGAGCCCTGAATGGTAGGAGTGCTAAGTCCTGCGAGAAGGTCTTATGGGTTTCTTACCTTGGGATCCCTGCCAGTCAGCTTGATTTGCCAAAACCATGTTCACAGGAAGAAGAATTGGTTTACCTTGTTTTTGAAAAGTTTTATGGCTGTGGTTAAAAGTTCCCGACATTATGTCTCAGCCACATGGAGCCTTTGTAGTGGGCATAGTTCTCAGGGGCACTGATTCGGTTTATAAAGCTTGGCCATGGTGTCATTAAAGGATGAATCTGAGTGTGTGCTGGAAACCTTGTCAAAGGGTGGACCTCATCCAATCCCTTTCCTTATAGCTGCCCCCCACAGGGCGCCATTATGCTAAGACAGGGCATAGGGGCTATATTTCTACATTACCTCAGGGTTGTTTGGTTTGCGAATATATTTAAGGCAATGTAGTGTACACAGCAGCTAAGGGAGTACCTGAGGTTTAGAAATAGTGTATCTGGAATTCTGTCATTTTAGATACGTATTTATCAGAATCTTGATAAGCCTTTTGGATCCCCAATGACCTCATCAGAATGGAGAGGGGAAACCTGTCACATGAAGTTGCTGTGAGGATTGGATACATAGTGTTTGGCTTGATGACTGGTTCATAATTATTCAGGAAACAATAGTTGAAAAACAGACTGTTGTGGATTGTAGATGTAGGAGTTGATGCTGGACCTGAGGATTCCCTGGCACCTGACTGTGCTCTAGCTGAGAGTGGGGTTCCTGGAGTCCTTTGTATATAAAGTTGAACACAAGACAGCCAATCAGAGGCGATTTACGGCAATAGCCACACAATGGGGCAATAGTTTCTGAGCTGTTGGTTTTGGGCTTATTACTTTGCTTGTCAGTGATAAACCAGAATGTTGAGGTCCTTGTTTTCTTGGAACAGCTATCTAGAGTTGTGGCAAGTAATTAACACCCAGACAGAACAGAGGCAGCTCATTTTACACTCAAAGGCTTCCTTCCAGGATGGAACAAATATGGGAACCCAGAGACCTCCAGGAGAGAAAGGAAACACCCAGGTGCCTATAGCATAAACAGATTGCTTCATGGTCTGATTGAGAGCCAGGATGTATACGCCAGCTCAACCTGATTCTACTAGAATGTCTTTAGCATCAGCCAAGCAGGGTAGCCAACATGGGAAACGGCAGGAATTACATACTTGGTATTTTTTTTTTTTTAGAGGAATTAGTGTCAGCAAGCCTTTATGTTCTATGTCTGCTGTTCTTGGGTGGCTAAAACACAAACAAACAAACAAACTCTGTGAAACATAAAGAAGATTCCCCTTTAGATGTTGGCCTGGGGGATACAGAGAGGTGAGAGAGGTGGGGATTTTCCCTGTTCAGTATACAGGCCTTGGACTCCCTGGTCCTTGGCCTCTCTAGTCTGGTTGAAGGTCATGAATCTCCTGTGGAATTTGGGTTTGATTTATCTGTCTGCACAGAGACCGAGATTTTCATTCTCTGAACCATTTAACCCATGTTGTCATAAGTCATCTCGCTTTCAGGAAGTGCATTTCAAGCATTCTTCTCTTCAGTAAAAAGCTATCAGAAATAAAATCCAGCCAGGGGCCCTGAACTGATGGGAAAATAGTAAGTACTCAGGAGCTTGGATGGATCTTGGTCCCATGTCATTTGAGTCCACAGCTGATGATCTGGAAATGCTAGAATCATTTTCTTATATAATATACTTTCCACTTTCTAAACAGTTCTTCCTGGGACACATCCAGTGTTCTAACTTGGAGAGTTGGAAAGAAGTTTGGGTTGTGTGCTTATGACTCATCCCCTGACGAACCCTGGATGGACCTACCTGGTGGCAACTGAGCAGCACATGCCCTGGGTGTGCCCAAGACGAGCAGGCAAGGCCCTAGCCCTAAGGAGGTCCTAACACTCGAGCACAAGCTGCATCCACTCTATCATGCTCCCACATCCCTGAATATTAAGTTCTGCAGATCGGCAGTTTGCATAGATCTTTGAGAAGCATCTACATGGTAGTACTTGTAGTTGTTCATAATTGAATGAAGGTGACTCAGGGCATCTGTCGGAACAGCATCTGTTCTCGCTGTGCCTTTCAAAAGTTCAGGAAACTGGCATTTTCTGTTTCTCGCTACTACTATGTTTTATGGAGGACATTCAGTGTAGCTATACCAGTAAGCGCGGAACAGGAAGAACGGGATTCACTTGTCCTAAAGCTGTGTATTTACACTAGAAGCTTCTGCTCCTAATGCACACATCCTTGGCAAACCTGACTAGAAAATATCAGCACAGGTAAATCGTTCCTTGGGGGATGATGAGTCAGGAGGGAGCCAGGCTTGAGGCATCGACGTTCTCCACCACAGCCTGTTTCCTCCATCAGGATCCCTGCCTGTGCCACTCCTTATGCCACTCTGGACCTCACAGGAGGCAGCTTAAAATCTCTCTGCCTTCTCCCTCTCCAGACTCTGCATCCTCGCTGCTTCCTGCAGCCTGCTCATCAAACCCAGCCACCTGTGGTATTAAGGGCAGCAGAGGTAGAAGCGAAATCTCTCCCCAGCCCCCAAAAGGACAGCAGCAGAGGTGTGCCAAAGAGCCCTCGAAATAAGATGCACTTAGATCTGTGAACTTGTTAGGATGGAAAAGTATAACTTTTAGATTGTGGTTAAAAACAAAAAACAAAAAACTCAGAGCATAAAATAGACCTCTTCAACCATTTTCAAGCATGTGATTCACTTGTGTCAAGTTCATTTACATTGCTGTGAGCTCTCACCACCCTCCATGGCTACACCTGTTTCTCTATAGTACCAACATCTATAAAATATCAACTCTATATTCCCTCTTTCCATGCCTCTGGCAACCATTATAAAGTTTTCATCATCATCATCATCATCATCATCATCATCATCATCATCATCATAATAATAATCACCACAAATGCACAATGTGTTTTAAAAGAATAGGGTGAAGGCAGAGTGCCACCAGGCTCATATGGACAGTGCTGCTCCAAACTGCCACCCAGCTGTCAGGGCAGTAGAAGAGACAAAGACTCTAGAGGTGTGGTTGTCTGTATAGTCTGGTGGGGCAAAGATGTGTAGTTTCTCTGAGATGGAAACTCCCTCAGTCATTGGGATGAACCTGCTAACTTGGTTGTATGTTCAGTGCATTATCACATTTCTTCTTTAACAGAATTAACAAAACATTTATACTGTGGCTGTAAAATAGGCTATGTTTCTTAAATATTGACTGACTTTGTATGTATAAACACACGCATGCACACACACACACACACACACACACACACACACACACACACACACACACCCCAGTCTCCTGAGCGAACAGCTCTACTAAAAAATATAACTACTGCCTTCCAGGTTGTATCAGGCCATGGTCAGTTGGCTATACCAGGTAGTTTTTGGGGTATGCTGTGAGGTACAGCCCTCACATAATGTTTCTCACACACCGTGAAAGGAGCCTAGGGGCAGTAGAACTGACTGGCGAAGCATCTAGGAATCGTGCCTGTGCACTTATGAGGGTTTGGACCACTGAGCTTAGGAAATGGTAAGGTGGGTGATGGGCACAGATTGCTTTACATTGAGTGCATTGCTGTAGTACTATGCTCCTGTCATAGTGCTGAACACTGAGATGCTTCCTGCTTGATTCTGTTCTGCTAAATTGGAAAATTTCCTAAAAATTAGAAAATAAACAGTTTTCCTCAGGTAAGCAGCTATGAGAGGTAACTCAGAGGCTGGCCGCTGGCTTGGAGTCGAGACTAATTGATAAATGTGGTTTCATTGTCACCTTTTCAATCTCTAAAGTGGGATTAACAGCTGCCTTTCAAGGAGACTGAATAATATAGTGGTTAAAATTTCAGATGCTGCATAAATTGTCTGGGTTTGAGGGTAGCTCTAATTTCTTATAACACTGGTATAATATTTTATATTATATATTATAGATAACATTTATTATCTTAAGATTGGCACAGATAGGAATAAGAGATAATAACAGTTTTACTTTATTTTTTATTTCAATTTTTTTAAATTGTTTTATCTCATATAGCCCAGGTTGGTCAGGAAACTCACGTATGTAGCACAAGCTGGCCCAGAACTGGCTATTTCCTACGTCAGCCTCCTGAGTGGGGTTATAAGAGTGTACAACTGCTCCTCGACTTTTTGACTTTTATGTCTACAAATGAGGAGGGAATGAATAATAACAGTTAAAATATATCAAAACATGCAAATACTGTAACTCAGATCTTATGGGTTTTTTTTTTGTTTTTTGTTTTCTGTTTTTTTTTTTTTACCTTTTAAGTTGATTTATAACTGCTTGCCATAGCAGACAATAATAACTGAGTGCCATTCCTCAGTCTGTGCTAACTATGGTGGAAACATCTGGAAGTTTACAGCCTCTTCTGGATTCCATTTCCTGCTGTTCACAATTCTAAATGATGTCTTGTATTTTACGAGTAACACATATTACAGTAGCAAAGCACATGTCCCATCTGGCATCACCCAGACACTGTCACTGGTCATTGTTTACCATGTATTTTTAGACTGTTGGAAGTCTATTGCTATAATGTATTCCTCTCTAAAAATTTTTTCCTAAACAAATATTTTGAAGCTTATTTTTCAAAAAAACCCACAAAACAACTGTTTTTGCTCATTGAGTTTTATATATTTTTTTGTATTTTATTTATTTTATTTTTTTTATTTTCTTTATTTACATTTCAAATGCTATCCCAGAAGTTCCCTATACCCCCCCGCCCCTGCTCCCCTACCCACCCACTCCCATTACTTGGCCCAGGCCTTGCCTTGTGCTGGGTCATATAAAGTTTGCAAGACCAAGGGGCCTCTNTTCCCAGTGATGGCCNATTAGGCCATCTTCTGCTACATATGCAGCTAGAGACACAAACTCAGGGGGTACTGGTTAGTTCATATTGTTGTTCCACCTACAGGGTTGCAGCCCCCTTCAGGTCCTTGGGTACTTTCTCTAGCTCCTCCATTGGGGACCCTGTGTTCCATCCAATAGCTGGCTGTGAGCATCCACTTCTGTGTTTGCCAGGCACTGGCATAGCCTCACAAGAGGCCGCAATATCAGGGTCCCTTCAGCAGAATCTTGCTGGCATGAGCATTAGTATCTGGGTTTGGTGGCTGATGATGGGATGGATTCCCGGATGGGGTAGTCTCTGGATAGTCCATCCTTTCATCTTAGCTCTAAATTTTGTCTCTGTACCTATATCCTTTCATGAGTATTTTGTTCCTTATTCTAAGGAGGAATGAAGTATCCACACAATGGTCATCCTTCTTGGTTTTCTTCTGGAGTTTTATATTTTAACTGTTGGTCCTAATAGACTATTTTTAAATAATTAATTAATTTTATTGTCCTATTAGTTATGTATTTAATTTATTGATTGGTAAGTGTCTGCCATTGGTAATAATCTGCAGGTAATTTGTCTGCCATTAGAAATTATGCCATCCTATTACAAGCTTCTTGAAAATAAATTTCTAGAAGTCTGTCTGGTATCTTTGAAACCTCAAACCAATATACTCACAAAGGTCAGCAGGGCAAGAGTTCAGGGTGCATGGTGGGCTCTCATTGCCTTTGTGTGGGTCTGGCCCTGGCACTGCAGGGTGGGGAGGAAGCAGGTAGGAGGGGCATTGGGGCGTCAGCTGGGTGGGTTTCTGCCTCTTCCTGACAATGCATGAGTATGGGCCTTCAAGTGAGCTCCAAGTCAACCTGGGCTGCAAGATATTTTAAGATCTGGAAAATAACTACTGACAGGATAGGCGGTTGTTAGGTGAATTGTGAAATTTATAATAACAGATCCCAGTGAATGCAAAGTGCTCCTGTGTAAATCATGGCTGCTGTCATAATAAAAGACACAGCGTCTTTAGAAATTAAGGCCTTAAAATATAAATTAATGTGTATATGCTCACATGTGCACATAGTTTTATATATGCTTATCTATACATATTCCTATATACACGTATAGGCATGTACACACATATATATACACATATGCATGTATTCAATATGTAAAGTGCAGTGCCTATGTTAGTTGCTTTTCCTCACTATCTAGAGTGTCCATCAGGTGAGTGTCTTGTTGACAGGGTCTGGGACATTGCCTCCTAGGTTAAGTGAGCATTCAAGCCATAGTTTAGGCTTGAATGAAGCCTAACTTAGTTAAGGTGAAAATGAAGACAAGGGGTTTATATTAGGGTGCTACAACTCGCATCCTTTTGCTGCCCACAGCCACATCCATGACATTGTCTGTAATGGTAGTGTCACACTGAGGGACTTTCTGGATAATGTTAGATGGATAATTTAGTACCAGAGCATCTAATATTATTGATCCAGATCCTCAGGTCTACTCCTTAGAGCCTGAGCTGGAGAGGATGAAAGCAAGAACTTTGCAAAAATTTTGAGATGCCCACTCACTTACTGGTGGTGAGCCAGCATGTATAATCCCCAAAGGGCCAGGCCAGCAAAGTCAGATGCACATACTCAACGCCTTAACCAGAGTAGCTAGAAAGTAGGACATGTTGCTTCACATGGGGACCACAGTTTTAGGATTTTCTTTTTAAAAAAAAAACTTTCAAAAATGCTTCCCATGGTGTTTCTTTGAACTGGTTTGGTTTTTACTTGTTTGTGGAAGATATTATCTGTTAGTACTGGAGACTGTTGACATACTACTTTCAAAGGACCCCGCAGCTCTCAAGGTATTTCTGAAGCAAACCATAAATGCTTTCGAGGACAGATCATTCGGAAGCAAGCATAAAACCCCCATCTTAGTGTTTCTGTGTTATCATTTTCAAGAAGGAAGATGAAGGCCCGTGCTCCACCACCTCCTGGAAAGCCTGCTTCCCAGAATGTCCACAGCGAACAGAAACTGCCCCATGATGCCACACCGGGATCCCAGCAAAGCCTGGTCTACATGAAGGAGGCACTGCAGAACAGTACCTTGGACATCACTGTGGTCCTGCCCAATGGACTGGAGAAGCAGGGTGTGGTTAGTGCAAGGTAAGATCCTGGCATCTGGGTGGAGCTTCCTGTGTTCCTTCTCAGGAGTGTGGGACGAGAAGGAAGGATGGGTGTGGACGTGCTATACTTATATTGAATTTGATCCAGATTAGAATGTGTGCTATAGATTGGTGCAAGACCACAGGTAGTCGATCCAACACAGTCCCACAGGGAATACTGTGGGCTGACTGGCCTAGCGAGACTCTCTGTAGTCTTTATGGGATCCAAGCCTATCCCAGTAGAGTTAGGGCTCAGAGTTTGTAGGGGCATATACATTTTCAAAATTATTGTATGTGAAAATTAAACACTATGCTGATGAGTATTGCTTCCAGCTTTGGTACACCCATGACTGGAATTCTTGTGTTCTAAGATATCATGCCTTTAGTTGTAATAGGCCATATCATATTGTATTTGAAATAGTGTAAAAAGTTATTTTTTTAGCAGGGTTCCTCCTTGTAGCCATTGTCCTATATATATATAGGACAATCTTCACATTAGCATCAAAGGAGGTGTTTGGACTTGAGACCGTTCCCTTGTGGCATTTCCCCAGGCCCAGCTCAGAGACTGGGAACCTTAAGAGTTTCTGTGTATGTTTGTTTATTTTATAGAACAGTGACTACATTCTCCTCACGTTTCCCACAAAAACCTTATAATGTAAGCCGTATATTATACTATCATAGTTTAAAACTGATTTTGCAATGCATGCCATTCTACCAGTAAATGTATAGTTATGTTTTATACTTTTTTCTAGTTGATATTTACTGCTTTCTCTTCTCTTAGAATGCAGCATCTGGATAATAATTCACAAATTTTGCTTGACAAGCACAAGGAAAGGTGGAGTTCCTCCTAGAAAGTAAAAATGTTTCTGGAAAATGCTTTCAAGTGAATACATTGTGCTTTCTCTGCCTTCAGTCCCTTTTTCCCTATAGAGCAGAAGTTATCGCCATGCAGTTCTGAAAGATTGCAACCAAGACTGCTGAGAGCCTTATCAATTATTCAGATAACATTCTCTTTCTAAGCAGGAAAGCTTAGTGGCTGGAAGAGCCCTGTCCCTGGGCTTTTCACTGTTACAGGCGAGGTCATGCTTCACCCTTTAATAAGAAGTGGGCTGATATCAGATTCCAGACTTTTATTCATTTTTCCCCCTTCCCCTTAAGCAGTAGTTTTAGCAAAGAGCATGCTCATCTTGCCCTAAAGTACAGTTTATAAAATATAGCCAGTCCTGAACCATGTATTTCCTGATGGAGAAAATGTGCTAGCCGCTGAGTGCTTATGACCCCATTCTGCAAAGCATAGTTGATTTTTTTTTTTTTTTTTGAGTTGCTCTTGACTTTAGAAACACAAATAAAAGCCCCTATCTGTTTTAAATATTAAGACATAAGGATCGGTCTTGGAACTGTTCCTGACTAAGGAAGAGGGCTTGGCAGGCCTTTAGGAGTGAGGTTACCAGCTCTCTGCATGGAGGTTGGGAAGGAAGCCAGCAGCCCCATTGCTTTAATTAGGAGCACAAGGGAAGAGAGTATCTTTGAAGACATAGTCCCCTCCTCAGCCCCGGGGGAGCTTCATAAAAGGCTCTTAAGTGTTGACAGTGTTGGGCTGTGTCATCTTAGTGTAGAAAATTAGTCACATCCACATTGGTTCACACAGCTAAGGCACATCTGGCAGAGAAAGGCCAATGTTTCTTTTTGCAGAATTGAGGGAATCTCTCCCAGTCTTCAGTCCTGTAATTCTGCCCCTAAAACCTAAACACCACAGAATAGACAAGTTCATACCTGTGTAGAGAATTCCAGGTCACGAGCCTTGTAAAGCAGTGTAAGGACTTGCACTTCCTTGTTATTAAGCCTATAAGAGAAGCCATAAAAAACAACTCATTATTTTAAGAAAGGAGTTACCATACCCAATTTTCCTCATTCCTCCCTCCCTCCCTCCGTCCCTCTCTCCCTCCATCCCTCTCTCCCTCCCTCCCTTACATCTAATAAAGGAGAATATTTTTTTTCTGTGAAGAACTAACAAGATTAAAGGTCTAGCATTTAAATTACCAAGCCTTACCATTGTAGAAAGGGAGAGGGGTGTTTTCAGTGGTGCAAAGCTTGGTAGAAGGTACTGTGCTTGCTTGGATAATAGTCATAATCATTTTTGTGGGTTCCTGATAGATTACTAAATATGAAAATATTCACTTATCCATTGAACAAACTAAATAATAAATTAACTCTGGACGGCTGGTATCTCAGCCACACGGGAAAGCAGAACATTCGCTGAGCAGCCCTCCTGCTAAGCATGGAGGTCTGTGTTATAGAGTCTAGACTCAGGAGAGACAGAGGAGGCTGCATTTGCAGTGGATCTTCTGAAACCTACATAAGTTATAAGAAATCTGGCTTCAGAGTACTAATTTTCTTTAAACACGAAGAAAAACAAACATATTAAAAGTGGCAGGTAAAATTTACATGACTTTTAAGACATCCCAAATTAGTTCCTCAAGGGTAATTAGGTTGGATCCAAGTCTGCCACAGTCATGCACTAAATGAGCAGCATGTAGAAGACACTATATCCCTCTCCTATAATCTGGATACGGAATACTATAGACCAGCACTTCTCAGTGTGAAGGTTGCAACCCCTTTGGGGGTGGAATGATCCTTTCACAAGGATTGCATCAGATATCCTGCATACCAGATATTTACATTACAATTCTAACAGTAGCCAATAAAATCAGTAAGTAGCAACAAAAAAAATTTTATGGTTGAGGTCACAACTCGGGAAACTGTCTTAAGGTATCGAAGCATTAGGAAGATTGAAAACCACTTCTGTAGACTCTGAGGAAAGGTAACCACTAAGATAGAGGTTAAAGACAACGAGGACAGAGTTTTAAAAGGGAAAGAGTTACTGTGGTCAGAAAAGGGATACCTTCAGGGCATAACATGTCCACACCTGCTCAGGTAACCCACATCATGTGATGTCATTACTGGATAGGACAGACACCAGGTTTACTTGGACTCCAGGGTTTAGCTTATCTCCTCTCTTCACATCAAAGATTCCAACCAGTTGTCCCTTCGGATGGTTTAAAGTTTAAAGTTCAGTTGCCATAAGAGGGCAGGTTAGCAACATGCACCTCTCTGTAAACCCAATAGTTAGACAATTTATAGGCAGGCAGCAGATGCAAGGCCTTGACAGACCACGTCTCTGGCATTGCGTTCCATTCTGCTAGCTCTAGCATATGTTAACCAGGACCTAGGCTGTCTCAAAGCTGGATTCTTGCTTGAGATTTCAGCTCAAATCTGAAGTCTTGCATCTGGCCACCAGACCTCCCTGTCTGTGGATCTATTTCTGGTTCTTGACCATGCTGGTGTTTTGGATATGTTCTCTGGTGAAGATCCTCAGTAGCGACTGTCTGCCAAGGACCTTGATTACATGTTGCCTTGCCTCTCAGATGCCACATGAACCGGTCAGACCAGACTTTTGGAATCTGCATTGACCTCTTTGTATGCCTCACCCATATGCTCTGGGGCATATGCTGGCCTTGGTCCATACAAGAAACTAGGACACATTGGAACACTTAAGATGTGGCCCTGCATACAAATTGTTTATTTTAAGACCGTCAGGATATACCTGTAAAAGCAGTTGGCATACTGGTAATAAGGACACATGCTCCACTATGTTCATAGCAGCCTTATTTATAATAGCCAGAAGCTGGAAAGAACCCAGATGTCCCTCAATAGAGGAATGG
>NC_034602.1:17472514-17527153 GCF_900095145.1 Mus pahari
GGGGTATGGGAATCTTTCGGGATAGCATTTGAAATGTAAATAAAGAAAATAATAATAAAAAAAAAAAAAAAAAAAAAAAGCAGTTGGCATACCTAGCACCCAGTGATCCATATGGTCAACGAAGGTTCCAAATGTGCATATCTTATTATCAAGACATTCTAAAGATGAGCCCCTATACCAGTAGCCTTGACAACACCAGAGAATTTGTAAGAACTATAGGTTTTGCAGTCCCACCCAAGGCTGGCTGAATTAGAAAACCACGGGTGTGGTCCATCAAACTATGTTTCCACAAGCCCCAAAGTTTCAGATAGTATGTGCATGCAGAGATCCTCTGCTCACAGCCTGCTTGTGGCTCTGCTCCTGACCAGGCACTCTGTCCCAAGAGTGAGTTTGGGCTCTTACTTGTCCTATGACATGAGAAAGGAGACTATAGTTTATATAGTCTACAAAGAGGTCTCCTCATCCTCACCACACCATACCTAGTGCCTTCAGTACCATCCTATCTATCCTGTGCATCTGAGGGTATGGTCCCTCCATTGCAGGAGGGCTGTTTGTTCATTTGTGTTCTCTCTGACACCAGCCTTTGTACAGTGGTAGTGCAGACCCTTCATTTCCTGTTGCTCAGTAGGACTATGAAGACAGCCATATAAGGTAGAAGATCAGTTTCTTACTGAACTTACTGGCTCAGGCAAAGCCATCTTTGAACTTTGTATACATTTAGAAAGCAACATATTTTTTAAGAGAAGTTTATACAAATTCTACTCATATTTCAAATCTAAAATTAGAGTACCCAAAAGCAGTTTTACCACTGTGTTATGAATGTTACAAGGCACTGTACAACCAAGGGCAAAGCAGCAGGGGGGAAAAATCCATGGAAGATAGATGGGCAAAAAAATAAATAAATAAAAAGAAATTTTAGGTTACTTTTTAAGGTAAGTTTTAAGTGAGCCCTTCCAACTCAGCTTGCTTGTTTTGGGGGTGCTTGCTCCCCCTTTTTAACATAGCTTTTCTTTTTCTGTTAAGCTTGTGGTTTTATGGTAATGGTGATTATGTAGAGACGGGCTGCAGAGGAATGTTTTCCTATTTTTATCTGTGTTCCTGGGTCTTTTTAAGGCCCCATCACTGATGCCACTGTCTCTAATACTTTGTAACTTCCAAACATCCCTGACTCTGCCTTTGACATTCTGAGTATGTCTGATTGCTGAGTTTCTTTCATTCCTTGGGAGATGGGGGAAAATACTTTGCAGTTTAAGGGTCTGATGTCACTTGCTGAAAGCAGGGTGGCATTCAGTCAAATACAGATGGTGATCCTCTGCCAAAGCTATGTGAAATTCCCATGGAAAACAGCAGTGATGTATCATATACTTAGCAAGCAGTGACATGGTGCATGCTACTGAGCTAACACTGTTTAGTGTCTTGAATTTATTAATTCATAGAAGCCTCCAGCAACCCTCTGAGCTGGCCTCTAGCCTAATGCCACCACAGTAAGGAAACCGAGGCACAAAGCAATGCAGCCAGTTTTCTTGGCTCAGAGAGGCCATGCATAGCAGTCCTAGGATCCCACACAGTCTGTGTCAGTTCCTCTAATAGAACATAACCACAGGAAAGACACCAGTCCTTGGTCAGAGGATGATGTCAGCAAACTGTGGACCAGGGGCCAGGACTTCTCTAGGAGATCATGGTGAGGAGAGGCCAGACTCAGCAGGTGGTGAGAACGATGGGGAGTGGCCAAATAGCCTTGCCAGTCTTTGGAAAATTCTCTGTGGCCCTGTGACACACTGACCTACTAAGACCTCGAGGAGGCATACACATAACACCCAATTAATAAAGCCATCAGCTCTTTGTTCATAGGCAACAAAAGGCAAGTTGGGATCTGATAGGTCTATAATAAAACCCCACAGGGACTGTAGGCAAGCTAGTACTTTTGTTCATTCTTAGGCATTATCAATATGCAGAAGGCTGTCTTTCCCTTTCTGAATAGGTTTCTCCAGGAGTACCAAAGGAGCTTATTTAGATCTAAGGAGCTTCTTAGAGTTTTTTCAATGCTATTCCATAGCATTTTAACAGGTGTATTACAAGCTGGAAAAGACTTGGCCCCCTCATTCTTTTGTTTCACACAGGCTCCTGAGGTGCATACAGTGGCACAGTCGTGACTAATCATAACAGCATCCTCTTCAATAAAGTGTCAACCCCCTTATCACATGTAATAAATTGACCCAGTGTCCTGTTTTCTTTCCTGTACCCAGGTTCCCATTAGAGTTCCCAGTTCCCATTAGAGTCCTCAGGAGACAGCTCCACCGGGGACCTCACAGTGAAGGATGGTTAGGGCAATGTGGAGCAGCTAAGGAAGACTTCAGTCCTATCTGCCCCCAACCTCCTTACCTTGCCATAACGACTGAGCTGAGCTGAGTGTAGGTTCTAGCCACCAGGAAGCTATGTTTGTCTTTCAAGGCTGAATTCATGGCTGTGCTCTATGCATAATGCAACATGCATGGTGAGCCATGGCTGGTTCATTGTGTTCTATAGTCTTTGGGGTTTGGAGGTTTACTCTGTTTCTGTGCCTCCCCTCTCTCCCTCTGCTTAATAATAAATTGGGATAGGTAGGTTATTGGTTGTTGAAAACTGTTCCCATCCTTGAATGTTGAAATATAATTAAAACTTCCATAGGATGAAACATTCTCTAGGAAAACTACACCTTTTCCTTGGTGACTTGGGAGGACAAAGGACAGTATTACATAGGGATTGGGTCAACTGATTTTCAAATAATCATTTGATATATAAAGTTGAGGTTTGAACTCCTAGTTATATACATGGTCCTAATACCCAAACACTGTCAATACATAGAGTTGCATGTGCTGGCTTCTGCTAAGCCAAGAGGGTATGTTCTCTGCAGTGGAGAAAGCCCCAAACTGTGCATGCTCCCTTTCATTGCACTGTGATTCAGACCTTAATGTTTAGATGGTAGTAGTAAGGAGCTATAAAATTCAGTATTATTTTAGCACTGTTCAAAGACATTTCTTTGTGCAGAAGGCTTTGCTGTGGTACATGATACATGTCACTGTGTGCTCTCCGTTTTACTTTGAAGTTCTCTGTTGAGAGAAAGGTGAATATGTATCTAAGCTAGAAGAATCAGAATTCACTGCAGGGTTTCTCCTGCTCATGCCTTAGTTTCTGAGTCAATGTTGAATATGTCCTGGTCCTTCCCACCCAATATCCTAGGGACACAGGGTACCAGCTCCATGGGAATTATGGTTGTACTGGTTGGTGCATGCTGCTAATGTCCTCTTATACATAAGATGTGGTAAGCATTGCCCTGGAGATAATAGTGAGTGTTTCTTTGGGGTTATCAGAATGGTCAGGATATTGTTCAGCTACAATAAGTGAGAAATATTGCACTTGGGGGATTCTTTTGGCGTTAGATTTGCTCAGAGGGAAGGAGAGAAGGACAAAGGCAACCACTCATTGCTGTGATTTTTGGTTTTTCATTTCATAGCTTTTTGAATAAATGACCTAGAACATAATACCCAAGTAAGAGATCTGTTATATTTTCTAAATTAAACTTTTATGCATTCTCCTTTATTTTCTTAACTTTCTCTCCCTCCTCATGTGTGTGTGTGTGTGTGTGTGTGTGTGTGTGTGTGTGTGTGTATGATTTTTATTGTATTACAGTCAGTTATTATGTATCCATCATGGCAAGATATTTTTAAATCATGAATAGATACTCAATTTTATATGATATTTTTAGTACTAACGGAGATGTATATGGGTTTTTATCATTCATTTTAACAGTATGATATGTCACATTATTTATTGACTTGCATGCATTACATTGAACCAGGCTTGAATTCCAGGAAAAGTTCCTACTTGTTCTGGGTATTACCTTTTTACTGTGCTGTTGAATTGCATCAGTAGTATTTTATTGAGGATTTTTGTTTTCATTCTTATTTGTTTTGGATGACAGCCTCCATCTTGCTGGAGATGCTCAGTCTTTTGTTGTTGTTGAAGAGTTTAAGAAACATTGTTGTGTTATTCTTTGGATATTCAGAATCATTTTTGGTTGCATCCTTTGGTCTTAGGTTTTCTTTTTAGGTGAGGTTTAATTACTGATTCAGCCTCTTTATTTGTTAGTGGTATTTTCAAGAGTCTCCTTTCTCTTTCATTTGGTCTTGGTAGAGTCTGTCAGTTTCTGCTGGATCATTGTTCATCAAAGTGCCTATCAATTTTTTCAACTTAAAATTTAGGGTTTTTTTTTTTTGATACTTTACACTTAAAAACAATGGGGAAATTCATGCCATGGAATCAAAGGCTTTTTGCTTATAGAATTTAGTTAACCTAACAGATGTATTTAAATAGAAATGGAACTCTTGTTCTTATTTATTATAATTTTGATGAGCTATTAAAGTGGACTGTTAGCATTGAAACTATTAACATGCCATTATAGAATTATGCATAAGAACTTGCATGTTTTAAAATTGCTACTATTGTCCTCCTCTTGCTTCTCCTCCCTTGGCCATTTGTTCAGCCTTACTCAGACAGACAGAAAGGAACCTACAGACAGTCTTGATAACCATGATTTGTTTTCTCCTTTTCAGCCATGCAATGATGGACCTCCTGGTTGAACTCTGCCTTCAGAACCACCTGAATCCTTCTCACCATGTCCTAGAGATCTGGTCTTCTGAGACCCAACAGCCTTTGAGTTTTAAGCCAAATACGTTGATTGGGTCCTTGAATGTGCATACTGTATTTCTGAAAGAAAAAGTCCCTGAAGAGAGAGCTAAGCCTGGCCTAACCAAGGCGCCTGAGGTCAGTGGTGCCTGTGGATTGTCTGAGAACATACCGAGATGGAGATTTGTATATGAGTGTACAGGAGTGCTAGAGAGGCCAGTGGTGGTCTTTGTTTGAGTTCCAAACACACAGCTCTGTGTTGAGAGTCCTTCTTTTATACCAGGTATAACTGATACTTTTATACCAGGCACCAACTAGGCTTGCTTACAGGACATAGATACTAATGTTTATTGTTGTAATACTGATTCTTTCTAGATTATGCAGATAGAACTGTTGTAGGACAAGCTGTCCATCAGAACTTTCTTGAAGATGAAAATGTTCCTAAATCTCCATTTTTCCAGTATAATAGTCACAGGTTCTGTGCAGCACCTGAACACTTGGAATCTAGCTAATATGATCAAGAAATAGATTTCTCAGGTTTATTTTATTTGACTTAGTAACTGGTGACTGCTTTCTTGACACATGTATTTCTGGGTTTCTTTTGGCTCCAGGAGGCACAACTCTAAAACGAACTCACTATCTTAGAGAGAGGAGAGATAGGCCCTTTTGAAAAAACTGTTTTGATTTTTGCTATTTGTTTTCTTTTGGTTATGAAAGAGGGGAGTGGTAATATGAAGTTGTGTAGGGGATAAGAAGTGGAAAGAACCTGTGAGGAGTTGGGGGAGAAGAAAGAATATGATCAAAATATATTAGCTGGATTTTTAAAAAAAAATGTTTTCAGGAATATTTATACTGTTGCATCCAGGGAATGTCTTAGTTGTCATTTTACTACAACTATAAATTATCAAGTAAAATTAATTCCAAATTCTTACATGGCTTTGTAATGTTTTTGAGCATGGTCTTAAGGCTCTAGTTAAGGCTAGTTAAATACTAGCTGAATCAGATTCTTGAAAGATATGCTCAAGCCTTGCTTTTAAAACTGGCAGTTATTCCAGTAATTTGTGAATAATAATCTGTGAATTTTTAGTTTTCAGTGATTAGTAACGTGTAATTGGTTCCTTTTCATCCTAAGTCTGTAGGAGAATCTCACTAGTACTTCAGACACACAGTGTTTCATGGAGAAGTATGTGAAGGGCCATCCTTCACGTCCGGTGGCATCTCTTAACTGCTTGGGCTCCAGGGACATCGTTCCTCTTGCAGAATCCCAGGCTGGAGCAGGGCCCTATATTCCTCCTAAATTCCAGCTCATTAAGTCTACTAAGCCTGCTATTCCGAGTCCAAGGGAACCATGGCATTCATCTGTCACTCTCCTCACATGCTACCTTGATCTTTGCAAGGGCTATGTACCTTGTGGAGAATAGTGAGGGTGAATTGGAGTAGTGTGCAT
This sequence comes from Mus pahari, assembly GCF_900095145.1. Classification (NCBI taxonomy): domain Eukaryota; kingdom Metazoa; phylum Chordata; class Mammalia; order Rodentia; family Muridae; genus Mus; species Mus pahari. The sequence continues at coordinate 17,478,627 of NC_034602.1, forward strand.
GAAGCTTTGACTCCTACAATGTTTTGATGGGCCCCTTAAGACTCACTATAGGTACTTATAATCAGCAAATTTAGAGAAATTGTTTTTCTTTCTGATTATTATGTCTGATATTTGAGAAAAATTAAATGCATTTCTGGCTTAGTATAAAAAATGTATAGTGCATCTGTATGCATATATCTGTATTCACACATATGTCTGTGTGTATACCTTATATGTACTTATAAAGTCTTTATAAACATATATTCATATATACATCCATATATTTTTGTAATGTTTTGACTTCTTAAGCAAGAAGTTTTGTTTTACAAGACTATTCTTAAAACCGTTTCTATCATTTACAAACATCTTTCCTTTAGGAAAAAAAATACAAATGATTTGTGCCCAAGTTTAGGCAGACTCTGTGAAAGGCTGAACATTTAGACGGAATTTAAACTAAGATACCTCAACCGCGTCAGTTTTTCCCTGTTGTTTAGCAGTTGCCAGTTAACACAAGAGAGTCTAGCAATCACCTAATATTCTGTACATTTATTTTCCAGTATTCATTATTATGTTTTTTCCTGGACCCACCAACTTTGTGGAAGAAAGATCAGGGGCTGGAAAAATCCTGCCATACTCAATCCTAGAATTGAAACAGAAATTAAAACAATTGCAGGAAGAGGCACTCATAGAATTCATATGTCTGGTGTGTTCATGCAGAAATCTGTACGCCTGGTAGTGAACTACCTGAGAACGCAGAAAGCTGTCGTGCGGGTGAGCCCTGAGGTGCCACTGCAGAATATTCTGCCAGTCATCTGTGCGAAGTGTGAGGTTAACCCAGACCATGTGATCCTGCTCAGAGACAATGTTGCTGGGGAGGAGCTGGAGCTGTCCAAGTCCCTGAATGAACTAGGGATCAAGGAGCTGTACGCATGGGACAACAGAAGAGGTGAGACTTGCCACATTCTATATGCCCTGAAGTGACCACATGGTACATGCCCTGATACGTAGTGACTGGACAAAAGGTATGCACACAAACCTGTATTCCCCCCCCCCCAGCCCCCTACAGCAGTCAGGAACACTATCTAGAGGTGGGTATGGGAGGCTTCAGGTACCTGGGGTTTTCTCCAGTGGTAAAGTAGGCAAAGAAGAATTTAGGTTGTTGTTGTAGTATCCTACGATGCTAAGTGTGTCTCTTTCCTCCCATGTCTGCAATGCCTTTTGCCTTCTGTCTTCCTCTGAGCTGTAAGAAGTAACAGCTAATAAAAAGAAACGGCGAGGAGAGAGAGTACACCTTTTGCTGTTGCTACTCAGAGACTCCTTAGAACATTGTGTGAGTTTTGCTTCAGGTGTCCTTGCTCCCAGGGTTTAGCCACTGCTTGAATCTAGGATGACTTGCCAGAAGCACATTGACCATCCTCTGAAAGCACCCAGTTCTGGCTCCTGAGAGCAATCCTGCAGACAGACTCTACACACTAGTCTACTGCTAGTGCTCTGCCGTGCCTGTGGCGTGCCTGTGGTGTGCCTGTGGTGCTTTGCAGCACAATCGATCACTAGTAGCCCCAATGAGTGGCCGGCCCTGTGCAATGTTGCTACAGGGCAGTGTATTATGTATTTAGATTTTTCTGATTGGCATAACGGTTTCGATTTTTAGTTATTTATCCGACAAAAACATAATTTATAGTCCTTGACTGCATAGTTTTAAGATGGACTTTGAGGTATGCTGTGGAATGCTGCCCTTGTGGCATAGCTGTGTTATCATGAACTCAGAGCAACCATGCAGGGACCCTTACAAGATCGGGCAGACTAACATGACTGCTATGTCATTTGTTATTACTCTCCAGATCAACTGACTTTTAAAAATATGCAGCTGGTCTTTTATATGTTCTTTTATAGCCTTTATCATACAGGCTTTTAGATAATTTCTTCTAAAAATGTGTTTTTCCTTATTAAGAAATATATGGTGAAAACAGTGGTCACGGTGTCTCTTATGATCCAGCCCACACTGTACCTTTCTCAGCCCACACCTTCCCTGGGGATTCTGTATTCATCCTCTCACCTGACATGGGAGAAAGGTAGTGTAAGGTAGGTGGCATAGCCTCCTCAACAGAGTATCTGAGAGAATATTGCATCTAGTCAAGTCAATTGCTGCTGATGCTGTGGACTTGAGATTGAATTCAGAGCCTTATACTTGATCCCCCAGCCAGTATCTCTTAAAACCACAGTCAGTACTCTCGGCATCAGAGGCACAGCCCCAGTTGCTCTGAGTGTGTTTGGTTATGTTTAAATTTGGATTGTAGGATATTTTAGACAAAAAGAAAAAGAAAAAAACTGTCCCACATTTAGGAATCTGAGTGAAAGGCTTGCACACTGAGACAGGCCTCTGTTACATACCATACCACGCTTGGACATATCTTGAAGAACAGAAGTCCAAATGCTTCCTGGAGAAGCCATACGAGCTGCCCCTCTGTTAAGGAAAAGCCTCCCTGCTCCCAGTTATCAGAAACATGGAAGCTGAAGCCTTCAGCAGGGCTAGGACTCAGCACAGCTCTTACAGTCTACTGACAGGGAATGCAGCCGATTAGCATTTCTGTTCTTTACTAGAACTAGCTACTCCAAAGGCCCTGAGTATACTACTCACTGCCATGACAATCTATTTCCCTGCCCTGTGGTAGGCAGGCCCCAAGGCCAACTGTATGCCTTTTACCTGTAACACGCCTCTTTTGGTGACCTTGGTCACCAACCATCCTGCTCCATGTCTGTACCTTATCCTGCTGACTACCAAACATCTAAGAAGAAATGAGAATCTTCCAGAGGGTGTCCTTCGGAACCCTTCTCTCTTCTGAAGCTGATCAGCAGAACTGCTAGGGTGCCTGTGGGATGCCCTTGCAAGAGGCTAGGGGGCAGGAGTTAGTCTTTTCCTCATCTCTGCAGTTGATGGAGAAAGGGAGACTGCAGCTAGAGGTTACTGGGCTGCTGGCCAAATGCCTCCGCTGTCTGCACACTGAAGGCGCAGCTTGAAGAATTCCAAGGCTCTGCTGCCCCCTGTGCTCACAGCAGGCATAGCAGCCTGTTGCTGGGACTAAGAGGCCAGGCCTGGAGGTACAGGCCCCTCTGCGTATGCCCTTGTCTCTTTTGTGGGTGGTGTAACCCCACACTTGAGGCTGAGGGAGTAGTTAGTTAGATCTTTGGTTTGGGCTGCTGTAGACCTCCAAGTTGTTCTCATTTTCTCATTGCCTGCCTTTTCCAGTTCTTCTGACCAAAACGCAGTCTGAGCCTTCCCTGAGCTGTCAAGGTACAGTGAGCTGACAGGCTGCCCTCTGCATGGCTCCAGATGGGAGGGTGCACGGAAGTGATGTGTCTGTCAGACCTCAAAGGAACTGAGTTTGGCTCGAGGCACTCTGGGGAGGGGAGAGGGCTTGCTGGGTTGATTTGAGGTTATGATTTAAGTTTTTATTTCTCTGGTTCTTTTAAAGACAAGAATTACCTTGTGTGAGAATTTGCTATGTAACTTTAGTTCATAGAAATGACTGTGACTGTTGACAGAAATTCTATAGCTCAGAATTTCAGGTGAAAGTGATGTGTGCAGAAATAACATCAGTTCCTATTGCCTAGACTTGTTTTTTATTCTTACTTTTGTGCTTCCTGCCTAGATCTATCCTAGATGTTATAGAGTATCCACCAGTTTGGGATTGAAACTGACCCCTATCTATCATAGAAATATAGGTATATCATAGAAATATAGGGTTAGTTCAAATTTGGCACTCTCATTTTACAAGTCTCTGTTATATACATGTGCATACACATACTCATGAAGAGGCAGCTACATATATTTATCTCTGTGTATTTTTTACAAATTTGCATAAGCATATATGTACAAATATATACACAGGTGAATTATGTGTGTAATTGTGAGTGTAATGAGTCCTTTAGTTTCACATACCCATATGAATAAAAATTAATGAAAGAAACTGCAGCATTTGCATGGATCGCAGTCTGCTGTGGATTGCCTGAGTTCCGGGACTGAGTGGCCCCATTTACCAACCCATAGCCAACCTTCCTCATCAACAGAATTTCTCACACAAGCATTCTCCCTTAAGGAGAACAGGACACACACATACATAACCACTGTAGCCATCCTGGGAGATTCTGCTTGGAGATTTATGCAGACTGGGGCTGGGGAGAAGTGAACTTTACTACCACTTCCTTTATTCATATGTCTAGAGTCTAGTGATGGTATTGCACCTTACAGACAGATAAGCTATGATGATAATGGCCACTTGGACCACGTGGGAAGTCTCTACTAGGGACTCATTTAGTGGCCATGGAACTGCCCAGTTTCCACTTTTCCCATCTAGACCAACAGCTGCATATATGTTGCCACCCAACTTACCTTCATTATCATCCCCATCACTTTAATGCATCCAAATAGGAAGTGCTTTCTTGAAGATTAAATGTGAGCCTTGAAAATAAGTGCTGTGCTACCATGCATGATCATTCATCTTAAAGCACATGCTCTCTAGGGAAATATATGTGTCCAGAGCTTACTGCCCTGGTAGGACAGCCTAGCTGTCTATGAAAGCTTAGCCTGATACCAATGAGAGATATTTCTTGCTTTGTTCTCACCTTACTACAGTGTCTACCTAGTATCAGGGACCTCTTATATGTCTCTGTTCAATCCATAGGCAAAGCCTTTAAAAATATATTATCAGCTTGAGGCCTAGGCTGGGGTTGGGAAATCTGAGGCCCTACTGCACCATACAGTTGTTAATTGAGCAGGAGATGACACCTTTCCAAACAGTATGGTTCTGGAGCCAGGGTCATCTTAACTCTTCTTTATGAGGTGGCCTCAGTCCTGTGACCGGCCACTTATATTTAGGAAGACAAACAAAAAATTCAGCTTGCTTTCAATCTCTCATTTTCATGGGCACTGTAATATCGCCTGTGTGATAACAACATATTTTCTTTCTTGTTTATCTGTGGGTTTCTACAGTGTTATCAATTTTAATATATCCTTGTCATGTGCCATTCAATTGAAAAACTAATATAAACCAGAAATAGACATGTTAATGCATGCCATTGTTTGGATATGATATTATTTTGTGGTGTCAATTTTTTTTCTTCCTAGTTCTACACTAAGTAAGGGGGTTGATGTGACTAACATAATTACGTGTGTGCATGTGTATCTGTACAGCTGCATCATGTAAGTAAGTCCTTTGGTTTGGTTGCTGTGTGAATCAGAGCCCACTAATCTCCTTAGCTAAGCCTCCTGCATGTCATTAAATGCCCTGGCCTGCCCAAACAGGACAAAAGATTTGCTTCCTGCAGGATCCTTTAAGAACCACTGGGCTCCACTTTGGCTTTGTTGAGTAGAGAGTACATTCATACATACTTTTAAATGTATTGACTTTTATGTTCTTCTTTAACTTAGATATGAAACCACACATCATTAGACCAAAACATTAATAGATGTTTTCTGGATTTGGGTTAATATACTCATAGCAGTTTGTCAAATTCCACAAGGGAATATTTCCACCAGTGGTCTAGAGGTCTGACTGTCCTGCAGTTTGATCTGGGAAAATTGACCTTTCTACCCTTTATGAATACGTGCCTTGTTTTTGTTTTTGTTTTTCTTGGCTCTGTCATGTCTTATGTGTTAGAAGAGAAGGGTAGGGTGAATGAAAGCCAAGAATAGGCAAATAGAATATAATCATAAAAAGGAAATGTTCTGGGAGTGAAGTGAAGATAACTGGGTGGCTAAGAGCACTTACTGCTCTTTCAGAGGACCTGGGTTTGGTTCCCAGAACATATGTGCTGCTCCCAAACATCTGTAACTCCAGTTGTAGGGGATTTGCTCTTCCCTTTGGGCCTCTGTGGACACCAGGCATGCACATAGTACATAGACATGTACTGTAGGGAAGCACTCATACACATAAAACAAATCAATTTTTAAATTAATATAGAAGAAAGAAAAAAATGATGACCAGAACCCCTGGAGATCTTGTTCAAACAATAACTAAGTCTCTTTCACTGTTCCTCCATGTTCTGGGAAAGAACAGACTTTGTGATTTAATTAGCATTTTTACCTTACTTATACCTCCTAATACTGACTGTTTTTGCAGGTGTCACAGTCCTTGGAGCAATGCTGTTTGATTGGGCAGCAATAGGTATCTGTTGCATTTAGAACTTTAAGTAGTCAAAAATGTTCAAGTACTCCAAATGGAGAAACACTGCCAGCCTCAGGCAGACTCAGAACCAAGCCAGTGTAAACCATTAGTCACATTCTTATTTAACCAAGTGATAATATTCTACTTATTTTTGACTAGCTAAAATTATAGTTAAAGTTAACGTCTCTATCTTTAATGCAGCTATTGGCAAATATAAAACAACACAGTTTGCACAAGGCTTCTCTTGAAAAGCATCGCTATTGACCATCCATTGATTCAGTTCTTTTCATCCTCTACAAGGGCAAAGCCACTCTCAGAGAAAATGCCGCCTTAGTTGTTAAAAACCTGTATAAGAACATCATGTGATTTCCCGTGGACCAAAGGGCTTTGAGGTAGCATGGAAGGCTTTGAAGGAAACCATGATGACTTTCTTCTTAGAACTAACAGATTAAAGGATTCAGTTAAGGTTTTAACAAGTGAAGTACTTAATCTCATGTTTCAAATGCTGAAAAATAACAGTAGTACTTTTTTTTTTTCTTCCAGAAATGTTTAGAAAATCATCACTTGGCAATGATGAGACAGATAAAGAGAAGAAAAAATTTCTGGGATTTTTCAAAGTTAATAAAAGGAGCAACAGTAAGGTAAGTCACATGCAAGTGACTCTGTGGGATATAAAGGAGTTTCTTACGCTATTTCTACTGCACTGTCTTGGGATTTTTAAAAATAATTGTATTTAGTGATGCTGATTCTTCCCTGAAGGCTTAAGGCAGCTGTTTAAGGTGACCGTGTTTACTCACTGGTAGAGCAGAAAGCCTCTGAGCTCTCAGCCACATCTTGTGGAGTGCTCGCATTCATACAGACTGCTGCCACACTCAGTACACAGCCCTGGGGGATGTGAGCAAGTGAACCTTGCATTATTAATTTTAAAGATCATGGTTATTGTCTATGCAAATGATTCCAGCTTTCCAGCTTAAAGTATGAAGGCATTGCAGTCAAGACCATTTGCATCTGTTCTGGAACTGCCCCATTTTCCGTAGTTTTTTAGATGTTTCGGTTTTTTAACCTTTTTAACACTACTGAAATCACAGAACACTATAATTGTTTTTTGTCTTGTTATTCTTTGCTCAATAAGTCTGTATATTCATAATAAAAATGCAATATTATATAATAATTTAAAGTCATACTACAAAGAGTTAAAATGAAGAGATTTATTTTTCTATTCAATTTAAAGAGGCTCGAAATCATAAATACCTTCCAATTATCTGGCAAAGAACAAAATAACACTATTATGTCCTTTTAATAAGTGTATTTTACTAACATGTAGTATCTGTTCCTTGCTAATAAGTGTGGCTCAAAAATACAAAGTTGAGGCTAAAGTAACAACTCAGTGAATAAGAGGGTTTGCTTTGTAAGCATAAAAAACCGAGTTTGGATCCCCAGCTCCTTATAGAAAGCCAGCTACATGTGCATGTGAGACACACATACACATGCCACACATACATTGTTTTTACAAAGAAAAGACCAATATAAGTAATTGACATCAACACCACTCTCTGAGACGGGACAGTCTCTCCATCTGTGAGGTGAGGAAGCCTCTCCGCTCAGCTTCACAGACTTTGGCTCTTCCCTTCTGAGCCTACAGATCAGAAGGGAATTGTGGGTTACCCTGTGCTTGCTGGTGGTGGCGCTATAACCTAAGGTGCCTTCCCTGGTGTCCTTGAACTACACCGAGCTCTGCCCAGCTGTGGGGGCAACCAGCACATTCTACTTCACTGCTGCATGAATTTCCAGACACTGGACAACAAAGCCCTTACATCCTTAGAGATTTCACATCCTGTTCCTCCTTCCTCCTGAAACCTTGTAATGGTATTCTCATTCTGCTTTGTGAAGGATGAGGTATATAATTATATATTTTGTGCTCTTTATCCTGTTTGTCTGTGTTCTTTGAAAACTGGTGCTCAGGGTATGTCTCATTAGTGAGATCTTTTTATTCTTAAGTAGCTCACCCCCCTCCTCCTCCTGCTCTTCCCCTTCGTTTCCTGGCCTCTTCCTTTCATGTCAAGTATAAATGAAATTAAAGAATCAGAATTCTTTAGGGCTCTTAATTGTGTTTTTGTTCCTGGTATTGTTTAGATGAACTTGCCGGGACTGTGTTTTCTGCCGTCCCCTTGGTTACCAGTTCATAATAAAACCCTAATTCCCCATCCCTCACCCTAGATCTAGCTGATTCTGCAACTCCCTCACTGAGATGTAGTTCCCAGCAGATAAAGCAAAATATAAGCGTGGGGAAGAACTTGGTTTAGCTAGTAAGGCAACTGTGAAAGCTTGGGGTTTAGAGACCCTCTAACTTCTTTTATTTTAATTTTTATTTATTTATATTCCAAATGTTGTCCCCCTTCCTGCTTGCTCCTCCAAAAGTTCTTCACCCCATCCCCCTTCCCTTTTGCCCCTGAGAAGGGTGCTTCCCCACCAACTCCACCCATCCCCCTCATCTCCCTCACATCCCCCTTCCCTGGGGCATCAAGCCTCTACAGATATAGGCACATCCTCTCCCACTTAGGCCAGACAAGGCAGTCCTATGCTACATATGTGCTAGAGGCCCCGGACTAGCCCGTGTTCTTTGGTTGGTGGCTTAGCCTCTGGCAGCTCCCAGGGGTCCTTGTTAGTTGATACTGTTGTTGGTCTTCCTGTAGGGTTACTATCCCCCTCAGCTTCTTCAATCCTTCCCCTAACTCCTCCACAGGGGTTCCTGACCTCAGTTTAATAGTTGGGTGTAAGTATCTGTATCTGTCTCAGTCAGCTGTTGGTAAAGCCTCTCAGAGGACAGCCATGCTAGGCTCCTGTCTGCAAGCACAACACAGCATCAGTAATAGTGTAAGGGTTTGGTAGCTGCCCATGGGATGGATCCCAAGTCGTACCACTCACCGGATGACCTTTCCTTTAATCTCTGCTCTGTTTTTGTCCTGCATTTCTTTAGACAGGAACAATTCTGGGTCAAAACTTTTTAAGGTGGGTCGGTGGCCTCATCCTTCCACTGGAGTCTCTGTCTATCTGCTGGAAGTGTGGAGACCCTCTACCTTTTGACAGTGGGAAGGGCAAACACCAGGAACCCAGGTCCTTTCAGGGAAAGAGTCATTGGTGATACACAGTCTGCTCTGTTCGTTATAAAAATTTCTCCTTATGCAATAGCTTGTCTTTTCTGCCTTGAACTTCTAGGGTCATTTACCACATTTTATGTACCTCATCTTTCATTTATTACTGCTTTATTTACATGTATTTTTGCTCTAGACATCATCCACTTACTTACTCAGCCCTGTCTCTTCTGGGTTGCTCAGTAGACGGGGCTGAGTGTGTTATGCATATACTTCCTAGCTCTTTGCCTCTATCCTTGCTGTCATTAGAGATTTTTGCATGCTGAATGCATCCTTACCTAGTGTCCCTAGAAACCCGAGAGAGAAGATCATCATTGTACATCAGTATGGTCAAGCAGCTCACATCTTTGTAATTTAGTCAGTTATACTGATAGTAAATGCTAGAATGAACACCTGTCGAAGTCCTTGATGTCAATCATCCATTCACATTGCAATGCTTAGCAAAGTGTGACTTTTAATTTCTTCATCTATAAAAAGCACTTTGAGTAAGTAACTTTAAAACTATTCTTAAAATCATGTGGCATGATAACAGACAGGCAAGCTTATACCTCAGTACAGCATAAAATCCAAGAATGGGGCCTTAGGAAGGCATTCAGACTGAAGTTATATTCTAGTGTGTTGCCTTTAAGGAAGAATATGCATAGGTGTATATAGGTGAGTAAATATGTATGCCCATAAAAATGTTAATAAAGTATATACCTTAAAGGGACATAATTATGGCTGAGGCAAGTAAGGACAGATGTTTAATATTTTAATTTTTAATGCATGTCAATTATGTATCACTTTTGACATTACTCATTCTCAAGCTAGTTGTTTCAGAAACATTCCTAAATGTCAAACTAAGATCTACTTGAAAGTATGAATTCTTGGGTTAAGTTCCTAGATTCTCATTAGGAAGCTAGGGGATCAAGCTTTCTAATTCGCTCTCCCTACCTGATTGTGTTGTGGATGGTATATTGTTGTTTGCCTTGTATGGATAGAGATGGAATCAGCTGTTTGGCAAATGGTTTTTTGTGTACACTAAATCCATTAACTACACAGAGATTAAAACTTGAAATATTTTTAAGACCCGGTTAATCAGTTGATTTGCTATTCTAACTTTGCCAGTTTATATCCACTACTATTTCTAAATTGGATATTTTTTAAAAAATAAAGAAATGCTTTGGGGAAAGCAGAAAAAATATTTTTTTCCCACAAGTTGTGGATTCAGTGGTTGGCTTTTGGAATGAGGGAGTGCTTTGGTGTTCTAGTTCAAAACAGTGTTCTAGTTCATAAGGTAGAGGAATGGGTATGGACTCTGCACCCTCCATTGCCCTCAAGCTTGGCTGTGCTACTGTTTGTTTGTTTGTTTGGGGGTTTTGTTGTTTTGTTTTTGCCTTTGTAGCTGTAAGGATACCTGCTGTTGCTGGAGTTGATGGTGGGGTGCGTGTTTGTGCTCTAGGCTGAGCATCTTGGTGCATGTTTGTGTTCTAGGCTGAGCATCTTGGTGCATGTTTGTGTTCTAGGCTGAGCATCTTGGGCTGTCAGGTGCAGATAGTGATGAGGACCCCGCGAAGTCAGCATCTGGAGGGGACTTGAACGTGAGTACTTAATCCAGCGGGTGCTTCTGCTAGCCAGAGCTTCTCATTGCAGATAACAAAACTGAAGACTACCTTCAGTCTACCCTGTTGCTTGGTGTCTAGAGGCTGCACATAGTTTCGTGTACTTATTTGGACAGTGTTCAATATTTTAGCTTCTGCTCTTCTCTGTTCCACTAAGCATGAGCAGGAGAACCTCGCATTAAATTAGGTAGATTTACACTTTCTGAAACTTTCCCCACACACTACCAGGAGTAGGCTGATAGTTTACAGCCACTGGCAACTCGGATTTATTAAGCTCTGTAACTAGACTTTCTCTACAGAACCCAGAAAGGAATCTCTTAAAACTCCATTTTCCCCACATTTTAAAATTGGCATCTTGAAAGTTTTCTTATATGTTAAATACCCAAAACAGTATAAATCATTGCACCATATGAGTACTTATATTTTGAATATTTTAGTAAAAGCCTAATATTTACCTCTAAAATTTGTCTAGACAGGGTGTAAGGGGATGGCTCAGTGCCTGGCATCCACACATAAAGATAGGAATGGCTGCTTTGTGTGTCTATAACCCCAGTGTTGGAGGATAAAAATGAGTAGATCCCGGAAGCTCAGGGGCCAACCAATCTAGCTGAAATGGCATGCTCCCGGTTCAGTGAGAGACTCTGTCTCAAAAGAAGACGGTATGAATGACACAGCAGGACATACAATGATCCTCTGGCTTCTGCTCAGCCCATTCACTAGACTCTACACACATGCGCTCATGCACACGTGCACACACAAATTACCTAGACAAACTCTCCATGTCATTAATGATGCTACACTGATACTCTTAGTTTGCACATCAAATCTTGTTCTATCCAGTGTGTTTTTGATACTTGAAAATATCTCTTAACACCTTGAAATAAAGTCTGACCTAGAAATACTCATCTACTTTTTTTTATTTCTGTGACTATATAGCTTTAAATTTGAAAACATTTTCATAGATTGTTTTGTTTTCCTGAGATAGGGTTTCTTTGTGTAGCCCAGGCTATTCTGTAGAATCTATTCTGTAGACCAGACTGGCCTCAAACCCGGAGATCTGCCGGCTTCTGCCTCCTGAGTGCTGGGATTATGGTTGTACACCCCCATCATCTGGCTAGGTTAAGTTTTATGATGATTTCAAGATAAAATAAAGATATTAAAGTTTTTGCTTTGGAATCATTAAACCCGAGGAGTAAATTTTTCTTGCAGACATTTCTTAATAAAATAAAAGATGAGTTGTCTTTCATCCATTCCACTGATCCAGAAAAGTCACAGTATTACTTCGGTACATCTTTCCACATGCACTCACATAAACTGAGGAACATGATCTATGAATTGTCTATAAGGGTGGAACAATTTTGCCACATCACCACCATTCACTTCTTTAATGTCTTTCCATACAACATACCCCAAAGCACAGTGACCTATGGTCAAAAATTATCTTCCAAATTTGTTCATGGCCAAAACTTGGGAGCCATTAGCTTTGTAGCCACACTGGAATGGGTGATTTCTGGGAGGCTTAAAGGAAGAGAAATCTGTATTAGCATTTGTCAAATGCTCATCACATTCACTGTTCTTTTGTCAGTGGTTCATTTCTAAACCGTATGTTTGTAAAACTCAAGGTCTTTGTAATAATCTTACTTTCTACTAGACTTGGCAAACAAATTCTTAATGATTTGTATTGTCATGGAGTATAAGTTGGTTTTTTTTTTATGGTCAAGAGTATAGAATTTTATTTGAGAACCGTCTTAGGCTTGTTCTTTGTCAAGGCCTGGGGTTAGTGAAAGTCAGCTCATTCAGACTGAGGAAAATGCCTGTCATCTAAGTTAATTGGTGCAGCGAGCCTAAGAAAAAGTCAAATTTACCTTAGTTACAAAAGTCCAATTACAACGTGAAGTTCAAGGAAATAAATAAATATGTGCCTCTGGCAATTATGTACTTCTGCCTCTAAGCATAGCTGTGCTGAGACGTACTCATCTGCTGTGTGCACTTGAAAACACAAGTTCATGCTCTGACCTCACGAGCTTCCTCCTCTCGATGTCCTTACTTTAATGTACTGTGGGAACCAGATTTCCACCTTCATTATAGCCACCTCTTTTTGTTGAGTAAGAATGTTTGCAATTCTGAAGATTTAATGCAATTCCAGAAGCTCCATTGAGCCCAGGGACACACACTTGCTCATGCCTTTTCCCATACAAATCACATCAGACTGAATAGAATTATGTAATGATTTTAAGGAAACCGCTTCTGTTGTAGTCTTGAGTAACTTCCTACATGAACTAATCGCATCAGCCAGGCATTGTGTTTGTTTTGCTATTAAACAGACTTAAATCAACAGAAGATGTTTTGTGATGGCCATAAATGTATTACTCTTTCAGGCTTGTCTTTCATCAACCTGTTTTATCCCAGAGATGTTAAAAAATGTCTTCTAATATTTCACATACTCAATAAACAAACTGCTTATATTTGAGTAGGGAACCTATTATATCCAAGGGCTTTCATCACATGTATTTGAGGCTATTATATAACCAGGTAGTAACTTTTCCTACATTAATGAATGGTAGCTTAATTTTGTAGTAGGCATTGCTAATTTGTGTGAGCTATTTTGATATACATAGGAAAAATAATATAGTTATGACGTGCATGGCTAGCTGGCTAAATAAGTAGATGGACAGGTAGATGGATGGATGGGATGGATGGATGGATAGTAGATCAATAGATAGGTAGTTGAGTTATAGATAAGAGATCCTAGGCAGAATCTTTATAGGAAATATTTGAAGCATTTAAAAAATTTAGGATCCCGCAAGTATATGTGACCATAGATCTGTTTATGAAGACAGAGGGCACACTTTTGGATAGGTTATTCAGTACCATTGTTTCAGTTAGGTTTGTTTTAGAACCAGTTAAGTTAATTATAAAGTTAATTATAAATAAAAATGTAGTTGGAAAAAATTAACAAGCAAGAAGATCCAAGAAAACCTGAAAAGCCTGAGGAATGAAAAGCCTTACTGATCTTTTCAAGTAGACTCTGAAGCTTTGAGAATTCTAGCAGGTAGCAGCGATGCAGTAGGAAAATATGGAGCCAATTGAACAGACAGTACAGAACACAGTACCATCAACTCAACAGCAAGGGCAGTGACCATCAATAAGTGGGGTTGGGAATGACCATGAAGAATAAACATTGTCATGTTCCCAAGCATACACCAGAACAAATCCAAAGATCACAGTCTACATGTTCATATTGAAACTTGGCATGTGACCACCAAAAAACATGTGTGAACAATTTTCTAACTGTGGCTCAAACTCAAGTCGCGCTAATGAGAACATTAATAAATTTGACTGTGGGGGGCAAATCTTGAATGACAGCATGAAGAATAAAGGCATAAGGAAGCAATCCAGGGAAAGAGGAGGGGCAGTGAGAGGAAATCTGGATGTGAGAATAGTATAGAAACTGTAAAACTCCGAATATTCCATGGAAGAGGGCCATAGAGAAGGCATCTTTAAGTTGCTAAGTAGGTGGGAGTGCATAGACAAGGCAGAGAGAAAACCGAAAATAGTTGAAACTTAGTCATGAAAAATACTACTTATATTTACACTGAAATTCTCTTTTATTACCTATTAGATAATAAAATTTTGGAAGTTCACCCATCACCTCTTCTGGCTAATCTTTGGGGACTTGTAAATGTGCTACTAAGCAGAATATAAAATACTATAGCATTTAAATTGGAGAATCTGGTGATATCTATCCAAACTATAAGTAGATTTATTATTCTTTGCATCAGAAATCCTACAAATAGAAACCTATCAATCATAAATATCCTTTGCCAGAGTTTGTGATGATTCGGGAGACCATTTTTGCAGCATCATTTGTAATAGCAGGAGCTAAACAACACCCAGGGGCCCTTCAGTGGGAGACTGAGAGGTTAAACAACCATGATTCAGTATGATTGAGGACTGCAGACTTGTGAGGGAAGAAAAAGATGATTACCTATGGATATGGAGTAATCTCTGGGATATGCGGTTTCTATTAGAAAAATCCATGGATAATAGTGTAATGTAAAAACAAATAATGTAAAACAAAGTCTGAAAATGAAGCTTTGATCTGTTAGGTTAGCCACTCATTTTGGAAACAATGGAAGCCTAGGACTAGATAGGCCGACTTGACCTAGCCTAGTTGTATGATCTCTTTTAATCTTCCTATCACAGACACAGAAAAGCCCTACTTCCAGAAGTGGATGATTGATCAAATCTGCTGAACTTGTTGAATCCATTTGTGCATTTCTTAAGAACACTGTGCTACCATTTCTTGTCACTTTGCTGTTGTCCCCTTGCCAGCAAGTACACCCTTAACTGACCAGAGGGCAGGATTCAATTGCTTCAGCAGTTGGGGGTCACAGGAGTCCTCATAATGTTGTATGTTCTCTGAAGGCAGCTGTTCCCCCTCCTAGTTATACTGTGTTGTCTGTGTAGACTGCCAGCATGTAGATCCAGTGATAAGTTGCAAGTGATCCATCTCTTGATTCCTAATATTCCTAGGCCCTGTGAAGGACTGTGTATTGCTTTACAAGCTGTGTGGTAATGGCTTTGTGAGTCTTGGGTACTCCTCTCCCATTGGGCTGCTCTGAGTCTTTGCAGGGCTCAGATAGCACCACCCATGGGAAGCCTTCTGAAATGGTGACCACAGCGGAGCCTTATCAGAGAGGCTGCAGGTATTGTTGATTGCTTTTTCTTGAGAAGAAAAGCAGTATGGATGTAGATGGTCTGCGTAACCCTCTTCTCAGACAAATTCAGTTTCTGTACATTGAAGTTTACTTTGTTCCAAGGTTTAGCTTCCTTTGTCATTTGTAGCCCGTAAACTATACTTAGTACCTTTCTAATCACTTCGAATGCTTTTCTTGAAATCCCACACTTTCCAGGAAGATCCTCTTTCTCTGCCCACCCAGGGGAATGTACTTCAGAGAACTTGTCATTAGTGAAGGAACCCTAAGCAAGGCACAGACCTTGTCTAGAATTAGCCATAAGATATAATCTACCTTTAACAGTCCCCATCGTTTGTTTAAAAATAATTTCTATAAATGCACCAATCTAAAATTCATTAAGAGCCTCATTGATACTATAGTCTTGCTACCATGAAGCCAAAAGCTTTTTGATGAATGTGTCAAAGAATCAATGATCAATGATAAGTAATATTGAAATTAGAGACAGTGTATTCATGTGCTTTATTCAGTTCACGGGACAAACTGTGATAACATGGCATTGTCTCCCCTGTGCGGGCAGAGCCTCCTGCGATATTTGGCATTGGGTTTCATATTCAACACTTGCTGTAGTCTCCACCCTCAGGCTGATTTTGTTGATGCCAGACGTTCATGACTCCAGAAAATATCAAGGAAGCCCATGAACCCAGGACAACTTGGGAACAGTTATTAGAAATACCGTCTTAAAGAAATTCTGTCAGATTTCTCATGCATTCCAGCCTGTCTTCCTTCCCAGCTGCCTGGGTAAGACAATGAACTCCTAGAGGCTGCCGGAAGCACATGTGTGGAGCTGACTCCACCACATGGTGTCAGTGTTCCCACAAGTACAAGGAGTCAGGCGTGTCCTAGCCTGGAAAAGCTCAAGATGTTTCTGGAACATTTGCAAATTGCTAATAAGAAAATATACCCTGAGGGCTGAGCCCTGTGCTTGTAGAGTAGAACTAACTTTTGTTAGAAATCAATTTTGTATAGACTGTATCTTTATATTACTTATTCAAAATTATAAAATGAATAGCAGATGGAAATTTAAAAATATATTTTTATTTATTCTTTGAGAATGTCATACAGTAAATTTTATCATATCTACCCTGCTCCCCAACTCTAACTCCTCCAAGACCATAATGCCCTCTATCACTCTGAACTTAATCCCCCCTTAGACTTTTTACCCACAGAGTCCAATTTGTGCCTCTAATATGTGGATGAGCAGACTGGGAATCCCAGCAAATGCTTCCAGTCACCAAGGTTTCTTGTCACTTTGAGCCTTTCTTAGTGGTGGAGTCACTTTACCATACACACAGAATGGCATGTTTCATTTCTTCCCCCCTTCATTTAACATCATATGCTTAAATTTTTTTCCCTGTTTTCATAGCAGTGATAAGGCTGGATGTGATTCCATAAAAGGAAGTTGGGTATTCAGCTCAGTGGAAAGCCCTTGCCTAGCATACCAGACCCTGGGGTCCATCTGCAGTGCAGACAGGGAATGAATGACTCTGGGCAGTGTCTGTTGGAAGCTGGACGCTGACCTCATAGAGCTGCCTTTCTCTGTGTTGGGTGGATTCAGAATCACCACCACCCAAAGTCTTTAGGGGAAGAAAGCAATGCTGAGGAGGGGGACACAGTGCAGGCTCTCAGCCATTTCTTGATGAAGCTTATGTATCTGTCACTCCTTGCTGTTGACTCATGCAGTCCACCATTGTCTCCAAAACTGGTTTCCTTTGCAAGGTTTCTGTTTGTTTTGTTTTTTAATGGAGCTAGCAGAAGAATTAGTGAATCAATGCATCTGGGAATGTTATGGCTTTCAGAAGAGACTCTGTTACTACATTGATTCCCAGGAGGGCATGCCCCTGCCAGAAACAAATTCCATACCCTCGTGAAGCTGTTCAGCTTTGCATTTCTTTTCCCATGAGTCAGTTGTGAAACACTTATACACTAGAGGTATATAGACCTCAATACACAGTTGAGAGGAATTATCACATATTGTTTCTCTGTACTTGTGAAAAGTTGTAATCAAAATGTTCACATTAGGCTGATGCGATGACTCAGCATGCAAAGGCACTTACTGCCTGGGTTCAATTCCTGGGACCCACATGGCAGAAGATAAGTGACTGCACATGTTGTTCTCTGTCTGACCTCCATATGTGTCCCTCCATGAAATAACAAACGGGAAAATCATATTAGAAATAAAATAATCATACTATGCCCCTCCTCGGGCCAGTGTGGAAGCCGCTACAGAGATATTTATGTTTAAAGCTTTGGCGAATTCTCCTCCCAATGTTTTTGCAGTGAGAGCTCAGATTAGTTCCCCTTATCCAAAATACTTGGCAGAAGAGATATCTGCAGTATTTGTGTTTGGTTTTCTAGCTGATAGTCCTTAATTTAAAAGTTCAAAATCTGAAAGGCTTCACAGTGGGAAACATGAGCATCATGCCAGCACCCAGAACATCTGGAGTGTCAGAGTTCCTTAGATCTCTAATTGTCCAATTAGAGATGCGTTTATCAGCATGTGTTACTGAAGTAACATATCTTAAGACAGGGAGGTTACAAAGATGGCTGGGGGGGAGGGGCTGGTAAAATGTTTGCCACACAAGCATGACTGGGTTCAGACTTGCCAGCACCCACCCCTGTTTAAGTGTGGCAGTGTGTGCCTATAATCCCAGCACTGGGAGGGAGGCAGAAACAGGAGAATCCCAGGGACGCTTAAAAGTAAAGTGGAGAGCAATAGAGCTCTACCATTCACGTGTGGTCTCTGCATGCACTCCCACACATGTGCACATGCATGTTAAAGTCAGAAAAGTAAGACAATCTGGATGCCTGTCCTGTTAAGTACATGATCTTGTGTTCCTTCTCTATAAATACTCCTTGTCTCTGTCACTCTCTCTGTCTCTGTCCCTCCCTTTCTCTCTTCCCTCCCTCTCTCCCTTTTTCCCCCTTCCCTCCTCCTCTTCCATTTAAAAAGTGGAAAGGTTTATCTTAGGTCACATTTTGAAGGTTTAAATTCATAGTTGATTAGCCTGTTGCTTTTAGGCTTATATAAGGTAGCTGCTCATAGGGAAAATGTTTCAGAGACTACTCATCTCTTGGTGGCCAAGAAAGAAGAGGATGAAATTCAAATTCCCCTATCAAGGCTATTCTCCTAGTGATCTAAATTGTCTTCACTAAGCTCTATCTTGATGCTACCACCTCCTACTAAGAAGTAAGTCATGGGCTCTTAGATGTTATTCCACACCCAACAATGGCTGATGCTTAGTATGTAATACTTAACTTGCCTGAAAAGGTGATTCACCATAGTTAACACTGAGTGAAAAAAGAAAGCACAGAGTTTTAGCTTCTACTAAAAACATAATATTTATAGGGATGTTGGGGGTAGAAAATGTCCCTTTTAAACACGAATTTCCCCTCCGTTCCCTTAAAGAATGATCTGCTAGTTCTCACATCCTTAGTTTTTCCTGGCCCTTCTCCCTATTCTTTAACAAATGGATATAAAGCTTGGCTCTCTCTCTTGGCTGCATGTTCACTGATTTAAGTTGCTTCAGATACTAGGGAGGGGTGACTTGAAGATCACTGGACCCATGGTCATTTCCATCCAGGAAATGGAAGTTCTGTATTACCCATGCCTAAACAGAAACCTAGGATGCTCTTTGCCCCCCTGGGCTACTCCTCCACCCTTAACCCATCATCGGAACATCTGCATCCTGCAAGGAGAACACAGAACCTCACATTGTGGCACAGCCCCTTTGCCATCGCCTTGCCAGGGCTGATTCCCCCACCTTGCGCACAGTCAGTGCAGCCACCTTGTAACCTTGGGTTTGTGATCCTGATGCAGCTCCTCTACAGCTAGAAAGATGCTGTCTGTCACCTCCTTGGCTCAGGGCCTAGCAGGTCTGGCTACCTGGGCAGGGTACTTCTTCCTTGGACCTCCCCACTTCTTTAACCTCACCTCTTCTTATGGTGCTCCTGCAAACTTCCGGCTTGTGCCTTGATCTAGATCTGTTTGGAGACAGGCTTCTTTTCACTATGGCTTCTTTTCAGATAATTGTAGAATCTTTGTTCTGCTCATTGCTCAGCACCTATGCTATCTCAAACTGCTTGCTATCTTGTTCTAATCCTCTGGATTTATTTTCATTTTGTACCCTGAGAATAGTAGGCGCTGGGCCAGCGTACTGTGCACAGACTTAATACAATGAGTTATTTCTTCCTGCAGATGTCTGATGTTGGGTTGTATGCCTGCCAGCTCTCTTGTCTACTTTCTCCCTAGGCTAAGCAGCCAAGGCAGATCAAGTAGGGCAGTTGTGTGTTCACTGGCAGTGTCTAGCCCCAGCTTTTCTGCAGTGCTGGAGTGAGTTCATCTCTAGTGTTTGGGACCTGGATCAGGTATCCTGTGACATGGATGTCCACTCCTACAGCATCTTTCAAAGCTCCCAGAATTCCCTACTGCTGCATTTACCTTCCATTTTCTTCCATATAGCCAGATTTTGTTGTAACTTCCAGGTTGAATCATGTTTTATTGATTTTTTTTTTTTCATCTTAAGTGAGTCCCAAATTGACTTTATCTCCTACCGTGAGCAGTGGTTACAGGCTGTGGATTCATGACTGAGAGGACTCAGAGATCTTCAGCATCCTATTCCTGTGCGCAGGCTCCTGAGGGTCCTTCTGCACTTTAGAAATGCTCCTAGCCCCAATTCATACTGTTGAAGATGAACAAAGCCTCCCACCCATCTCCCACAGCTCACAGACAATATTTAGTCACATTTATATTGTATCTCCCCCACCCAGGGAAAGGACATTTTTTTTTTTTTTTTTTTTTGTTTTTTTGAGACAGGGTTTCTCTGTATAGCCATGGCTGTCCTGGAGCTCACTTTGTAGACCAGGCTGGCCTCGAACTCAGAAATCGGCCTGCCTTTGCCTCCTGAGTGCGTGTGCCACCATACCCGGCCGAAAGGACACTTTTGAAACACATATTCTTTAACCAGTATTCATAAACAGTACACCGTATTTTTGTATAGTTTAACAAGTGAAGACTTCTTTATTTAACCAACAAATGGAAATTATATAACTTTATCTGTACAATATGATGTTCTTATACAAATAGACTCTGTGATATAAGCTGAATCAAGGTAACATCTCTATTAATATCACAGATAGTTTCTATGGTTAAAGCTTTTCAATTTTCCATCAGCACTTTTCAAGCATATAGAACATTTGTTAAATACAATAAATCTAAATATTATTACCATGAAGTATAATAAGTCAGCTTTTCTGAAGTGATGATTTATTTTCTAATGTCTGGTCTTGATTCATGGTATAAGAACAGTTAATATTGATAGGGTAAAAGATGAGGGAGAGGGGACAGAAAAACACCTGAAGGAAATAACAGTGTAAAAACGAGGAAGAATGGCCAGCCACCCCGCAGTAAGCATCCACACAGCCATGCCTCCATGAGCCTTCCTCTTCATGGCCTCTGGTTCAGTCTCACTTGCTAGCAGCTGACTGAACCGGTGCTGATACTGTGGGCTTGAGGCTATGGTGCTGAGATGGAAGCCCATTCTCCACACTAGGGGTCCACTCCCTCATAAGGAGTGGGTCACTCCCAGGGGAGAGGAGGGAAGGTCTGAACACATAAGCTCAAGTCTTCTCTTGCATTCCCACTCTGAGTCTTCCCTGAGGGGAGTTCCAACTGAAGGGGACATCTGGACTTCCAGCCCAAGTGTAGAAAAGTTTAAAGGAAATGGAGACAAATGGCTAAGAAGTAAAATTTCCAGTTCTTCTGCCATATTCTTTTGTGATTTGGAAGCCCTCCCTTACATGTTTAACTTTAGCTATGTTGTACATGTATGTGTACATGTGTGAGCATGCACCTGGGATGTAAATATGTGTGGGAAGGCTGGTGTTAATGGATACTACTGGAAACACACATCCAGAGATAGGCTGAATGTATGATCTATCATAACTCCATATTTGACCTCCACTGTGTGGTGAGATCAAAGAATTCTTTTTATGTCACAGTCAGAATGACCGGCTTGTAGCTTCGCTAGGAGTGCTTTCCGCCGTGGATGAAGCCATGCACCTGTAATTAGAGAGCAAAGCTCCTTTGAAGGACGGCTTCCCATAAAGCTATGTGATAGTTCCTGCCATGCCCCCCATGGAGCTAGGTGTCTCCTTTTGGGGTCATAACTGGGTTGAGCCTTCAGAAAGGATATTTCTCCAAGGATGACATTGAGATTCAGGCTGAGATAATTTGGTAAATTTGGACAATAACTACTTCATGTATACTCTGGGGAGATTCTTTTATTTTTTTGAATGGAAGAAAGATCACAAAAAGTAAAAGGGTAAGAAAAGAATTGTTTGACTTCCTCACTTGAAAACATAGTTATTTATTGTTATTTTTAATGTATTCCAACTTTTACCTAAGGATTTTAAGTAAAACTATACATTTAATCATAGTTCCTTAGTTACTTTATTGTCTTTGATATTTGTTTTCTTTTAGCATAATGGATTTCTGTCTTGGACTAAAAACATTTTATATGTGTTTATTTGTATGTGTATGTATGCGTGTGTTTGTATATGTTTGTGTGTGTATGTGTGTGTCTGCATGCATGTGTGTATTTGTGTGTGTGTTTGTGTTTTAGTATGTGTATATATGTGTGTTTCTATATGTATATGTGTATTTGTGTGTTTTGTATGTTTGTGTGTGTGCTTGTTTATACTAATATGTGTATCTGTGTGTGTATATGTGTTTTTATGTATGTTTCTCTTTGTTGTATTTATATGTGTATGACTGCATATGGAATTATAGGTGTATGTCTAAGTGTGTGTATCTATGTATGCTTTCTATGTGTATGTATATGTGGTTTTTGTGTGTTTATATATGTGTGCGTATTTCTTTGTGCATGTGTGTATTTATATGTGTGTGTATGAATGTGTGTGTTCTATGTGTGTATATTTGTGTTTGTGTGTGTTTATATGTGTGTGTATTTATATGTGTCTCTGTGCATCTGTGTGCATGTGTGTATCTCTATGTGTTTCTGTGTGTTTTATATGTATGTATATGTGTTTGTGTTTGTGTATTTACATGTGAGTGTATTTGTAAGTGTGTATGTGTGTGTCCATGCATATATTTATATATGTGTTTTGTGTGTGTATGTGTGTTTTGTGTGTGTGTGTGTGTGTGTGTATGTGTGTGTCTGTGCAAATTATGAGGCTTCTTTCAGTCTCACTCTCTATTTAAAGTGATTTGACTCTGCCTTGTCATGTGCAGATGGAAAGGTATTGAATGCTGGCAATTTCCTAATTGTTGTAGGTTGTCCTCCAGAGAAATCTTTATAAATGGATCCAGAATACATGCTTCAAGTAAAATCTAAACAACTCAAATAGATGACTTAAATATCACTAGGAAGGTGCTGGTCTGCTTATGTTCCATTAAATCAAGTATCGACTCTATTTAGTATATAATACTACATAGATATCTCCTTCTAAGTATTTAATAACTTGAGATGAGGAAGGAAGTTTGGACTATGCAGAAAAAAGCCACAAACTCTCATAAACTATGTATACAATTATTTGTCACTATTATAGAACTTTATTTTCTGGGTATTGTATATCAGTGACACTGCCAAACAGTGATACTGAGTTCCTCATTCCAGCCATCTACATGGGTGTGATTATGCCAAAATCTACCCCTGCTTTTTGTTGTTTTGATTATCTTTTGACTTCAATAACCAATTGCAGCCTGCTTTTTCTTTTAAACATTGGAACCACTTGGTAGTACATAAATAAATGATTTTAATGCTAAAGGGCAAGCACCATTTTCCATTACTTTTTATGAATATTACTGTTATTAATCCCAATTGCATTAAATAGTGCAGAAGCTAGAGTAGAACCATTAATTACATGTAATAATATATTCAAAGTATAGACAATGAGAACTGATTTTTGGTCCAATTTGTTAGTATTTGTATCCTAAAGCAGGTCACAGTACTTCAGCAAAGCTATGGTGCACACAGAAAAGAAGGGATTTATTAATTCTGAAACTTCTGTCACAGTTGGATAGCAGGTTTTAATGCAGAGATCTGGAACAAGGCTTCCTCCTTAAAAAGACAGAGCAATATACTCAATTTTTACCTTGTGTTCAGGGAAAACTGCAAGTACCCATTCGTCTCCAGGAACTACCCTTTCCACCCATGCGGACTGATGTCAGGATAACCAGTGGGATAACAAGTGAGCTGGACCCAAATGTCACTGATGACCCCAGCTTCACTGCAGTGTTGAGAATGCTGGTTCTCAGGAGGCGGAAGCTATCTCATGGCCTGCAGAGAATATATATGGCAGAAGCAGAGGAGGGAAGGCACACAATCTAATGCTTTTGCTGAATCACCAGGACACTGTTTTGTTTCTGCTTGTTTGACTGGTTGGTTTTGTTGTTGAGTACCATTCCCCCTGGTCTAGTGTTTCCTTTAAAATATCACGTCTTCCACTGACCACTGTAATGGCAACTGTGTGACCTTCTTTCTCTGCTCTAGAGCCTCTCTGCTTCATGGCCTCACTTGCTAACTACCATGAGGTCTATTCTATTGTGGTTCACAGTTACTGCTCTGTTTTTGTCTTCTCAGATCCAGTGGTTAACCTCAATAACTTCTACTTAGGGAAGTATCATAAAACTGTGTCATGGTCTTCTTCGGGTTTTCATTTCTAGGCTAACGTCCATGGCATTCAAACAACCTCTCACAGAGACCACCATAATAGAGAAAGATAGGCTGCTAAAACAAGTGTGTTTCCAAAATCCAGAGACTGAGATCAGACTCTCTTATAGTGCCTAAGATGTTGCAGTAGTTAGACATGGAGGCAGCAGCCTCTTAGCAGACAAGCCAGTTTCAGGATGACCCTTGTTGGGTGTCTCTCTAGAGGTAATAAGCCTGGAAATACGTGTCCATTTTTTTGGGACAGAATTTAATTAAGAGCACAGGTGTGTTCTTTTTTTTTCTCCATTTTTATTAGGTATTTTCTTCATTTACATTTCAAATTCTATCCTGAAAGTCCCCTATACTTTCCCCCTCCCCCCACTCACCTACCTGCCCATTCCCACTTCTTGGCCCTGGTGGTCCCCTGTACTGGGGCTTATAAAGTTTGCAAGACCAAGGGGCTTCTCTTCCCAACGATCTTCTGCTACATATGCAGCTAGAGACTCGAGCTCTGGGGGTACTGGTTAGTTCATATTGTTGTTCCATCTATAGAGTTTCAGCCCCCTTCAGCTCCTTGGGTACTTTCTCTAGCTCCTCCATTGGGGGCCCAATGTTCCATCCGATAGCTGACTGTGAGCATCCACTTCTGTGTTGCCAGGAATTGGCATAGCCTCACAAGAGACAGCTATATCAGGGTTCTTTCAGCAAAATCTTGCTGGTGTATGCAATAGTGTCTGCATTTGGTGGCTGATTATGGGATGGATTTCTGGATGTGGCAGTCTCTGGATGATCCATCCTTTTGTCTCAGCTCCAAACTCTGGCTCTGTAACTCCTTCTATGGGCGTTTTTTTTCCCCAATTCTAAGAAGGGGCAAAGTGTCCAAACTTTGGTCTTCCTTCTTCTTGAATTTCATGTGTTTTGCAAATTATATCTTGAGTATTCTAAGTTTCTGGGCTAATATCCACTTATCAGTGAGTACGTATCGTGTGAGTTCTTTTGTGATTGGGTTACCTCACTCAGGATGATATCCTCCAGATCCATCTATTTGCCCAAGAATTTCATAAATTCATTGTTTTTAATAGCTGAATAGTACTCCATTGTGTAAATGTACCAAATTTTCTGTATCCATTCCTCTGTTGAGGGACATCTTAATAAGACAAAAAGGCCACCAACAGATTGGGAAAGGATCTTTACCAATCCTAAATCAGATAGGGGACTAATATCCAATATATATAAAGAACTCAAGAAGGTGGACTCCAGAAAATCAAATGACCCCATTAAAAAATGGGGCACAGAGCTAAACAAAGAATTCTCAACTGAGGAATATTGAATGGCTGAGAAGCACCTGAAAAAATGTTCAACATCCTTAATCATCAGGGAAATGCAAATCAAAACAACCCTGAGATTCCACCTCACACCAGTCAGAATGGCTAAGGTAAAAAATTCAGGTGACAGCAGATGCTGGCAAGGATGTGGAGAAAGAGAAACACTCCTTCATTGTTGATGGATTGCAAACTTGTAAAACCACTCTGGAAATCATTCTGGCAGTTCCTCAGAAAATTGGACATAGTACTACCGGAGGATCCAGCAATACCTCTCCTGGGCATATACCCAGAAGATGTTCCAACTGGTAATAAGAACATGCTCCACTATGTTCATAGCAGCCTTATTTATAATAGCCAGAAGCTGGAAAGAACACAGGTGTATTCTTAAACACCTTTTGTATAGCTAGAAATGAGCCTGGGAGATAATAGCATTTGGCTTATTAGCACAGATGCTGAGATAAAATAAAGGGAGAGGTGTTGGGTGTACAGCTTACAGAACCACCATTACTTTTGTGTGAATTGAAGTTGCCCAGATCTCCTTTCTATGTCTGCCTCTGCTGTCCCTCACTTCCCTTTCATGGTGACAACTGAGTGGAAGATTGGAAGAAATATTTTGAGTTTAGCAGCTACTTTGCTAATTCACTTTGTAGGAAGATTAAAAACTTGCCTATGTGGTTTTAAGTAATTGAGCATGCTGTTAAAAACAGCAACAACAAAGACACATTCAATAACATTTTTTAAAACACCATGTAGTTCTAGGCAGCACCTCAGCAATGAGTTATTATCATTTATGAAAGGTAGGATGAGATGCTGTTTACACACGTTGTAGTCTCAGAGATTCCTGCTGATTTCTATACCATTCTAGCTTATGCAAAAAAAAGTGTGCTGGTAATTCAATTAACAATAATAATTAATTACTAGCAAGAAAACAAACTCCACAATAATATGTTAGAAAGCACAGTAATATAACCTCAAAAGAAAGATGAATTTTCATATGACTATTTATCCATTGGGTGTCTCTTAAAAATGGTCTATATTTGGTAATATTTGGTACATTCCAGGACACGTAGAAGACGGCAACCAGAATCTAGAGTCAAATCTATGAGTGTGTAAAATTAATATTATGAACACAAAACTATAGCAACTCCCTAAGGATTTTAACATATATAATAATGAGCCTTCCTTTTTTTATTAGATATTTTCTTTATTTACATTTCAAATGCTATCCCGAAAGTTCCCTGTACTCTTCCCCCACCCTTGCTCCCCTACCCACCCACTCCCACTACTTGGCCCTGGCCTTCCCCTGTGCTGGGTCATATAAAGTTTGCAAGACCAAGGGGCCTCTCTTCCCAATGATGGCCGATTAGGGACATCTACATATGCAGCTAGAGACAGGAGCTCAGGGGGTACTGGTTAGTTCATATTATTGTTCCACCTACAGGGTTGCATCCCCCTTCAGCTCCTTGGATACTTTCTCTAGCTCCTCCATTGGGGGCCTTGTGTTCCATCCAATAGCTGACTGTGAGAATCCACTTCTGTGTTTGCCAGGCACTGGCATAGCCTCACAAGAGACCGCTATATCAGGATCCCTTCAGCAAAATCTTGCTGGCATGAGCAATAGTATCTGGGTTTGGTGGCTGATGATGGGATGGATCCCCAGATGGGGTAGTCTCTAGATAGTCCATCCTTTCATCTTAGCTCTAAATTTTGTCTCTGTACCTATATCCTTTCATGGGTATTTTGTTCCTTATTCTAAGGAGGAATGAAGTATCCACACGATGGTCTTCCTTCTTGGTTTTCTTGTGTTTTGCAAAATGTATCTTGGGTATTCTAAGTTTCTGGGATAATATCTGCTTATCAGTGAGTGCATATCTAGTTAATCCACTACATAATGAGCCTCCTAACGAGGGCTCTGATCCATGTTCTGTTTGCTCCTGCTTGTCTATACTGAGGAATCTTAAAGCCCAGCTCCAGTTGTAGGTCTGAGCTGGAGAACACTGGTGGGTCAGCCAGAATATTTTCTTTTCGAGCCAGAGAAACAAAAATGCCCCTCAGCCCATCCCCATCCTCTGTCCCTCCAAGGCTATCAGGTCCTCCCTGCATCCATATTCCAAGGAGAGGAGAAGATGCTGCCCCTAAGCTGATTAGTGCTTCCATTCACCTGCTTATAAAGCTCCTTTCAATCTCAGGATATTTGTTGGCCTTTGCCATCTTCTCTCTTCAACAAAAGACAAAAGTACTCCAGGAATCTAGAGGCCAGTGAAAAGCTTATCTTAGTGATTTGACAGCACTTAAAAAAAAAACAAACAAACCTGGGAAGCCTTCAACATAGGAATTGACAGTTTATTCCGTTTTCTCTTGCTTTTGGCTAGGCAAATGTGCTAAGATGTTGGAGAGAGAGATGGTTTCTATACAAAATTAGTGAATGCTGCAGGAATAAATGGCTGGAGCAGCCAGCAGGACATTCTCATGAGACCAGACTAGGGGGTGGAAGGTGAATCTTGCCACCAACTACATTTGATTCATACTAAATCCCTGGGTCATCTGAGAAGTGGGAGGCAGTGCAGCTGTTCCACAGCCGTGGATGTAAACACCCTTCTACTGTGGCAGAGACTAGATTTTTTGACTTACAATTGAAATGGCCTTTCTTCTGAAATTCTTTCCTGAACCAGAAATTAGCTGCTACCTCAGAGCAGTTGCCATGCCTACTCTTTTGCCTGTGCCTAGCAACCAGTCCTGGAACATTTTATTGCAAGGACAGCCTTACCATTTCAGATTTTAGCAGTTTCCTTAAACACTGTCTAAACCTTTATAGCAAAGTTGCAGAGTGTGTAAATTGAACATTAATGGGTTGGTTTTTTTTTTTTTTTTGGGGGGGGGGTCAGAGTATATTTTCCCAACGATATTATGATATGTGAGCTAGGCATGGCTATAAAGCCAGATCAGATTACTGAAGAAATATCTGCTGATGTCCCTGGGTTAAAGTATGCACTCAGGCCCCTGCAGGTGCTGGTCTTGGTGTGCACGCGGGCGGATAGCTCTGCTATGGCCCCAGCATGCCTTGCTGTGAGTTCTTGGTCATGGTTTCAGAGAGACTGATTAGCACCTTTTCTGCTTTTTCAAAAAAAAAAAAAAAAAAAAAATGACCATGCTCATGTCTTAATCAAGGACGCTTTGGACTTTGGTCTTTTAATCTTTTTCTAGTGTGAATGCTTTTCATTTTATATTAAAGCCTGGTAATACTTGAAAAAACAATAGAACACGGTGGTCATTATTGTAGGTAAGATAAAATTGATCTTAAATATCTTAGGTAACTTTTTGTTTGTTTGTTTGTTTGTTTTTTTGAGACAGGGTTTCTCTGTGTAGCCCTGGCTGTCTTGGAACTCACTTTGTAGACCAGGCTGGCCTCCAACTCAGAAATCCGCCTGCCTCTGCCTCCGCCTCCCGAGTGCTGGGATTAAAGGCGTGCGCCACCATGCCCGGCTATCTTAGTAACTACTTGATTGCTTTATAATACTATTTCATGAAGACTACACACTGTCTTATTAGAAAGGCTTAGTCTTTTAGGGTTTTTCTGAGATTATAATATGATTACTTCATTTCCCCCTTTCCTTTCCTTCTTCCAACATCTCCAACATACTCTGCTTTACCTGCCTCTCAAATTTGTGGTTCTTTCTTCATTAATTCATTAATTCTTGTGTATATTTGGTGTGTATATATAATTCATTTATAAGTGTATAAGTTCTATTTGCTTAGTTTGTGTAATGTTGCTTGTACATGTGTTCTCAGGGCTGACCATTTGGTGTTGCATAACAATCAGTGTGCTCTTGGCTGAAGAAGACCGTTTCTTCCACTCCCAGTATTCCTTAGTTGCCTGTACTTCTTTGTGTACGGTTGAGGCCCTTTTGTCTGTCACTCATCCATGTTAACATTTCTATTGTTGTCCTTGTTCACCTCATTTTTAGATCATGTCAGTGAGACTTTATGGTTATAGCTTCTTATAGTCCCAGGATGGGTACATTTGTGTCACACATACCTCGGTGGTGACCAATTGCTCTCTAATTAGACTTCAGATCTGCAAGAGGGAAATCCAATATGGTATTAGAAACCTGTCCAATTACCTAGGGCTAGTGAGGTCAGGAATCTTGGAGAAGAACCTACAGCTACAACTTTATTAAACCCACATAGGCTCTCACTGCATTCTAAATACTTGTTCCTGAACCCACAGAGAAGTGAATTCTTCACCTGTCATCAAAGAAGCTTATCTTTGCAACAGACAGAAGCCATTGCAGAAAACCACACAGAACCAAAGTGCAGAGCTGGAGAGCCCAGCTCCAATGGAAAACAGTTTACGAAAACAGGTCCTACACCTAAGACTCAGGGGACATTGTGAAAGAGGGGGCAGGAAGACTCACAAGGCAGAGAGAGGATCAGGGCATTAAATCTGTTTCTTAAACCTCAGAATGTGTTTGCCAGTTTCTCTGCTTCCCTAGCTAGGTCATCGTCCTGTGAAAACTCTGAAGAAGGCAGACTAGGTGTGGTAGGTGAGACTTATCTTTCTGTAGGGTCTGGAAGGGGATGTCCACATGTATCTCAGGCTCAGTCATGTAGTGTACAGTGGGTTAGAGACTGGCGCTAACAGACAAAATTCATATAGACCTTGGTTTTCTGTGATTTCATGGCATAAATCAGTGAAATTAAGGTTAGAAAGTTTTGGGTAAGTTCAGAAAACAAGGGGAGTCCAGACCTCATGGTAGTTTGTACCTAAATGACCTGAGAACTTTGGTTAGCTCAGAGATTCTTATTCTATTTTGCTCTGAGGATATTTATTGGTCACATCAGTAAGGGGAGAATAGCTAGCGCTATTTGGGGATGGGAGGCTGGTGACTCTCATCTCTAGTCAAGGGCTCTCTATCACTTCAAGATTCAGTATCTAAAAGTTTCCACCTAAGTTCATGTCTGAGGAGGTGACATCCCAGCTCTAAGACCCAATATTTTGTGTGGGAAGAAATAGAGCACACTCCCCCCAAGCCAGTAACTCTGAGTTCTGGAGCTCAGTGTCACTCCTTGACTTTGATTAGCCATTGTTGGTTTTCGTCTTTATAAAGAACTAACTAGACTCTTTGTGAAATGACACATAGGGTTTGTTTCCTTTTTCCCACATCCAGTCCAAAAGGCTACAGAGCAATTCTGCTTCCTCCTGGAGAATTGCTTATCTTTACACACTCCAGCAGGGAGTTGTTAACATGCTGAGGACTCCCCCAGGGAGTTGATAGGATGTTGAGGACAGTCAAGGTACCTTAGGGTGACTGTGGTACCCTCTGGCAGTGCTGTCTGTTGGAGGTCTTACTAGCATACTGAATGCTCGGTATCCTAGTCTGAGATGAGAACAGGAGACAGACAACTGTCTACCTGACACCTGGAATTGAGTCAGAATCTGGGTAGGAGCTGGTTCCAGGCGCCATGCGAAACCTGCCTGCCATGCTAACACAATTCAAGGTTTAAAATTAATTTATAAAATCTTCAAAGATATTGTTTTTAAATTTATTATTATTATTATTATTATTATTATTATTATTATTATTATTTTGGTTTTTCGAGACAGGGTTTCTCTGTATAGCCCTGGCTGTCCTGGAACTCACTTTGTAGACCAGGCTGGCCTCGAACTCAGAAATCCACCTGCCTCTGCCTCCCAAGTGCTGGGATTAAAGGTGTGCACCACCATGCCTGGCTTTAATTAAAAATTTTTATTCAGCAAAATAAATGAGATTCATGCAATAAAAAAAAGTTACTACACAAAACACCTTTTAAAAGACCCTCCAAACTGAAGGGGTCTGCAACCCTATAGGTGGAACAACAATATGAACTAATCAGTACCCCCAGAGCTCGTGTCTCTAGCTGCATATGTAACAGAAGATGGCCTAGTCAGCCATCGTTGGGAAGAGAGGCCCCTTAGTCTTGCAAACTTTATATGCCCCAGTACAGGGGAATGCCAGGACCAAGAAGTAGGAGTGGGTGGGCAGGAGAGCAGGGCAGGGGGAGGGTATAGGGAACATCCGGGATAACATTTGAAATGTAAATGAAGAAAATATCTAATAAAATAATAAATAAAAAACCCTCCAAAAATTACTACATGAGGAAAATAACATAAAGGAACACTTAAAAAGATATAAAATACATATTTTATTGAAAATTATACAAAAGGTGTCCAATAAGCATATAATAACAAAGAGCATTAAAATTCAAATCCAAGTGAAATATTCAGTGCTTTGGGCCTGGAGAGATGGCTCAGAGGTTAAGAGCACTTGCTCTCTCACAGAGGGCTTGGAATGGTTTCCTAGCTCTTATATGACAGCTCATAACTCTCTGAAAGTTCCGTTTCAGGGAATCTGGTGTCCTCTTCTGACCTCCTTGGCCATCACACACACATATGGTACACATTTATACATGATCAAACCAGACAGAATGCCAGAACTGAGAAGAGGAAGTGGATACAAAGCCCAACCTCTAACCAAGATGCTATTTGCAATTGATATGTCTTAGAAAATGTTTTAAATGAAATGGCTACATAGAGCCTCATACAAGACACAGGACACTTAAAATACCAAGGTAATTTCACAGGCTTGTTTTGTGATTACTCAGGCAAGCATAGTTAGCAGTGAACACTAAGGACAGAGGGAGTGAAGGCACATGATTAGATAGGGGAGATGGAAGAGAAGCAATTTTGGATGCAGAATTGTGAAATGCATTGTTCTGAGAATGGTATTCGTGATACTGGGATGCCAAGTAGTACAGAGCTCTCCATTGAGTGAAGCCAACCTCCCTAATGAGAGAGAGCATGCGAGCTTGTGCCTATACTGTGTGTTAAATATGTACAAAGTTGTGTGTGTGTGTGTGTGTGTGTGTGTGTGTGTGTGTGTGTGTGCATATGTAATCAGCTGACTTTATATATAAGTAAATTAAGCAGCTTGGATGATCCTGGTGTCTATGTTTCTGGCTACATGCTACTGGCAAGGAAAATTGAGGTTAGTGCTCCGCTTAAATTTGGAGCTAGTTGAGTCAAGTTGGTACCAGTAAAACATCTCTATAACTCTAGTTATTGAGTGAGCAAAGTTCCTTCTCTGGTTTGCTTCTTATACTTCATTTACCAGAACTCTTAGGTCCTGTGTTCCTGAGGTTTTCCAAGGACAAGATGGAGACAACTTATAGAGGAAAGAGTTGTTAGGGGTTGCTTATAGTTTCACATGGTTATTTAATGGCTATCATGGCAGCAGGCAAATACACAAGGGGGTGGGAAGTAGCTGAGATCTTACATGTTAGGACAATAACCACAGAGAAACCACTAACTGAAATGGTATGGGATTTTGAAACCTCAAAGCCCACCTAATGATACAACTTCCTCCAAGGCTGTGCCTGCTCCAACCCTCCTAAGCCTTCTCAAACAGTTCCACCAACTAGAAACCAAGTATTCAAATATTTGAGCATATGGGGAGCATTTTCAAACCACCAAAGCTTTTGTAATTAAGGGCAAAGAAACCTAAGGCTAAATTTCTTTCTCAGGAAATTGAATAGTAAGATTTATGATTGACCAAAGTAACGAGATGGTTGCTTTCTCCTATAAGTTTCTTTTATATGTTTCTTTTCTTTAATTAAAACAGTTATTTGGTAAGGTCTTGCTTTATATCTCAGGCTAGTCTCAAGATCACTATCCTCAGCATCTGGAATTATAGGTATGTGCCCCATGTTCAGCTACATAGTTATTTTGCATATGGAGAATGAGTTGGTCTCTGGAAACCTTATCCACAAGTTTAAATGTGAAAGCAGAGTTTTCCAGAGGCTCAAGCACCATCTATCTCTTCATTCCAAGAGACGTCAGCTCATGAACCTTTCAGGCTGTAGGAACTATGAGTGCTGAGGACACGGCAGTGATTAAATCAAGAGGTAGTCACTGTCTTCACAGAGCCCACACATAAATGGGGAGAGAAAGATAGACAAGGCATTACATAATCATAATCACTTAAGCACTTTGAATGCTCCCTCCGTGCCAAGAACTCTTTCCTGCTTGATTACATGTAGTAACTCATGTCGTTCACAATGATAGTTCTGTTATGTAGGAGCTATTCACTTCAGTTTTGCAAGAGAGAAACTGTTAGAGAGACAAATTAAAATTTGCCCATGGTTATGTGGCTGGTGGTGGCAAAGTTAGAAATCAAAACTCCGACAGTACCTTCCTAGTTTGAGGCTTTGTCTTTCTCTGCATTGATTTTATGTGGAACATATCCAGGATAACTTGAGCTATAGATAAAGATCAATGTGAGTGATGGTACAGCTTGAGGCATGACTGCTTTTCTTTCTAATCTAAAATTAGAGTTCTAGTTCTCTAAGTGTCTTTTCTGCGTAGAAATTTCTTTACTCATTTTCTATTAAGAAAGACATGGGCAGCGGATGATTGAAAGAAAATGGGTACGTTATTAAGGTGGTTTCATAAGAAGGGGAACTGTTTCTAGAAACCAACAACTTCATGTGTTTGGTGGCAGGTATATATTTGTTCACAAGCAACTGTTGTCAAGTCCTACACTGTTGGCCTGAGACCCTTCAAAGCATAGCACTTTTGATACACCATTGCATTTTCGCATAACTTCCGGAGGTTAGAAGAAGCTGTTTGGGGAAAAGGGTATTCTGTGTAACAACACACCATAACACATCACAACTTCTACAGGGAGATGTTTTATTATTTATTTTATTTTATTTTATTTTTGCAGGGGGAGATTACAGGTGAAAGGGGGTCAATGAGGAAGGACTGGGAAATGAATAGAATTGGGGTCTCTGATGTGAAATTCACAGAGAATCAATAAAAATTATGGAAAAGAAAAAATGGAGAACCTGGCAACTCTCAGTGGTAAACTAATACTCTTCTTGGCCATTGGTGGATACTACAGTGTCAAGAGCCTGTCTTTGCAATCTCTAAGAACTTAATCCCAAGGCACGATAAAACTTTAGGATGGCTGATGTGACATGTTAAAGTTTTAAGATAGCATATTTACATCTGTAGTTTAGGTGGAAATACCAAATGATTCTAGTCACTAAGTGTTCTTAAAGGTTTAGATTGTTTCATGATTCAGCTGCACCCATGAAATTATAATGGTATGGTTGCCTAAACAAGACCTGAAAATGACAATACCAACACAATGACAGCGCCAATGTGAATGGGGGAACTCTCACCAGGCCCCACCCCTACTGAGAAGCTATAAGGGATTACTGACTTCAGAGAAAAAGAGAATATATCTGCTCCTGACATATCACAGAGATCACTGTATGAACTTCTGATAGGTGGTCCAGACTCAAGCAGCTCTAAACACATACATCTGAGCAACAGTAAATGAACTCAAGAGGTTGTATACATTTGTCTGTGTGTCTGTGTGTGTGTGTGTGTGTGTGTAACAATAATAATTAAAGAAAAAGAGGTCATGAACTTGAGAAGAGTAGGGAAACACAGAAGGAATTACAGGGAGGAAAGACATGGCACAAATGATGTAAATACAGTCCTCTCACTTGAAATTCTCAAAAAAAAAAAAAAATAGTGCAAAATGTTTCCTAGGGGAATAGTAATAAGAATCTTGCTCCAGTTCTTAATCTCTGCCAGTAGAAACAGATGCCACTAGAAGACTGAGTGGGTGGTTTCAAGAAGAAAGATCGTACTGATGAGGTGTTATCTGTCTCTTCCTGTTACAGGGCTGTGTAACAACACCCAACTCACCATCCTTGCATTCTCGGTCCCTAACACTGGGTCCCTCCTTCTCCCTGGGCAACATCTCTGGAGTGTCTATGAAGTCAGACATGAAGAAGCGCAGAGCCCCTCCTCCTCCAAGTCCCAGCCTTCTGGGTCAAGACAAGGTATCAGAAAAGGTAGGGCTTTCACACCTCTCACAACCAAATCATCTTTACACTGACCCAGTTAGCTCTGTTGCAGGTCCTTGGAAATGCTGAATTCTTTACTCTTGAGGTTTTAACACAATGTGTTCAGGGTGAACATCTGAGCTTTATTTAGAAGTAAAAGTGAGACACCACTCTGCTCCAGTTACTAAGCTAGGAAACTATTTTGGGGTCTTTGGTTCTTAAGGACCCAATGCTTGTAGAGTAACATTTGTTTGATTTTAGCACTGAAATTTTGGGGGCGTCACAGAGATTACTTATGAGAAATTACGTAAACAAAGGTACTTGGAGAAAGCTGACGCTTGTGAAGGAAGCAAAGTATCTAATCTAAATGCTCCACACTATTCAGATTCACAGAAAATGGAGACTTGTGCATAGTAAGTTGTTTTAACTATGATATGGGGTTTATTTCATAGGACCCATGTTTAAGACGCCTTCCTTTTGTCTTCAGAGCAGTACAAAGTCTTCTAAGGCTTATCATTAGACATGGCCTAACCTATGGTTTCTACTGCTCCTCTTTCCTTCAGCTATATGCTGACACCTGGGAGCATTAACTTGAAATGTCTAATCCTCTCTTCTCAGGCCTAGGGAACCATATAACACTGTAAACTCTAATTTCATATTCTGACATTTCTGGTATAGCTAACTGCACTCTGAAAATATTAAACAGAAAGTTCCAGAAAAAAATATACATTTAATCTCCACACTCCTCTAAATAGCATGATGAAATCTATAATCATGCTCTGTCCTTCTAGAACATGAGTCATCCCTTTGTCGAGTATATCTGTCTTCTATTACTACCTGTTTATTGGTAGATAAGTGGCTGTCTCAATTATGACTGGTTATTGCAGTACTATAGTCACTTATTTGTCTTAATTGTGGCCTAAAAGGTAAAAAGTAGTCACTCAAGCAGTTGACAATTTGCCAAAGAGAACCTTTCATTAAGTGGAAAGGTGAAATGTTATTGAAAGTATAGATGTCTATGGAAACACAGAGTATCAGAGCGAGGGGGCAGGGGGATTTGAGCATCTAAAAATGTGTTTGTGGAGGTGGTAGCTATCTGTCTATCACCTCTCTTTTCCAAGCTCTGAACAAAGTACTGGGAAGAAATCATGAAGTTTTATTTTTCTAAGCACATCCTCAACTGGATGAAGTGTGGAGAGTACCTCTGAGGGCTCATGCCTTTGACTGTTCCAAGCTCTGTATCATCACCCATACGCTGAGGTGCAACTTGAGAAGGAAGGCTGCCTTTCCCTTCTTTAGCTGCTTCGTTTTGTCTGACTCTGCATCCCAGATTCCAGGGCAGAAGGCATACTCTGAACACTGGCATCACATGAAGCATGCTGAGTATCCTTTTATTCTTTGATGGATTTCACATTCTCTTTCTTGCCTGGTGCCTTGGCAGCTCTGTCTCTGTCTCTGAGTCATAACTCTGAAGAACATCAGAGCATTGACACTCTTTAGGTGTGAATCATTTTTCCATTAGTCAAAAGATGGCTTTTCCCGACAACATTGTTAAATATACTAGAAACTATGTCCATTCCACCAAATTTTGAGGCTTTGCTGTGGGTGGGTCTTTGTTACAGCTGCAGGTTACTAATGTCTTCCTTGACATCTGATTTAGTCATTTTTTCATTGCTGTCACAAAATACTTGCAAATATCAATCTATTTGCAAGGGATTATTTTGGTTCACACTTTGAGGATGCAGTCCAATACAGCAGGGAAGCCATAGCATCAGGAGCAGGAACATCTGTTACATTTCATCCAGAGAACAGGGAGAGGTGAGCCAGTGCTCGGTTCTCCTTTTACTTTTTTTCATACCTCAGTTCATGAATGGTACCATCCACACTTAGTACATGTCTTCTCTCAGTTAAACCTTGCTGGAAACAACATCATAGACATAAGCAGAAGTGCATTACTAGGGTCTTTCTAAATCAGGTCAAATTTACCATGCAGATTAACCATCGCAGTTTCTTTACTTGTCTGTCTGTCTGTCTGTCTGTCTGTCTGTCTGTCTGCCTGCCTGCCTGCCTGCCTGCCTGTCTGTCTGTCTCTCAGGCAGCCTACCAGTCTGTCTACCTATCCTATAGATGTCTTTATTTTTCCAGAGGACTTCTTAACCTTGTATATCAGAAACCATATCTAACCCCCATAGGCCCTTTATTCATGTCAGTAGAAATTTATCTCAAAATCCTATAATACAACACATTTTAGAAGATGTTCTGTTTTTTTTTTTTTTTTTTTTTTTGTCTCAGACACTCATTTCTTTTGAGATTTCTGTGATAATACAGCAATGTTCTGATAAAGAGAAATTTAGTCCCAGAGGCACATCAGTTTGTCCCACGCTAGGTAGAACAATGGAGCCGCTATGTGAAGCTGTTTCCTGTGACCACAGTTCATCTCTTTAATCAGTTTACATTATGTACTTTTTCATAACACCCAGATGTATTGATAACATTAGCCATTTCTAGCCACCCCCAAGATGCCTCTTTCTTTTTGGTTGGGATGGATATTTTTTAGTGATGAAAAATATGTGTTCCGTGACCAGGGTTATGTAAAAGCTTTTCTTCAATAAGAAATCTTAATGTGGTGGAGCATAGATGGGTACATCAGCATTTCAAAATTGTCTTCTATACTAAGATGTTATGCTTTGTTTTTCTGAATTTAATTTAGTTACTCATACTGGATAGTCTGCTGGAGCAGAAAAAACATATAGTAACTGGAGAATTGGGAACTCTAAATGGAAAATAAACAGTACATTCTCCCCTGCAGAATGAGCAGAGCCCCTCTGCAGCTATAAAAGCTTCCACTGAAATCTGTTTTATTTGGCACAGAATGAGTTGAGAAATTGGTTGCTGGAAACCATCTCCCTTTTAAAGTATGTGAGTAAAGTACAGATTGCATTTAAGCCTTTCCTATGAACATGCTTCTTTCTAAAATGAAATATATTTTGTTATTTACCAATTTCTGGGAAAGGAACCCAAAAAATATGTTGCCCTGGTTGTTGGGAAGGACATCAGTTCCTTTTTATGAATTTCCTTCCATCCAAAGATAAGTTGCTTGTTTGAAAACCTAATTTATATGTAGCTGCTACTAAAACCAAAATCCCGAATAAGAAGAAAATGTTTAGTTTTAGGACTTGGTCAGCTTATGAGAATACTTAGGTTTTCATGTTTACATGACCATTTTTCTTATCAACTAGGTGGCAAAATTCAAAATTAACTGTCAGAAAAAGATAGAATAATTTTGACCATGTTCCATTTGTCTGAAATGTAAAAATGTATGTTAGGTATATCTTTTACCTAATTAAATACTCATGATTTGATCATCAGTATTTATTTTTGAAGGTAATTTTTAAGAAAACTTCCTAGAAATATTGGAACTGTAAAATAAGTAATGCCACTTTTCTGAAAATCTCTCTACAGAGCATTTGGGGAGATTACTGGGCATAAGGGTATGGCCTCTAGGCAGAGGATAGTGCCTTTCCTCAGAGTCCATTGCTCTGGCCATGCATCTTGACCCTAGGCTATTATGGTGAACTTTCAGGTAGAGGTGGGAAGAGAATGGAAAGGTATCATGATAGGGCTCTATGTGCTAGCCACCTTTTATGCCTACCAAACTATATATCATTTGTTCATGGTAAAAAGAAAGTGCTTTAAATGTATAGAGACTTTCTATCTTCCGAATTATTTGAAATGTTTCATTCTAATGGTCAGCACCACAGACTTCCAACATGCAAGGATTCTTGACATTATCTTGGGCTTTTTGCCTTAGGGTTTCAAAATAATTAGCAATGTTGACTATGAAAACAAAATGGTAAAGACTTGTTATGATCAGGTATTAGCATCACTCAAAGGAGGGTTCTCTATGAATGTGTTCCTTATTTGGTCAAAAATACTGGTAGAACACAGGGCTCCAGCAGCAGAAATGCCATTCATTTTTCTCATGCTTTGGTTAAGTATGCACATGGACACAAAATCTCATATCATATGAACAGACAGAATGATCATAGATGTTAGAAACTTAACTGAAAACATCACTGCTTCTTTGATTTAGTGGTTAGAATATTCCCCAAAATCCTAAAACTGCTGAGGGTACTTCCAAAGCAATACTTTATTGAAAATTTAAATGCCTAACTTACCATTAGACTTCAAGGGTGATCCTTTTTGTTGTTTGTTTCCTTGTTTGAGACAGGGTCTCATAGCCTAGGCTGGCGTCCAGCTCACTCAATATGTTGGGCCAGTCAAGGGTAGCCTTGAACTCTTGACCCTCCTGTCTCCACCTCCTGAGTTCTGATTGCTGGCATATCTCCTGCCACACCCAGCTCCAGGGCTTTATACATACTAAGCAAGAATTCTACTGCTTTTTTTTTTCAAAGGAAGCAGAATTTTAGTATAGGTAGATGGCTCTCTAAGGGAGAGTTGTACTATAATAATATATTCCTTCTAATATTCCAAGAAAGAATAAA
This sequence comes from Mus pahari, assembly GCF_900095145.1. Classification (NCBI taxonomy): domain Eukaryota; kingdom Metazoa; phylum Chordata; class Mammalia; order Rodentia; family Muridae; genus Mus; species Mus pahari. Next base: position 17,518,679 of record NC_034602.1, read on the forward strand.
CGGGGGAAGAGACATTAGCCTTTTTGAGTTAGAACTCAGAAAAGTGGGCAGAGTTAACCGAAAAGTTAACTACCACCACCACGGCTACCTCTGATAGCATGGCATACTGCTTTCTCATGTCATTGACACTGCCCCACAGAAAGGTCACCTGGGAGGAGGTGGGCTCTGCAAGTCATGGTACTGTGGAGGCCCTGTAAGTTTGACCAACAGAGTGCAAGAGTAACACGGCTACTGTGGGGTGGTTATTGCTGACTACTTCATTGAATCTAGAATAACCAGAGAGGTGAACTTTGGTCTCACCTGTGGAGGCATATCTAAATGGAATTAACTGAAGTGTGAAGACCCCCCCCCCACGGCAGTGCACACCATTTCCTAGCTGCCATCCTGTCTATATAATGGGGGATAGGGGAAGAGACACTGTGTTCATCCCTCTCTGCTCCTGATTGTGAGGTGTGAACAGCTGTGGGAAGCTCCCACTGCCTTGGCATTTCTGAAATGCATTATACCCTTGAGCAGAAATAAACCTTTCTCCTGTGCTGCTGCTCTCAGGTGTATTATCACCTGGAAACAACATCAACAGGAAAAGAAATCAAGGTAACCGACTTCTCTTGCCATCCTTTGTTCCCTTCCTTGATTTCATTTTCTTTTAGCCCTGAACATGTAATCTTACAAAACAAAGAAGTTTGTGTACTTCTTCACTAATATCTCCGGTACATAGCTTTTAACATACAACATAAGAAGTATGAAGAAACACAGACCCACAAAGCCCAAGTCGATTGTTGTACTAGACAAATCAGAGAAGAGTGTTCAGTGGCAGCACGTTCTCCTGGCTGTTGGGCAGTAAAGTTCCCTTCATTCAACTGGCCCCAGGTCTCAAAAGCATATTAATAGTGATTTAATAACAAGCTTTGGTGGTGTTCCAAAGACCCTTATGGCCACTATCCCATGTAGCCTAGTGGTTGTTCTATCTGTAAACAATGTACAGTTATTGTCTTCATTTTACCAATGAGGGCAATAAGCTCAGAAAGAACAAATGAGGTCATAGGGTAGCTGCCATGCCAGTCAGTGATACCTTATAGACTATCTGATGTCATTGGAGGTAATGATAGTTGGGTCACAGAGATGTATAACTGTCATTTGAATGGAAAACATGCTGGAGTGCTTCTGATCTATCTGCACCCTTTGCCAGTTCTCACATTGCTAAGGGGGAAAAACAATGTACATTGTACCGATGCGATAAGTAGACTTCGCGTGACCTTGGCTGGCAGGAGATGCAGAGGATTCAGGGATGTTTGAAATGGAAGAGTGAGCTTACTCACCACTGACAAGGAAGGTCTGTTTGCTGTGTGAGGGTCAAACTCAAGAGATGAGGAAATTCATAAATGCTGAAGGGAGATTGCTCTCCACATTTCACATCACTCATGAGCTTCTTCCTGCTGTCAGTGCAATCAACTTTCTCAGCAGCTCACTCCGTGTGTCCGAGAGATACAATTACTACCCCAACACTTGGCAGAAATAGGATAAAAATCATTTTACCTCCACATACATCCTTTGTCAAAAACCTAACGTCAATGGGCATGATGCCGGACTTTTGAGAGAACTATGTTAAATAAATTATTGCAACTATCATTGGCTTACTAGTTTCAAAGATATATAAACTTAAGAATTCTGAAGCTCATATTAAACTCATATTATTTTTAAAACTATTTTTATTGGAATATTTAAACATATATACATATAGTGAAAACTAAAAAAAGATCAAAGGCATTAAAGAATTGAAATTAATTGTGTTGATGTGTAAAAAAAACACCTTTAGAAGCATATTTAGAAGCATAACATTCTAAACCTATTACTGTATGTATAGCCAAAAACATTAGAAATATATCTAACAATGTAGCTTAAAGGTTCTATGGTTCTGAGCTGCTGATTTTATTTACTTACTGATTCCACACAATTTCCAAGTCTGTTTATGTACTCATACAGTATTCTATGAAACTCACAAGCCTTGACAGGAATGGAGAATAAAAATAAGTAATTCTTTGGGCCTAGCCATACTATCATTGAGTTCATATTTTACAAAGAAACGTCATTAAATTGTAAATGTTCCAGATAGTAAGCGCCTGACTTTTTTAGTAAATGAGCCAAACTAGCACAAAAGTAATTATCCAGATTTGTGACAGATTTTTGTATGGACAGCCTTATGATGGCTCCATTTATATCTAAAATATGGAAGTATAACACAACACAACATTTATGGCAACCTGGAACAACTTTGTAAAAAGTGTTAGGTCAGTGGAAGTGCAGAGATGTCTCTAGTGTTTGGGAGGCTCCCATCTTCTCTGGCGATGGAGAAAGTGAGGGCAGACAGCATTGTGTTCAGCTGCATGGTGGAAGACGGGCGCTTTTCCAACATAAACATCCCTAAGAACCTGGGCGGCTCCCTTCCACTGCAGAGCCTGGGAAAACAGGCCACAGAGGAAGTTCCTTGGTGGAAACAGCAGAGCAGCCATACTGAGGGTGCGCAGTGGAAGGAAACGGCAGCTTATTTTAGCTACTGGACATCTACCTTTTGTTTATGGACCCTTTCCTCTCTGACACGTGCTGTTAAAGAAACAAATGTGGCTTTGAAAGAGATTATATTCTTACCTATTTTTAGCCGTCCTTAAAGCATGGCATTTTAGCGAGGCTCTCAGCTAAAATCAAAGCAAAATGTGCAATGTCCATTTCCCAGCGGGAAACAGCTTCATGGTCAGCGGAAAAGGGAAGCCGAGCTTCGTGTTCCGGCACACTGTTCCAGGATGGCTGTTCATTGCATCCTTTCTCACTTTGTCATTGACTTTGCTCATCCAGCACCCCAACAAAGAAATATGTGAAACTGGGGCTTCCTTATTTCTCTTAGCTTCACATCTTGCCTCTTTAATGGTCGTTGTTTTTGTTTTTTTTAATTATGTGTACATGTGTGGGGGATGAGGTTGTATATATAAGTTCAGATTCCTATAGGGTCCAAAAGATGTCATCAGGTTCCCTGAAACTGGAAGTACAGGCAGTTGCTCCATAGGTTTTGGGAATTGAACTCAGGTCCTCTGCAAGAATTAGACTTGTTTGTAACCACTGAGCATCTCTCCCTTGCTTCTTTACATCTACATATTATCCTGATTGTTTTTCAGCTATCTTGATAATCAGTATTAGGAAAAGTGGGTGTGAGAACACAAATCTGGATTTAAAACTTGCAGTATGAAACACCCTACTTCCCTTCTTAGAGGCATGATCTGTTTCAGAAGCTGATCCTAAGCACTGAGTTACCGGGTTTTTACTTTTTAATCTTAAACTTATATTCTGGAGGGGAGACCCTTGGTCCTGTGAAGGCTTGATGCCCCAGTGTAGAGGAATGCTAGGGTGGTGAGGCAGGAGTGGGTAGATGGGTGGGGGAGCACCCTCATAGAAGCAGGGTAAGGGGCGATGGGATAGGGGATTTGCTGAGGGAAAACCAGGAAAGGGGATAACATTTGAAATGTAAATAAAATAAAATAAAACATACTCATCAACTATATGCAGTGTATATAGTGAATTGTAGTTTAAACATAGGTCTATTCCCAAAATTCACATGCTTTCTGACAATCCATATTTTGATTTTAATGATGCCTTTATAAAATATTTGCATGTTTAAATTCAGATATTGGTGAAAAAGATAGTATCTTTATTTAAGAAGGAGGCTATGAAAATAAAACCTTCTGTTCTGGACTCAGTAGTCTCTGCTTGGGGTTTGAATTAGTTAAATGACCTCCATGTTTTCAGACTTTTGATTTATGCACCAACAGAGCTCATGTAATTTTAATGTCTGTAGCATGTTTCCTTTTTACACCTAACAGACTGAAGAGGCTAGAAAATTCAAGAAGATATTTGAGAAGAATATACCTGACAAGGAATTAGCATTTAGAATATTTAGATAACTTACAATTCACCATCAACAGAGTAACAATAAAACAGTTGCAATAGAACTGAATAGACATGTTTCAAAGAAAATATACAGAGGGACAGCACGCTCATGGACAGCTGTTCTGTATCACTAACATTAGGAACACAAGAACCAGTAAAGCCTCAGCATGAACTCACACTTACTGGGAGGACTATGATAAAAAACAGAAAGGAGGGAACAAAATGCCAAACATGTAGATAAATTGGAACTCTTGTGTTCATTTAGTGAAAATGTGAAAGTGACTTTGGCAGTGCTTCTCAACCTGTGGGAAGTGACCCCTTTGAGGGTTGAACAAGCTTTTCACAGGGGTCACATATCAGATATCATGCATATCAGATATTTACAATTTATAACAGTAGCAAAATTACAGCTGTGGAATAGCAAAAAAAAAAAACCAAAACTAATTTTATGGCTGAGGCCACAAAATTGAATTAAAGGGCAGTAGCATTAGGAAGGTTGAAAGCCACTGTTCTGTGGTGAAGAGTGTGTCAGCTACTCAAAACATCAAAAACCGAGCCTTAAAATTCTCTTTCTAGTATTTAACCAAGAAGAGTAAAAGGCAAGGGTCCAAGGAAGTACTTCCACACTCGCTCTACTCACTGTAGCCAGTAAGTGACTCAGTGACCCACTGGTAGATGAATGAGCAAAGGAACTGTCCCTGTATTGTGGATTTTTTTAGTTTACAATGGGAATAATTCTGATACCTGACTGGACATGGATGAACATTGAGGACATTGTGCTAATTTAAATAAGCCAGTCATTAAGAGACAAATGCTATGTTATATCGTTTATAGAAGATGCCCAGTGTATAGAGACAGAAAGTAAGTGGTGACTGTCGTATATTGGGAGAGAGAAGGGTGGGTGAGTCGTGCAAGGAGAAAAGAGTTCTGAGTAGTAACTGCTCTGCTGTTCATGTGAAAACCATTAAGATAGTGACTATGTGATTTTTCTTTTCGGTTAAAGACAATGATTTCACCACTTTCTGGAAAAGATACAATCTAAAGAATAATGCTTTTACTTAAGCATAGAAATACACATCCCAGTGAATAAACTTATGTTCATTTTTGTCTACCTTTCCCTTTCTCTCCATATGTTGTTCCATTTGTCAGCATGCCTTTCATGCATTCTTGGGGAAATGTAGGCTTTAAATGGCTGTTATTTTCTTCCTAGTTTTTGTACTTCCAGGTTTAGTATATTAATTCTCTCTCTCTCTCTCTCTCTCTCTCTCTCTCTCTCTCTCTCTCTCTCTCTCTCTCTCTCTCTCTCTCTCTCTCTCATGTGTGTGTGTGTGTGCGTGTGTGTGTTGCATTGCGTTGCCAAAACCTAGTGCAACAGGAAACATGAAAGCATGCAGTGTACCCTTGCTGAGGTGGCTGCAGTGAATTAGCAGTGGCAGCAGAGACTGGAAAGGTATCTCGGTACGTAAAAGCCTATGCTATGCAAATGTCAGAATCTGAGCTCAAATTTCCAGTACCCACATAAAAGCTGGGCACATGGCATCGGTATCTGTCGTCACAGCACTCCTTTGGGGACATAGGGGATAGAGACAGGAGGATTTCCAAAAGCTAGAGGACAAGCTAACCTGGTTTGTATAATAGAAAAACCACAGAGAGACCTTGTCTTAAACAAGATGGAGGGCTAGCATTAACATGTAAGGTTATCTTCCAACATCTCCACATATATTGTGATATTTACAAACCCATATTCATATATACAATTCCGCATACACATATCATATGTACACGTATCACATACACATGTGCATGTACTTACACATATACACACACAGTGGCATGTTGAAATCGAGTCTAATAGTTCAGAAGAACTCTTCCTTCCATCAATTTTTACAATATTGGGCAGGTTATTCAACAGGACTTAATAGTCAACACTCCTGACTTCTATTTCCATGAAGTAAAATAGCCTGTGCACATGAAGAAGAGTTTTTGAAGAACTAATATGTTTATTAAGACATGTAAGAATGCTTAAATATTAGAAAGTATCTTCACATACATAAATCATGACATAGATAAAGACTTTATGCCAAGATCTTACCCCGGAGACCTCCTAAACAATCCTAGATTTTTGGACCCACTACAGACCTACTACAGCTTGCTTGATCTGAATGGAATGTAGAAATTAAAGAAGTATGGTATTATCCTCAGTACAGTTGCTAAACCAAATTAGCAGAAGGGAATAAAAATGTTAAATACAAAAGCCACGTTGAAGCAAATAATGGAGGAGCAAGCGAAGGAGGATAACTGATAACTGGGTGCTTGATTCCACCCACACTCAAAATTACGCTGTTAGCAGGTTAAAGCTGTCATTAAAAGGTGGTGATTGTCAGGTCAGGTTAGAATGCATCATGGGGAACATGTTTTAAATAAGAAGATGCAGTCAATCAAAAGTGAAACAGAGAAATCACATAAACACCAAGTGATAGACACTGACAAAGTTTGTGGCTAGAAGAGAAATAGGCTTTAAGGGAGAATGATCAAGGGTGAGAGTGGACAAGGCTTGGGTATGCCCACGATGGTCATAGCTGCCTCTGGAAATTCCACACTTCACAGCTCAAGAACTCACTAAGTTGGTCGGAATGCAAGCAGGAAAACAGCTCTCCCAGAAGTTTCTCCTGGGTTTAAGGCTGACAGATAAAATTGTAAGGAAAGCTGGCAGCCTGCCAAATGCTTATGTTTATGAAGTTGGCTGTTGGCCAGGGAGAATCACATGGTCTATTCTTTGCCAGATTTAGTGAACTTCTGGTGGTTGAAAGGATTCTGTATTCATTCCTGGATTATACATGCTTTCTTAAGCCGACCCCAGAAAACTGAGAAGTGTCCCTAGAAATATGTTGACATTAAGATAGGGAAGCTTTTCCAGAGAATCTTAAAATTATCTCTTTCCCATGTTCCAAATATCATTAGAAACAAAGTAGGGATCAAAGGTCAGACTTGGGAGGATCAGGATTCCATATATTTTATGGGCATAAGGTAAATCTCATTCTCTATTATATAATCAGAAAAGAAAATGGTTTTCAATTACTATGATAGAATACTATATGCAAGACAACCTATAAAGGAAAGCATTTAATTTGAGTCTGTGGTTTTAGGCGTTAGACGCTGAGAGGAACAAAGGCATGGAGACAGGAATAGCTGAGAGCTCACAGTGATTCTCAAGTATGAAGCAGAGAAGGAGAGAGCCCTGGAATGAAGTGTCTTTGGAAAGTTCAGCGTCCATCCCTGGTGACATACCTCCAACAAGACCCCACTTCCCAATCATTCCCAAACAGGTCTGCCGATCTGGGACAAGTATTCAAATATAGGAGCCTATGGAGGACATTGTCATTCAAAGCACCACACTGGGTCTTTGTAAATAGCCATGGCTGCAGTGAAATTATGAGAACATGAACTTTTCCATGTCCAGAAGACACTGTTTCACGCCAGTCCTTCCTAACATCTGTCTCTTTCAGTGTTTTCCACCTCTTCTGCTCTTGATAAGATATATGTGGTTTGTTCCTGCAGATGCCTGCCACTGTGGCTTCCCCTGCTTTGATGGACTATACCCTGATAGTATGACAGTATTGAACCCCATCTCCCTTCAGTTGCTTTTGTCAGAGCAATTACCATAGCAGCTGGAAACTAAGAAATTAATTTGAATGATTGTTTTCCTCAGCATCTATCTTTATTTTTAATTGGACATTTTCTTTATTTACATTTCAAATGTGAACCCCTTTCCCAGTTTCCCTGCCTCCCAGAAATACCCTATCCTATTCTCCCTCCCCCTGCTTCTATGAGGGTGCTCCCCCACCCTACTCCTGCCTCCCCGCCCTGGCATTCCCCTACACTGGGACATCTATCAAGCCTTCATAGGACCAAAGGCCTCTCTTCCCATTGATGCATGACAAGGCCATCCTCTGCTACATATGCAGCTGAAGCCATGTGTACTCCTTTGTTGATGGTTTAGTCCCTGAGAGTTCTGGGGGTTCTGGTTGGTTGATATTGTTGTTCTTCCTATGGGGTTGCAAGCCCCTTCAGCTCCTTCAGTCCTTTCTCTACCTCCTCTATTGGGGACCTTGCACTCAGTCCAATAGTTGTCTGCAAGCATCGCCTCTGTATTCTTAAGGCTCTTGCAGGGCCTCTCAGGAGACAGCCATTTCAGGCTCCTTTCAGCATGCACTTCTTGGCATCCATAATAGCATCTATCTTAAATGTCTTTAGGTCATAGTGATTCTTAATTGTTGTAACCTTAGACATAATACACTTACTATTTGCCCATGTAAATGTTAGGTAAGTTACAGAAAGAAAGGAAAGAAGGTTTTAAAAAAAAAGGAAGGAAGGAGGGAAGGAAGGAGCTAGAAGTGAAGGAAAGAAGGGAACAGAGAGAAGAAGGAGGCAGGGAAGAAAGAAGAAGGAAGATAGAAAAAATGGAAGGAAGAGAAAGAGACAAAGGGGGAAGGAGAGAGAGAGAGGAGAGAGAGAGGGAGAGGGAGAGGGAGAGGGAGA
>NC_034602.1:17527313-17579911 GCF_900095145.1 Mus pahari
AGGGAGAGGGAGAGGGAGAGGGAGAGGGAGAGGGAGAGGGAGAGGGAGAAGGAGAAGGAGAAGGAGGAGAAGAGATTAAAAACACAAGCCCAAGCCCTGGCTTATGATAGAAAATAGGCAAGTCATTTAAGAAAAAAATTCTTTTGTTTTGTTTGGTTGGTTTTATTGTTTGTTTGTTTGTTTTTGTTTTTTGAGTCAGGGTTTCTCTGGGTAGCCCTGGCTTTCCTGGGAGTCACTCTGTAGACCAGGCTGGCCTCAAACTCAGAAATCCACCTGCCTCTGCCTCCCATCTACCGGGATTAAAGGTGTGCGCCACCACTGGCTGACAAAAGAAAATTCTTAATGGACAATCTTAGTGTTAGATTTTAGGGAGCAGAGAGGAGGCAATAAAGGAGGCATAGAATGGGGGACTGAGCCAGATCCTTAACAGTTATCAATGCTATAGGTAGAGGCTGGTGTAGAGTTTCACCTCATCTATCTCTATAACTTTCAGACAAAGCAGTGCCTTCTTCTAAGTTGTTTGTAGGATGAAGAGATCTTACATTTCCCAGAAATGTAGCTATAAGTTAGTGTGTAACCTATGTTATGAGCAGAGGACATAGAGCATGTAAGACTTACACTTTTTGATGGGATTCACTCTTTTTATAGGTAGGGGAATGAAGCGTGGTGAATGCGCGACCCACATTATGTAACTGTATTCCTGTTGTCTCTGACACTCAACCACTAAGTGTGTTTTTACATTGCTTATATCCCTTTTCAAGGGCCAAAGACCGTGATGATAGATTCAGTTTTCTATGTCAGCATCCTTGAGATTTCCAGCGTGGTCGTGCAGGTTTGTACTCCCACCAGCAACACAAGAGTGTTTTTGCTCCACATCCTCACCAGCATGTGTTGTCACTTGAGTATTTGATCTTAACTATTGTAACTAGTATAAGGTGGAATCTCAGAGTTGTTTTGATGCATTTCCCTGATGACTAAGGATGTTGAACATTTCTTTAAGTGCTTCTTACCCATTCAAGATTCCTCTGTTGAGAATTCTGTTTATCTCTGTACCCTATTTTTTAAATTGAATTATTTTGTTTGTTGGTGTCTGACTTCTTGAGTTCTATATACATATATATATTGGATATTGGCCTTCTGTCAGATGTAGGGTTAGTGAATATCTTTTCCCAATCTCTAGGCTGCTGTTTTGTCCTATTGACAGTGGCCTTTGCCTTACAGAAGTTTTTCAGTTTCATGAGGTCCCATTTATCGTTTATCACTTGTTGATCTTAGTGATTGGTGTTATGTTCAGGAAGTTGTCTCCTGTACCAATAGGTTCAAGTCTATCCCCGCTTTCTGTTCTATTATGTTTAGTGTGTTTGGTTTTACTTTGATTCACTTGGACTTGAGTTTTGTTCAGGGTGCTATATATGGATCTATTTGCATTCCTCTACATGCAGACATGCAGTTAGATGAGCACCAATTGTTGAAGATGCTTTCTTTTTTCCATTGTATGGTTTTGGCTTCTTTGTCAAAAATCAAGTGTCTGTAGGTGTGTGGGTTTATTCTAGGGTCTTTGATTCGATTCATTGATCAACCTGTTTGTTTCTAAACCAATACCCTGCATTTTTTATTACTACTACTCTGCAGTACAGCTTTAAAGTCAGGGATGGTGATACTTAAGTTCTTTTATTGGACAGGATTATTTTAGCAACCTGGGATTTTTGCTTTTCTGTATGAAGTTGAAAATTGTTCTTTTAAGGTCTCTAAGGGATTATGTTGGAATTTTGATGGGAATTGCATTGAATCTATAGATTGCTTTTCGCACATATGTAGCAGATGTGCAGCTTGGTCTTTCTGTGGGTCCCCTAACAGCTGGAGTGACAGCTGTCCCTGAGTCTGTTGCCTACCAACCAAGGGAGCACTCCATTGACCTGTTACACCAGTGTTCACTTAGACTCTTTCCAGCCTTTCAGAGGAATCTACAAATAAAGAATAGTCCCAAAATTCTCTACTGAGCCTAGATCTCATATGAAAAAACTACAGTCAGTTTACCTCCATTGAATAGTAACAGGTTATATAACTTTTTTGTTTTAATTTCCACAGACTTTGGGAATAGGTAGATAATGTGTGCTTTGTTCAGTATTTCTTACTTCAGGATATAGTTTTATCGGTTAAATTAGAAATCATCCCTCACCCATTTCCTAGATGGGAACTTCTGGGATTTTATTTGTATCTGACGTGCTTGTTCACACAGATGTTGTTTGTAGTTACTTCATGACAGACTGTCCTTAGGAAATGCAACATACATGCATGCACACACACATATACATATGTACACACACACACACACACACACACACACACACACTTCACGTACTTACCTCATAAAAAAGGAACCCAGTGCAGACCAATGTAATGATTGCAACATGGTAGACCAATGGATTTTCTTTGTGTTACTAACAGGAGTATTGGTGAGGGGTTATCTCAAGGGATAGGGATGACTCAAAAGCAGGTGTATCATTAGAGTGTCCATTAAAACACATGTGACAGCTTATGAAAGTTACAGTCCTAGAACTAGCTCTCAGTACTGCTTGTAGGCATCTCTGCAGCCTGTGAATCTCTTCTCTCTGCAGTTCTGCTGCTGAATCTCCTCCCTGAGTAGTTGTTTAATCTTTTATATTCTGCTGGAAAGGCCCCTAATCCTTCAAATTTCTGTTCTTCCAGACACAGACCTTTCGTTTACCTGCTGAGTCTCAGGAGTCTCCCCTTCTCTTCTGGAGGGAATATTTTAATTAGAAGGAAATTGCAATGTATAACAACAAAGTCAAGAATAAACTGTAGGCTTATTCTCTGATAGGAAGAATAAACTCTCAAGTTCAGACTCCACAAGGATGACTACTCCACAAGGATGACTACCTCTGCAGTGCATCACTGACAACTAGGGTGCATACTCTATTTTTCCTGTGACTCATCGGGCCAAGTGAGATGCTCCTACATCAAAGATCAGGATGATATGTTATTGCTCGTTGTTCATCCTGCTTCACCACCCCCTTGGAGGGACAAGAAAACACAACACAGGAGCCCTTTGGTTTGGTTCCTGCCAGCCAATTTTAACTGAGAGAGGCATCATGTGGATCTCACTGGTGATGGCTCAGCAGAACAGGCTAGTGCTGAGAAGCCCATCCCAGAAAACTACAGTCTACATAAATATTATAAATAACCACAAACAAAAATCTTAAAAGAATTCTTGTTTCCTTATTGTGTCCTTTGACTCAGCATATTAAGGATTCGACATTCACTTTATTTTTTCCACTTCTGTCTTTCCTTTCTTCCCCGAAGTACTACTTGTCTGGGATTTTGCATAACCTCTGCATATGCTCCGAACACCCAGATGTGCCGTCTATGCTCCTAGACTTTGAGCAGCCTTCTAGGGACTCAGCAGCCCAGTCCTATATAGGTTAGGGTGGTTCCAAGTCACGCTCCTATGTCGGCTAATCCAGTCCTGAACCACAGCACTTTACCTCCTAGGTCTCAGCATCCTATAGGTTAGGGTGGTTCCAAGTGAAGCCCCTATGTTGGCTGGCACCAGTCCTGAACCACAGCACTTTACCTCCTAGGTCTCCTGAGACCTTTCTCGCACACTCGTGCGGCTTTTTGTGTGCTACTTCAGTGTGAAAGTAAGGATGATGCTTCAGCATCCTGCCATGGTTTAGGCCACTCAATCACATACCCATCGCTTTTCTCTCCAACTTGTGCTGCCATGACAGAAGTAGATGTTCAACCTCCCTCAGCTGGATCCTTGTATGCCTGGCTATCCCTTCTCCTAGGAGACTGCTCCTTCCCTGTGCCAGTTCTTTATCACCTTCACCCAGCATGATCCCTTCCAGCAGCATGGAACTGTATTCATCAGTTCACTCCACCAATCTTCCCTAATGTTGTGCCAAGTCCTGTACTGGGCATGGAGGAAACACAGGTAACTCAAGATAGTCCCTTTGAGGTTTCTACCCATTACCCTGACTCATCAGGTCCATAATCCCCAGGACCATAAGTCCTGCCCTTCTTGATCTTGTCTTATTCTCAGTGTTTGTTTCAACTTTCACATATAGTAAGCATAAAGTTATGGATTAAATGCATCTGTCCAAAAAGTAGCATTGCTTTGGTATGAACACTCATTCTGACAGTACTTTGTGAACATCCTGCATAGGCCAGGAAGTATTTCAGGGCAGTGGGTTGGCTACAGACTCCTCCCTTCTGACGCACAATGGGAGACCTGTAGATTGGCTGAATGCATACTGCTCTACCACTTTCTTACTTGCTCCTCAAACAAGGGCACTGTCATGTGAGAAGAGCAGTGCTACATACACCCTTGCTCAAATCCTCCAGCAGCTTTCTTGACCCTTCTGAGCTCCCCCCCCCCGTTTTGACACAGTGAAAATCACAACCACATCACTTCTTAGGGTCTATGTATTGACTAATCACAATAGTGGCTCATAGGAAAGTCTTGAGCACAGATCTTGCCTTGGTACATGGTAGGAGTTCAGTAAACAGTAGCTGGGTCTATTATTCTGTCTTTGTCAAGGTGGATAATGTGGTCTTTCTCTATCTTCCAGCCCCTCCTTTCTTACCTATAAAGTACAGAGCCTGCATGTCTGGTTCAGACACTGTGTTTCTTTCATGACATTTAGCTGGCTTCCCATTTATTTCATGCACCTATATAGCATTTTTCTAACAGCCTCTGTAGCCAGGGACCTTTGTGAGTGCTCATTAATTCTTACATTAGCTCTGTGGGGTGAGTGCTATCATGATCCCACTTAAAATGAGAAAACCAAGACACATAAAAGTAGGTCACAGCCCAGGCAGACCGGTTCCAACCTTGTTTGTCTTTTAGAGCAATTTTCTCTCTTTTTAAATACACTTTTAATTAAAATATGATATCACTTTTTCCTTACAGCTTTCTTCTAGTCCCTTCAGAGTCCCCTCCCTCCAAACTAGTTCCATGTCTTCCCATCCTCACTCTCAAATGAAAAGGCTCACTCTTTTAAAATTATTATTTCATGTAATTATGTATGAATATGCACAAATATATAAATACAACCTTTTGAGACTGGTGTGTGTGTGTGTGTGTGTGTGTGTGTGTGTGTGTGTGTGTGTGAGAGAGAGAGAGAGAGAGAGAGAGAGAGAGAGAGAGAGACTACTTTGTATTTGATAACGAACTAGGGACTCGTCCCTGAGAAAGACTAATTTTCCTCCCTGAGCAGTCATTAGTTGCTTGTCTGTCGTTCTTGCCTAGAGAACCCAGAGAGATATCTTCCTTTCCAAGTTAGCATGTCTATTGATACTGTACTTGTTCTGTTCTTCTTTACACAGCCGTTGCTAGGAGACTGTTTTGCAGCAGGCTTCTGCCCCTCTTCTGGGATGTTCCCTTAACTGTTGATGCAGCAGCTGTAGTATAGATGTATCCACTGGGGCTTATGGACTGGGAAATGGAAAAATGGGGTGGGAGAACAAGACTCTGACTTGGGGAGGGACAATACTAAAGGAGAAGGAGGGAGGAGAAACAAAAAGCACCTAGATGCTATGTGCCTGCGTGTGTGCGTATGTCTGTGTGTGTCTGTGTGTGTGGTCCCATATTCATGTTAACCAACAGCTATCGAGTTAGACTTAGGACTCACTCAACAGGAAAGAAATTATGTCTGGTAATAGAGCCCTAGCTAACTCTCCAGAGCTGGCGAGGCTGTAGATTAAGAGAATCCACTGTTGCCATTTTGCTAGACCAATATAATTCCTTCTCTAAATTCTAACTGTTATCATTATACCTACAGATAAATATAGCTATCACCCCTCATCAAAGAAGGTTCTCTTTACAGAAAATGGAGACCAGTACAGAAAACAGTGGGATAAACCTTGTTTTCCTATAGAATAGTTTTATCAATGTGTTTATGCTCAGGTAACCAAAACAGAGAAAAATACTGGCCTTTGAGAACCCTGTGTTCCCAGGGGAATCCTGATGTAAGGCAGGGCAGATCTGATGCTGAGGTGCCTCTGGATGTCCTGGTTCTCACCAGGCTGGCTGCTCTTGGCTACTGAAGAGCCAAGATTGAGATTAAGAAGTCTGTATCAACTGCTCCAAGAGGTCTCTGTTCTCTGTGTTTCCTGTACTCTCATCTGGTCCTCACAGGGACCAGGGGAGGAAGGCACTGTTTCTGTCCTAATTTTAAAAGAGGATTTTTTTGTGTATGGCTTATCCAATGTTGTTTGGCCAGTAGATACAGACCTCTAACCTGGACAGTCTGGCTTTCCTTCGTGCCAAGCACTCATCTCCTACCAGGCTTTCCTTGGCTGCTCTGGCTCATAATATTTGTGGATATGATCTTAGGAGTAGAATATTTAAAGGAAATTATATATAATAGTCATCTTGTAAGCATGTGAACAAAGTACTCTTCTATATAAATAATAATAATAATAATAATAATAATAATAATACTGATTATTCATATCATATATGTGCCATTCTCATTCAAACCACCAGGACACCTGTGTAGAGATGAAAGCTACAAAGTCTCACAGAAGACACATATGTGCTTTTAATTACTTTACATAAAGTTTCTATGGCATGCCATACCCTAGCAAAATATGGGGGGGGGGGAAGTCAAGGTGAGAAGCATGAAGCTGCATGTCTCATAGTGAGAATTCATATTTATAATCTTTTAATTAACATCTACTCTCCTGAAATGCTTTCTGACCTTGAGTTTGGTGCTACATATAATTGACACAATGAGATTAAGAAACTAAGTAACCAAATAGGCCCAAGGGAGGGAGCGCTTTCCAAGATTGAGCAGCCCGGTGCTCTCACTGTGATATCAAATGCACTTAGACTACAGACATTGTTCTCTATTAATTCTGAAAGCTGGAAAACCTGAGCTACAGGGGCTGAGAGTTAGAATATGATGAGGGATCTGCCCCCCTTCTAGTTTTATCTGACATCTGTCTTCTTGCTATGTCCTTAGCTGGCACATTATCTACAGACCATTTTGGGATCTGAAACTTTATAAAGGGCTCTGATTCAGCCCAACACCATGACCTCGTCACCCCTAAAGGCCCATCTCACTCCAGCCTAATGCCATCACATTGGAGCTTAGGTTTTCAGCACATGAGCCAGCCAGTCGGGAAGATGCAAAGTATTCACTGTGTAGCGAGGTGCAGTTCCCGGTTCCAGAGAGGAAAGGAGCATGCTCCACAGACAATTAGAGCTGGGGTTTGTGTTGTGCATTCTGAAAGAATGCCCTAATGAGATTTTTAAGTGTCTCTAAGCCAGAAAATTCAAGCACAAACTGGTTTATATAGTAGCCAGTCATGTGGAACATTAAGAAATCTAGTGGCTCGTAGTCACTTGCCACAGCGTTAGATGACAGATTTCCATTCAAGCTGCAGCTACTTACCCCAGGAGCCATTCACCCCTGGTCAGGAGGCCAACATAAAGAACAGCCAGAGAGATTCTGTTTTGTGCCCTTTAGAGACTGAATAACAACAGTGTTGCCCACTACTTAGCTGTAGAATGGAAGTCAAATTATCTTCTATAAGCCTCAGTTTCCCTGTCTATAAATTAAGGATATTAATTTATAGATTGGTGAGATGGCTCAGCAGGCAAAATACTTGTGACCCAAGCCTGATTACCTGAATTTGTACTGCAGAACTTATTTAAATGTATAAAGAAAAACAACTCTACTATATTTGTCCTTTAATCTTTACAGGTGTTCCAAGGCACACACATGCCTCTACATGTCTTATACCCCCCTATACACAAAGTAGTGTTAAATGTTTTTAAATTAGAGTAACTATCTCTTCAGATAGGGTCTTGAGGTGGTTCTCTGAAAAACACTTGACAACTTCAATAAATGTCTATAAATGTTTGTGGCTGCCATTGTTCATGTTTTCTTGAAATCTATAAACGTTTCTACTAAAACAGTCTTGAAGCGTGTTAAATCTCTAAAACCTTCAGGGGAACTCTTTTGCCCACTAGGACTTATCTTTCTTATTGGAGGGCCTTAGGCCTTGCCAAACCCTTTGTGAACAGGGTGCCTTAATTAGCTTAGTACAAGTGGCCTGTGACTGGAAGGCACCTGCTGTTCCACAAGTGCTAGCTGAGTGGGTATGATTGGCTCAGCAGAAGCATGTCAGTGGTGTCGTGAGGCAGCTTTGGCAGAGGCTCTGGACTTTAATGCTTCTCCAAATCTGAAATTAGGAGGGAGCAGAAACTGTCTTTCAGTAGGTGAAATTGCTTTTCCAAATTAGCTACGCCTGAATTGTTTTCTTGCTCCCCTCTCCTAATTAATTTTAGCTTATTGTGGGTGTGCGGCAGAATTCTAGAACCTGCCACTATGCAGACATCACTGGGAGCATAGAGACCTTCTGTTTACCAGTATGAATTATAGGGAAAAAAAAAATCTATACCCCAATTATGGCCCTCAAACCACAGTTCAGACAGCATTTCCAGACTAGGAAACTGTATAAACATTATAGAATTACCTTTCCTCCACTCTCCTTGAACATGTTGAGGTTGGAGAGTCTGTGTATCACTGGATCTCTCTCTCAGAGCAATGGCTCAGCAGCTTCTTCCTGATTAGCTGAAGATGTGAGTAAAATAACAGCATGAGCAAAGTCTCAGTGTGTTGGCTGAAGTCCTTGAGAAGCAGGACATGGTTTCTCATCTATATCCTCCTAGTACTCTGGAAGCTGATGCCGGAGGATGACAGTGGATTCACATAGACGGAGTTCTAGCCTAAGCTTCAGAGAGACTCCCATCTGAAAACCTAAGAAAAGAAGTAAATATTAGGATATAGCGGCTAGAAAATTATATAGGTAGGCAAACCCACAGTGTTGAATAATCACAATTAATGAGTGGATTATCTTAAGCCTAGCAGAAGTATTCTGGTCAAAAGGCTTTCAATGTTAGCAGCAACAACTTCAGTGGAAAATAGAATTACTGCCAGAGGCCAAACAATTACCCAAGAATTCCTCAGTAGTTGAGTACAAGGAAACTGCAGCTCCAGGGTGCTTGGCTCACGATACCACCAATGCCATGCAGACCTAGAAGTGCCTTAGAATTTAGAATACCATACTGTAGTTGATATTTCCCAAAACATTGCTGTTCACTTATTTGAAAGTGTGCTGGTGGTCTTTTACAAGCTCCGTGTGAGCTAATCATCAAGTGAGGGTTCTTTATGTTATTAATGTCATAAAACAAAAGCACAGAGTGTAATCTTCATCACTCTTACGTGTGCAGTTGTGAGGCTCACCAGACCCACAGTCTACTTCAGGCACCCACACCAGCTGCCTCTCTCCAATTCCGGGAGATCCAACACCCTCTTCTGGCTTCCCCAGGTACCTTCATGAATATGGTGTACCTTCAAACAAGCAGATGCATACACATTAAGTTAGGAAAAAATGAATAAGTCTTTGTAACTGTAGAAATTTGAGGTATATGCACCCTATACAGATCTCTCATTTTTCTACCTTGGATCAGCTATCTCCTATACCCCCAGCAACCACTATTCTACTTTTTGTGATTTAGAGTTTTGGCTGTTAGATGTCCCATGTAAATGGAATCATGCATTATGTTTTTATGACTGGCATATTCCATTTAATGTAATTTTCCAAAGGTTTATCTATATTGTAACTTGCTTTATATTTTCTTTGTTCCTTAAGGCTGAATGTACTTTTCATAATACATACAATGAACTTCAGAAATTTAGGTTGCCCATGAATCATGGCTATTTAAGCAGCTATTTGTATAATGGATATAAACATATTTATTTGAAATCTTACTTCAATCCTATTTGTATGTTTTAATGCATACACAAAATTAAAAGCACAGATTATATGCTAAGTCTATTTTAATTACTTGAGGAACTCCCATATATGTTTCATAATTATTTCACCATTTTTTATTAGTATTCTTGTTCTTGAGAATTTTATTCATATATACAGTGAAACACTATCATTTATTTTATTTTCAGCCTCCAACTCCCCATAAATACTCCCTTATATGGCCTGCTCCCAATTTCATGTTTTGTTTTGCTGATAACCTGCTAAGTCCCATTAGTGCTGACCATATGTTCATGGGCGTGAGGCCATCAGCTGGAGCATGGGAAACCAACCAGTGGCCATACATTAAAAGAAAAAAGTAGAGAAGAAGAATTCTCCCTCCTCCCACAGCTGTCAACTGCCCACTGCATCTCAGAGAGGAGTGAGACCTACAGACTACTCCCCTATCAGTTCCCAAATGATAGTCTGGCTGATGATGTCATCATGAGCAAGACTTGTGAACCAGGCCATGGCTGGTGTGAGCTCCTGGGTATGATAGACTTGTTGAGTCAGAAGTTGGCATTTCCTAGCACTGCATCCCATCTTTCAGTTCTTATGTTCCTTCTGCCCCTTCCTGGATATTCCCTGTGCCTTGGTGATGATTCGGAGGAGTGGGTTGAGAAATACGCTACATTCAGAGCTGAGCATTCAGTCATCTCTTCTTAGTCCTTTGACTAAGTCCTAAGACCATTGCAGGAAAAAGCTTCTCTGACCAAGGTTTAGGTAGAGAGCAGCCCAAGTCTATAAGTATAAACATAAATATTTCCATGACAATTTGACAACATGTACATTTAGCAAAATAACAGTAGCAGTTTTTTGTGCTAGGGCCTGTGACTTCTCCAGCTGTGGTCTTTTTCTTATCAGAATTACAGACCCAGGCATTGTCTCTTCTGGGACAGGCCTCATATCCAATCAGAATGTGGTTCATTAGCCAATAACAGTCACACCATGATCTGCACAAGTGGACACATCTTGCCTGGTGGGTCAGTACTGGCTAAGAACATTGATACCTCAATTCCCCTGCAATCTGCATGGCACCTTCCAGTACTATGAAACCTAGGTAGCATCTATGTATATTTTGAGATCAGTTTGAGATTGATTTTTCACTTTCTTTAGCCACAGTGTATAGTGTCTTAAGCAATAGAATATATACGTGTGTGTGTGTGTGTCTGTGTGTCTGTGTGTCTGTGTGTCTGTGTGTGTGCATGTGCGTGCTTGCATGCTCATGTGCTCGCGTGTGTGGGCACCTTTATAGTTTTGGAGAACTCTGGGATCTCACTGACCAGTAACTCCTAGGTAGGTACTCCATTCCCTGCACTGATTTTTATTAACTAATATAAATCTTTTGTGAGAGGTATTACTCAGCTCTGTGGGGTAATTCCATCTGTGCCCCCCACCCCTTTTCAGTTATATTTTGAAATCAACTTACTATTGATTTTACATAAAGCATTTTTTCATGTATCTGTAGTTTTGGTTAACCTACTATTTTCTCCTCTTCTCCAAACCCCGTCCCTCCCCCTCTCCACTTGATTATTTTATTCCCAATTTTACACTTTTCTTTTTGGTCACATGAATTTCACTATCCTTCCAATTATCCATTTTCATTGGATTGTAAGATTGTAGACTTTCGTGTGGTTACCCTCCCCTGTCCCACTTCTGTAGTCACCCATCCATTTCTTCTTCAGCTTTCCAACCCCCTTCTAATTACAATTCCCTATTCTCCTCCCCTTAACATATACATCTCCTCTATGTCTTATAGTCAGGATTTCTTATATTTTTGGTTGTGAGCCTAGCCTTTAATGGCTGAGCCATCTCTCCAGCCCTAGTCAGGATTTCTATTGTTGGGATAAAACCATGACCAAATGACACTTGGAAGGAAAGGGTCAGGAACTACAGATTGAAAACTACTGGTTTAAATGTTTTCTTTTTAATTTTTAAATAAATAACAATTGTGTGTCTTTATGAGTACAGTGTGATTCTTGATACATTGTAGAAAATGTTAAGCTAGTCATATCTTTTACCTCATCCCTTTGGCTATTTTTGTGAATGAAAAGTATTAATCATCTATTCTCTTAAGTAATTTGAGAATTTATGCACATTACAGTGTTAGAAACCATGGTTACCATCGGGCAGCATGAACATTTGTTCTTTCAGTTTAGCTAAAACATGGTATCTTTTGATTTAAATTTCCTCTTTCTCTCTCCCATAGTATGTATAGTCTGTGTTCTTCCACTGACAGACAGGTAGACTGCCTGTGTATGTTGGCTCTTGTGAGTAACACAAGAGAGCGAATATCCCTCCAGCTCACATGTATCTATTCTCTGCATATGTATCCTGAGCGGGAAGGGCTGGAACATGTGTTTCTATTCGATCAGCCTTCATGTTCAGTCTTTTTTAAAAATTAATTAATTAATTAATTTATTTATTTATTTATAGATATTTTCTTTATTTACATTTCAAATGTTGTCCCCTTTCCTAGTTTCCCCCTGGAAAATCCCCTATTCCCTCTCTCCCTTCCTCTGCTCCCCAACCCACACACTCCTGCTTCCTGTCCCTGGCATTCTCCTGTACTGGGGCATAGAACCTTCACAGGACCAAGGGCCTCTCTTCCCAATGATGATCACCTAGGCCATCCTCTGCTACATATGCAGCTAGAGCTATGAGTCCCACCATGTGTTTTCTTTGATTGGTGGTTTAGTCCCAGGGAGCTCTGGGTGTACTTGTTAGCTCATATTGTTGTTCCTCCAATGGGGTTGCAGACCCCTTCAACTCCTTAGGTACTTTTTCTAGCTCCTTCATTTGGGACCCTGTGCTTTGTTCAATAGATGGCTGTGCATGCTCATTCTTGGAAATGATTACTAATTCAAATTCCTTCCAGCAATAGCAATATTTCTTTTTTTCCATATCCTTCCCAAGTTATTTTATCATCTTTCAAAATAATCACCATTGTAATCGGTATGCTGAGGTATTGTGGTTTTCACTGTTATTTCCTTGATAATTTGACTTGTTGACCAGTTTTAATATTCTGTTGATATATAAAACAAGAACTGGTTTTGTTTGTTTAGGGTAGAGGTTTACACTGCAACCTATTTGGCATTAGACTTGTTGCAATCCTGCTTTAGCCTGCTGAACACTCAGATTACAGATATGAGTCATTATGCCTGGTTTCTTTTGACCATATGTTCAGACCCTTTGGCCATTGTTTAATTGAGATTAATGTATTGTTGTTAGTGTTTCTTATATAGTTTATATTTTGCATAAACTCTGTATTGGATTGGGTCTATGGTTTCAAGCATTTCTCCCAACTCATTTCTGATCTCTTATTCTCCTCCTCTTCCTCCTCCTCCCCCTCCCCCTCCCCTGACCCCCCTCTCCCTCTCCCCCTCTCTCTCCTATACAAATGTCCTTTAGTTTGGTCTGCTCATATTTGTTTCCTTTTGTTTTTGTAACCTTAACCAAGGAGAACAAAAATCAGAACATTGGTAATAAAATCTGAATAAGACTCAAGTAGACAAGAGTATATTCATGATTTAGATATTAAAAGTATTAGCGTTATTTATATGTATAACACCCAAATAAGTCTGCAGATTCAATACAATCAAAACTCCAATGTTGTTTTTCACAAAGACAGAAGAAACAATTCACAACTACAAAAAGAGCCCTAGTAAACGAAGCCCCATGCCGGGGGAGGGGGGGACAAACAGCTGAAGACAGCACTCTCCATGATTTAAAAGCACAGTGTAGTGTATTATAAAACTATTATAATCAAAGCAGCAACAGAGAGATCACATCAAAGTAGATTGGTGAATGAGATGGGACAGAAAGGTCACAAATACACTCACAGGTTTACAGTCACCTGACTTTCAGCAAAGCCACCAAGTGAACCCAGTGAGTAAGAGTTTTTTTCAATAAATTGTTCTCAAGAAACTGTACTTTCATGTGTAGAAGAATAAAATTGGACCTTTATCTCAGCCCATGCACAAACTTAGCTTAAGGTGAATTTAAAGACCTCGAAGTAATATCTGAAATGATGAAACTGTTTGAACAAACTATACAGAGAGCTCTGTGACCTTCGTCTGGGCAGTTATTGTTTTAGATCTCTATTTTTAGCAGATGGTTTTGTCAGTGGATTCTTGGCTGCCACTCTATTTTTTCCGCAAACCTTCCTACATAGCCGTCCCACCACTTCTGGTCTACCAAGGGTCTTCTGGGAAGCAAGCTCTCGTCCCATGGTCTGCTCATGTGCAGCATTTAGCAGTCCCTTCTTGATACACTGTGCCGATTCTCTCTAGCTTTGTCTTTGGACGGTTACCTTACAGGGTGTCTTTCATCTCCTTTACTTTGAGTTCATTTCTGTTGGAATCCTTTGATCTACCTGAAGTTTTATGTAGTGCGATTTTGATTGTTATTTCTCCAGTTAAGCCACTATCTACCCCTTCCCTGTCTTCTTTATCTGGGAGTTCTGTAATGCATACATCACTCCCTGCCATGTCATCTCATAGAGTACTCAACTTCCTTCTTTCTTAGAAAGTCCTCTGACTCAATCATTTCTAGTGGCATGCCTTTATGTTTGCAGAGCCTTTGTTCTCTGTGATTAGATTTGCTGGGTAAACCCTTAAGGACCTCCCAGCCTTGCTGTGTTCTGCAGACCCAGCCCGTCCTCTCTTCTTTGGCTTTTGTCTTTGTGTTCATCTTAAGTTGCTCACATAGTGTTCCTCATGCTGCTTACTCATTCATCTGTCTGTCTGGCCTCTTATAAGTCATGAAACTCTACCAAGAAAATTGCTTTTAATATTTTCAGGCCACCACTCTCCATTTCTTTAGGGTTATTTGTCTAGAGATTTAACTTGCCACTTCTCTCAGGATACAGTTTTCTGGCCTTTCGTTTGTTATTGTAAAGTGTACATTTTAAAAAGAGAAAAACAAAACAAAACAACCTGCACACAACAAAACCCACGAATCCTCCCAGATCTTAGAGTTTAGCATTTTATGGATGCAAAAGGGTAGTAAGTCCATCTGTAGATCTTGGGAACAGCTCAAACTTTTCCTGTGTTTGTATCTTCTCTGGCCTCATGTGATTGTTCCCAGACAGATACAATATTTATGATTTTCTTTTTTTCAAGTAGTATATAATTTTTTCCTCCCTCTGCTGTTGGTCTGTGGTACTGCAGGTCTCTGACATTGGTCTCCCTTGGTCTGGGTAACTCCCAGGTATCAGAACCGTGCCACTCTGCACTACCAGTCAAATGTGACCAAAACCATTCAATCATGCAAGCCTATATAGAAATCTAAAGCATCCCAGTCCCTTACCACTCTTGTAGTACCCCCTTAAATAATCCTTAAGCTGGTACTTACTTCTGATTGTGCCACGCTGTGGAAGCCTCCATTAGTGGCAATGCCAGGTCTCGGAACTCTGGATCAACCAGCGTTTAAATTTTTCTTTCTTCAGTTCCTGCCATCTACCCACATCCAAAAGACATCAGCTCCCTAAACGCTCTCCTGTCACTCCGGGCAGATCCAGTTCCTGCCTAGGCAACCCTTCTTGAAATCTGGAAAGTGTCCTTATGATTCCTTCTCCTTCCTCCCAAGGGAGATCTGAGCTCTGCTGACTTTGGGGGAAGGGATGTGGTACTTGAAATGAATTGGCTTTCTTACTCGGGTTCATGTGGCTGCTCTTTCTTGAGTGGTCTGGGTGCTGTGTCTTCCTAGCTGATCACAACCATTCTCATGAAAGCTTTGTGGGCCACAGGTGGATGTTAAGTCGCTGCTTCTGTAGAACAAGAACCAGGGCTTCATATACCTCCATCTTAATGTTGCAAATGATTTTTAAATTGGGATACATAAATTTGGACTCTGTTATCTTCACTCTGAATTTTACATCTTTACTCGAGAAGCTAAAATAAATGGACTTAATAAATTCTGAAGAGGAAAGGAAAAGATAAATATTGGGGAGAGAAACTTGAGAGTCTTATAAGGAATGTAGTTTGTAATAATGAAGACAAACTTCAAATTCAACTAAAGGCCTTGATGCCTCATTTGTCCAGCTTACTAACAGTAGCTTAGGCAAATGCTTAAAGTTTACATATACATACAGGATAAGGGGATGGAAGGAGGGGAAAGAATGATTATGAACATAAAAATAACAGCATGTGAGAGTATAGATATAGTAAGTAGCTTATGATTGTTTTATAATATATACATATAGCAAACCATCATCTTCAGCTCCTCAAATATATGCAATACTTTCTTATCAACTATACTTAGTAAATAGGAAAATATGGCTTATAAAGCAAATTAAAGTCTCCTTTTGAATTCCCATGAAACTGAATAATTTTTTAAATTATTTTTAAATATTTTTAAATAATGATTTTCAGGAGGTGCTATGATAAATGTCTGACAAAGTGGGGGCAAGTAAATATTTACTCCTAGGGAGGTGTCAGGCCTCAGACAGACCCAGAAACCCACTAGGCTACTGCATCTGGGGCAGACTCCATTGCACCCCAGAATACAGACTAAGCTGATGACTGGCTGTTACATGCCTGAGCAGGAAAACCATGTGACACTTTTTCCCAGGCAGCTATGCTCCCAACTGCAAGCAGGAGGCTTCAGACACCAGGCATGGCTAAGTCAACACCAAACAGATAGTGTGCTCTATACACACCAAGGGGGGCTCGGAGCCTTTTCCTCCCGTTCCACTCTGTACCTGAAAGCCCACCTTTAGGGAGGTCAGCTGAGACCCCTTCTGTGTGGGAAGGGCAGACTTAGGAGAGAAATCTGCACAGGTGGATATATGGAGCTCTTTTCTCTCAGCTAACCAGATTTCTGCCCAGATGCTCCAGGGAATCTTGTAATTGTGTGGATAGACTCTCTGCTCCAAAACAATACAAGTGGTCATCTAAAAAGCACAGATATTTTAAGACAGCTTAAAATGAGATTATCAGAGATAGATGGGAGACTAGAAGTAAAAGAAGAGAGACTTATAGGAAATACAACACATAAAGTTAAAGTTAATAAAAATAAAAATATTGTAATGCTATTGAGAAGAAAATGAGAGAAAATATACCCAAAAAAGAAGACCATATTGCTGATTTCAAAATAAGTAGAAATCTTGAAAATTAAATATGCTGCAACATACTTTAACACTCAAGAAAATTGGGCAGTCAAATAATGGAAATTTCCAAGAAAGAGGCAGGAACACTAGAGAAAAAAATGGATAATTGGTTCACGATCCTTTGCATTCGACTGATTTCCTCCATGTTCAGAGAGGAAAAACAGAAAACATAAAAGTAAGACAAACCCAAAAGGTAGAACTAGAACATCCTGCAGGCTGCAGGAATATAAATGCCTCAGAAAAGAGCATGCTGTGCCCCAGCATGGACTATCTGGGCACATGCAGAGGACTCTACAGGTCAGCAGCAGGGAAGGAAAGCATGCTGAAGACCTCACCACAGCAGGGTTGCTAGCCCAAGGGCACAGTGGCAGACTGGGAGCAGACAGTAGTTTGTAATTGTTTGCTTTTCCTCTGTACCCATGTCCAGTGTAATAGGATAAAGACATTTTTAAGTTCAAAGTCTCAAAAATCATGTACAGCTTGTTCCATAAACAGGAAATCTACAGAGTAGGAAAAATGAATTTCCTGGAAGTTCAGCTAGGAAGAGTGAGTTAGGTACCAAGTTAGTTTCCCAGGCAGGATGCAGGAGGATGCAGTGACGCTTCCTCTTCAGGGCTGGGCACGGGGCAACACGTAAGGACTTCATATTTTCTGTTGTTGAACCACAGTTGCTTTGAGGCAACAGAACCTGTTGATGAGAATGCACTACTGAGGGGCCAGATAGTAGATGCTGGTTGGAGAAGACAAGTCAGCCTTGTGTGTATAAGAACTAACTCGCTATCTTTTGGAGCAGCAGGTCAGAACACACAAATCAAGACAGTGTAGGAACTGTCCTATGTGGTAAAACAGTGAATTCTAAAGGAAGGTGTCTTCTGTGGATGCTACTGGAGTGGAATTGGTAACTAAGTGTCATTGACAACTAAGCTTTGAAGGGTTATTTGAGTTTGTTTGGCCGTCTTCTTATGCAAAGTATATCAAAGGACTTTGAGCACATAATGAGATTCTTGTGGTATATTACAGAGCCAGGAAATAAAAAGCATCACTTTTAAAAGAGAAAAAAATGAAAATTAGAAAAAAAATATGCCTATAGTTAGTACTTGTTCTAAACAAAATGATTTTTTTCCACCTTCTATGGGCATATACATTCACTGTTTCACCATAGCGGATTGAATATTTTACAATAAATATATATTAATGTTAATATTTATAAATGTATTACAGATATATACACACACCCCCTTCTAGTTAAGAAAGGAGGATTATTGTAGCTTAGTGCTGTGTCAATTCTGTGTTCTAATATTCATGAAGCATGTGTAAACTACCAGAGAGCACCCACATCAGACCTGTGGTACTAGTGGGTGGTGCATAGGTGCCAGCCCTGGAAAGCTCTAGTAATGGTTGGACAGGACCTTACTATGAGGAACTGAAGTCAGGAAAGAGTGGAGTCATCCTCTGCACTTATGCCCTTCCTTTTCAATGAATCTCAATCACGTGACATGAACCAGTTGTAACTTTGACTGCTAGGAGGACAGGAAAATAATTGAGTCCTTCAGAAGCAAAGAGTTGTGATCAGTGATCAGCAGGGATAACTGCCCATGCTGCTGGGCACAGCTGGATATCTATTCTAGATGGGAGACTGATATCCCCATCTTGGTCTAAAGGCCCCATATAGAGAGGCTTCACTGTGGGCCTAGATGCAAAGTAGGCATATGCAGCTTGTGCTGGTCCTGATTGTTCTTGGATGTCTGCAGGAAGAGGAAGAGTGGGACCTAAACTTCCATCTACACACACCTCTCCTATTTCAGGATGAATAAGTTAACTCTTTGTTCTTCAGTAAGGACAAACTTCATTTTCATATGCTAGGGAAGTCTCCAAGTCTCCAAAAAATCCCTAGAACATAGGCACTTCTTGTACAAAATAGGGAACTAGGGAATTTGGAACTATCCCTGCCACTTCAGGTCTACACCAAAGCATGAAAACCCACAGCTGCTTAAGAGGAGCATAATTGGACAAGCAGTGTGACAGCTCTCCTTTTATGGCCATGCCACCCAGAGTCTGCTTCTGAGGGGCATGCATTCCATGTGTGTTTTGCCTCTTACAGACCAACTAATCCTTTTACAGACCAGCTAATCCTTGCTGTCCTTTATTGTGCTTTCTAGACCTCCCTCAGCTCCCAGGCTGATCTCCAGAAGAAGAAGAGGAGGGCACCAGCTCCTCCTCCACCACAGCCGCCACCACCAAGTCCTGTGGTCCCCAGCCGCAAGGAAGATAAGGAAGAGAACAGGAAGAGCACAGTGGGTGAGTGAATGTGGCCTGCTCTGTGCATGTCTGGGATGCTTGCTTTAATACTCTTGTTAACCCTGGCAGTGGTGTCCTTGTTAACTACATTAACCAGAAAACAAGTATGCTAAAGAATGTCTGGAAATGACTAGCTCTGAATTGCCTTAATATCTTATTTACACTGAGGAAGGCATAGAGGATGTGAAGATAGTGGGGAGGGCGGAATGTGGTTAAAGAACGCAGAACCCCAGGAGACAGTGACAAGTGGGGCTCATGTGAGTGGCTGTGGCATGTGTTGCTGACTGGAGGATATCTGTAGAGGCTGTTTGAAAAGTCATCTGTCAAGCGAAAGACATCTTAGACCTCTCATGGTATATAGAATTTGTGCCTTCCTAACCTGAATGTCTGAAATCCGAAATTCTTCAGAATCTGAAACCATTTGAACACCAATATGATACTATAAGCTTGTACCATGGAGCTTGGTTTTATGAACAAAACTACTTTAAAATTACAGAAAATTACCTTCAGATTCTGTATATATGAATCATAAATGAATTTTATATTTAGACTTGAGTTCCATCACCAAGATATCTCATCATGTATATGTAAATGTTCTACAATTAGAAAAATCTGAAATCCAAAACACCTCTGGTTCTGAGCATTTGGATGACAGCCTATGAGTTCCTATTTGGAAATAGTCCCCATTTATACACTGCTGATATAGCTAGCAAAGCCCCAATGTTGAGAGTAAGAGAACCAGTATAGAGTCTTTGACACCTCTAAGCAAGGAGTAACCTGTAAGATCATCATACCCCACCCTTGTGTGCTACAGATCATGGGAGACAACACTAAGGACTGGACCTCCAAGATCCGTGAGCCTCAGGAGGCTCATTTTTATTTTAAAATCTCTTAGTATCCACTATTTCACTGTAGTAAGAATATAACCAGCCATTGCAGAGAAGGGATTAGAATTTGTGCCTTCCTAATTGGATTCTCTGGTTAAAAGTTCCATCAGAGCCCTGGCTGAAGCCATGAGCCAGTCACGGTTTCAGACAGTACATTGTTTCCCCATTGACAACAAGTCTTTAGCTCCACAGGGACAATACTCCCAATCATAAGTAGTTGCACTGTCAAATTCTTAAATGTTAATAAGGGTGAGTTTGCTGTTGGTCAGCATTCTTTGCTTTAGTACTTTATTTGTAATTTATTTCAGTACTTTATTTGTAATGCCTGGCATCTCATATCCTGAGAATCCATTATCCTAAGAAGTAACAACCTGTGTTTTATATCAGTTCTTCCCATTTCCCAGAGGAATATAATGTCAGAATATAAAAGACGGGGTGGAGAGATGGCTCGGAGATAAAGGCTCCTGCCCCCAGGCCTCATACCTGAGTTTGATCCTGGGAGCCTGGGGAGAGAACTTCCACAGGTTATCCTCTGACACCCACATGCAAGTGATGCCCAGACCCGTACTCATGTGTGTAAATGCATAACACTAACTAAACAGACAGACAAATAAATGAGTAAACATACATAAACTAAACAAGTGAACACACAAAGGTGTAAACAAACAGACACTAAATAAATAACAAATAAATAGAGTTCATTTAAAGAAGCATTCTTTAAAAGAGTGAAAAACACAATAAACAATTACCAGTTCATTTGAGCTGTACTATTTTATTTCATGATGAGATCCCCTCAAGCTCTCCTCCTCCTTTTTGAACAATCACCTCAATTTTAAGGGAGAAATTGTGGGAATGTTTTAGAAGTACCTACTTTAAGTATCATGTCAATTTGTTAAATCAGCTTCCACACCCAATAAACACCCCATTTCCAGTCAAGGAAGGACCAAAGCCTCATATTCCCTGAACCTGGGCCCATGCTGGACACGTGATCAGCTGGTGGCCATAGGTGCCAACAGAGATGTGAGACATATGACTAAAACTTAAAACTGTACTAACATCCCTTCATTGAGAGATACTGCAAAGAGGAGATGTGGTTGGTGGCAGTTTGCCATGCCTCCTCCTACCCAGTCTCAAACTTCTTTGTGGGGACACAAGAAAAACCAGAATCCCTTTCTTTCTAAGAATAATGTTGCCCTTTGAGGACAGGAGCTGGTAGACAAGGTCTTGTGGTTACTGCTAGGTAAATGGCTTTGATATTGGGTATGACTGGTCTAATGCAGAGCGAACTGGAATTTGACATTGTGTATGGCTGACTTGGTGCAGACTGAGGCTGAAATTGAAATTGAACATGGCTGCTTTGGTATTTGATATGGTATTGAATGTGATTTGTTTAGCATTAGATTTGATATTGGGCAAGACCACTTTTTGGTATAAAGTTTGATGTTGTGTACATATGCTTTGTAGCTGGATTTGGTATTGGTTATGGCTGGTTTGGTGTAGCAGAGTGGTGTGGGGTGTGGTGTTGAGTGTGACTGGTTTTATGTCTGATGAGCAATAGCAGTACACCATTCATTAAAAGATAGGACCTCCTTTGGCTTAACCTTTGAATCCTTCCCATGTAGGTGTTGGACGTCAGGTGCCACAAAAGCCTCCCAGAGGCACAGCTCGGGGCCCACCCCAGTTAGTGCTCCCCCCGCCCCCACCCTACCCTCCTCCTGACACAGATGTGACAGAGCCTGTCACCTTTCCTGGGGAAGGCGCTGGTTCCGAGACCTCAGAGCTGAGACCCAAACGTACGTGCCTCTTGTTGCCATTCCAGCTATGTGTTGACCATCTGTCTTTCTGGTCTCTACTGGTATAAAGCTGTGTTCAGACATTCCCTTCTTGCTTTTGGACACCTGTACCTTTCCTTTCCAAATGCTCAATGCAATGCATCTAGCTTTACAGAGAATGCACTGTGAATGTCACACAGTAGCTTGTAAGAATGATGTAGTCAGTCAGTGGTTCCTATTGCTGTTAGACTTTAGCTGAAGCTGTGTTCCTGAGTATATAGTCAGTGAGGAGCTGATGCTCTTGGAGTTGGGAGTTTCTTAAGAATGTTTACAGATCGCAACAACCTCTGGCAGAACAAACTTTGCCAGTCTGCTAGTGCTCACTCAGGGTGGATATGGGTACATATCAGAGTAGTTGGTGTCCAGGTATTGCAAGGATGATGTTTATAAAGTCAGCTTTGAACCTTGGCCAGTGGCTAGGCATTGGAATGCTTCTCTGTAAGTCAAAGAAGCCAGGTCAGCCGAAGAAGCAGCAGCTTTAGTCTAGCCACAGCCAGAACTAGTGTTTTGTTTTGCATTTGTTTCTCACGATGCCCTGTCTTCCCTCAAAGTCTCTTGTGATTCTTTTTGGATGTTAAGAAGTATGAATAGCATTCCTTCTTTGAGATGGATAAGAGCTATACAAGCCATACATATTTGGAAAGCGTTGCCTTCATGTCAGGCCTGCAGCAGTGCTTCTTACAAAGCAGGCTTCTTCATAGACCATGGATTCTAATGCTGCAGTGTCAGGCTGAGGTAGGCCCATTAGCAATATCTCAATAATCATGTACTGTAGGAAGTTTGTGCTTTTCCACCACTGCATTTACCTTTTACTGTCTTTGAAAATGATAATTACCTGCTGGCTAACTTATTTCCTTTCTTTGGGCAAAATTAATGGTGACTCAGTTCACTGTTTTCTACAAGTAGTTCTTATTCCTTTCAACTATTTTTATCCTCTTTATATTGAGCATGTTTCATCATGCAAATGAATTGTAGGTATTTGATATTTAAGAATCAACTAAAAATGCTGGGGAAATGGTTAAAAGCAATTGTTGCTCTTGCAGAGGACCTAGGTTCTGTTTCCAGCACATACATCATGACTCACAACCATCTGAAAAATTTCTTCTGACTTCCATGGGCACCAGGCATGCACATGGTACACATACATACATGCAGGAAACTACTAATACACATGAAAATAAAAATAAATAAATCTTTAAAGAAGAATCAACTAGATATCGATCAATAAAATGCAAACTTTGTCGTCTTAAACCATTGTGGCATCTCTGAAGAGAGGGATATTTCAGCCCCCTCACACCAAGGTACATAGTGATTCCAGAGGCCAACTTTATGACTATTATCCCTACTCACAGTGTCACCTCCCTAGTAGGGACAAGTGAATAGGATTAGCTGAGTGAGCCCAGTAAGCTCACTTCATGAAGAGAAGACACCTACAAGATCTGAGTGTAGTGGTCTACAAAGGATGGAAGAGTCAGGTAAAGGCCTGAACTATATCCCCCAACTTGCCTTTCTGCAGACTCTCATATTTATGACACCCAGCAGGCAGGCTGGGACTGTAGACAGATCCCATCCTGCCCTGAGAATTCCTGAGTGGTCTGAAGGGTATAGAGTAAAGCAGCCGACAGTTAGAAAACTTGATTTCCTCTTGCCTGGTGGCTCAGTTTCTCATCCTATGGTAACTGCCATCTGTCTTTGAGTTTACTTCTCCGGATATGGCATTTCTTAGCCCTACACATCATCAATCACCTTTCTTCCATCCTCCCCTACCCACAAAGACACATGAAATCAAGTAGACTTAGACAGAGAGGCCCCAGAAGCTATTAGATGAGTCAGCAAATGCCCTTCTGTTCAGTCTTCCTTGGCCCCTGGAATCCAGTCCAGCCGCTTGGACGTACCTGAGTCCACTCCTTTCTCCTGTGTGTGCACCAGAATCTTAAGTATTCAATGAAAAGCTGTCATGTTGCCTAATTAGCAGAACTGGCCTGTCAGGTGCTTACAGCATTGAAAGTGGATCACCTGCCCAATCAGGCAGGCTACAACCTGCCTTTTTAAATTCAGAATTTAAAAAATAGGAAAAAAAGGAAATGTTTTCCATAAAGCAGCAATCTAGTTACTCCTCTAACCTTGTCTTGTGAAAGGCAAAAGTATCATGTGCCCCTCCTAATCAGAATTCTGGCTGCTTGAGGCGGCATGGATTCTTAGCAGAGATATTTTCATGCTTGCTCCAAGCTCCTATGTATCTCCTCCTGCATTCATTTTAAAAACGTCATTCCTTATAAAGGAATTTCCATGCCTTCAGTGGGATCTTGAGTATCCCACACATGACATCTCATATAGACTCCACCTCACCTCTGCTATCTGAGGGAATTAGGCCTGAATGTTTCACATAATGTTATGAAAATGTCTTACTAAAGGACCTCAGCCCTCTCTTTCTTGCATTGAGCTGAAGTCATCCATGGGACACTTTGGCTTTTGCCAAATACCCATTGTGATTTGTACAGCAGATGTATTTACCACGAAGTTGTTAGTCTTTCTTGGAAGCAGTAAGCTCAACTAACCTTCCTAAGTTTGAGAAGTGATGGATTTATACGCAGATGAGGGAAGGCATGAAGCAGGTTCTTAGAACACTGTGCTGTTTTCATCACTCCCACTCTACCTTTCTATTTCAACCATTCCCTCCCTAGCTTTTATAAATACTTGATCCATGGCTATAAAACCACACTTACCTATAATGGAGAAAACCAGAAAGACAGGATCTATGTGTATACTCTTGCACAGATGTGAGACTTTTGAACATATTTAGGGTTAAGGGCTTAGAAGACAGAGAAAATAGCCATACATGTGTGAGCTTTGCTTTAACAGTCCACCTGTTACTGCCTGTTCACAAGCCCAACTTGGATAATCCCTTGGGTTAATATGAATTCTATACATGCCAGCTTGTCAAGCAAGCTGCATTATCTATGTACACCCTGCTGTTTATGAACAAGCCTGCCATCTTTCTGGCTTGAGATTTTCTAGTCCCTTTGCTTGTCCTGAATTACATAGGTATATGCCTAAGGTAGTTGAAGGTTATTGTCTTACTTATGTTTTTGTTCATCTTTAAACTTGGTTCTTGATACAGTAAAAATCACTCTCCCATTTAGCTTTGTTATACTGAGATCTGCTTGAAGCTAGGGAGAATTCAGCAATATCATCCTAACTGTACTTTAGGATATTCTCAGTGAGTCAACATTCTGTTAAAGGCCTGTGGCCATTTTACTTAAGAAAGATTGAAAATCTCAGTGGAGATCAGTATACCTTTTCTGCTTGCTTCTTTATTCTTTTGTTGGATCTAGTCCTTTAAATGTGAATACCTCTAGAATGGCTCCCAATGATGTCCTCCTTATTAATTTCCTTTACTTGCCCTGGTAATTCCTAATAAAGTAGTCATGAGACCCTTATCACTTCCAAGAAGAACATGGAGGGTGGCTGTGGCTTTAAGCTTAGATACCCATTTCTCTCCTTTCCTTTCTTCTGGAGACACCTGGATGTCATATGTGAGCTGCTTTCACGAGACCTTGTGGTGATGGACTAAAGCTTTATGTCCACTGAGCACAAGACTAGATCCTCCCAGTGGCCCATTGAGTTAATGTGGAAGTAGACTCTCACTAGTATAGTCCACACATGATGGATCCCTTGACTGCATCTTGTGGGAGACCTTATACCACAATCATCTGGCTAAGTATGCCTGGTTTCCAGGCATTCTGCAAAACTATGAAATAAGACATGCCATTGCTTTAAGCTGGTGTGTATTAGTGCAGTTTGGTTTTTAGCAATAGATAACTAACTCTGGTGATAAGTAAGTGAAGCCTGTCTTCATGGGCTACTGCCTCTCTCCAATGAAGGAATGTCATTTCACAGAGCAGGGGTAGCAGAAATGGGCCCAAACTGGTCACCAGAGGTCCAGGTATGATTTCCTTCTTAGGTCTTAGGTCTTAAGCAAGAAGCATGTGGTTTTCTCTTGAGTCACATCTAGATACTAGATGTTTCAGACAGAGAAGACTGTCTCTTCTAAAACCTCTGTAGGAGGAAGGTATCTCATTGAAAACTATCTTCATATCTCATTGGTCACATTGGGTAATTCATTGGCCTAACACCTGACATGAATGACATTACCTTATGTGAACTAGACCTATCCAGACAGTGGGGTTAGAACCAGCTCTGCTCAAGAGATAAGGAAGTTAATCAGCAGCAGATAGCCATGATTAATATTGTGTATACAGCTAAGCCTTCAGTTTGGTTGTTATTTGAAGAGCATAATATAGTCTGTGAGCAAGTAAAAGAGAAGTGTCCATTGGGAAAGGACATGTGTAAGAGTAGTCACAAAGACAGTACAGCCAAGCAAGTGAAAGCCAAAAATCACCAGGGAACACTCCTTCTTGAGAAGGAACAGTGTCACCCAGGACAAGCCACCTCAGACTTTGTGTCTACCCATAGCTCTCATTTTCTGCTTTTACGGAGCAGAGGAAATACTGATAGAGTGCTGAGCATCAGAATATAGTCATCCTTCCTCACCTGCACTAATCTTTTCCATAGATTCAGTTACCATTATCTGAATAAACTGGACAGTTCCAGACACAGTACATATACCTTAAATTTTAGATTCTCCTAAACCTTGTGATGAAATTTCATAGCATCCATCTTTGTCTTGCCTAGGACCTGTACCATCCCTTTGTCCCTGTATTCACACTATTGCCACCTTTAGTGTCACTTGGTAGCATCTCCATTTTAAGATTGACTGTAGGAATACTGTAGCATCCATGTTCAAATAAACTTTATTTTCCTTAATAATGGCCCCAAAATATGAGGGTGCTAGCAATTCAGACATGCTTACTTTAAATGAAGGAAAAGAAAATTACATGTTGTACTTGCTAAGATCTATGGTAAAAATTTAAATACAACACATACACACATGCATATGTCTATGTCTCTGAATAGTTGTAAGTACTTTAATATTCTCAGTACTTTCTGGCATCCAGTGGGGAATTTAGAACACCTTCTTTGTGGCTGAAGATGGTTATTTTACACCTACTTAGTATCCAGAGACTAGAGAGTCTGGCTTCTAGATAATCTTGGTAGTAAGATAGAAAAGTAGTGTTGGTAGTGTTGTGTATCTTAACTCATAAATCCTAATAATGTTAGGTGTTTAAAATTACCCCCTGCTTTAGAAAACATCTCTCATATTCATTCCCAAGTTAACTATAGTCAAAGCATAGACTTTTTAAAAGCCAACAGAAGGCAGATGTGAAGTTTCCTATGTCAGAGAATAAGGTCTTCCTTCTGCCAGCCATTGTCCATACCTACCTAGAATTAAGCTTCCTTTTCTATGGGCCATGAAGTCAGCTCCTTCATGGTCAAAGCATCTTGCAGATTCTGTACAGATGAATGCCATAGATGATGAAGAAGAGTGATTGAGCTACATAGCCTCCCAAAGCTTCCTGTTACCCAGTTTGTCTTCAACCTGACTGTGTGTGAATGGTTCTTAACATAATTTTAAGAGCAAGAGACTAATAGCTCTCTGCTCTGTATTCTTTAATCTTGTTCATATTAATAAGCTTTCATATTTCCCATTAGATATCTACTTACACATGCAACTACTTTATATGCATGTCTAAGCCAATAATACTGTGTGCATTTGGATTTTGCTTCATAGCTTTCTAACCAGCTTCCATTTTGCTAGCCTTTGAATCTGCATGAATGAATCCCTTTTGTAGAACTATCCCATGAGTTGCACTGAACTGTTTGTTTTCAGGATTTACAGTACAATCATAATTGGGCTATTAATGGCTCATCAGTTACAGATTCCAGGTAGAAGACCCTGGGGATTTTCAGATAGAGCACATGGAGCTCATACTGAAGCATTGCTTTAAATTTTTTTCATTAAATTATTCAATGACTATCATTTTTTTACAAATTTTCTGAACATACTTTGAAGAAATAAGTCTTTCTGTGGATATATGTTTATAAGTGAATTGGCAAAGAATTATAATGGCATAGAAAAAATGAGGTCATTTTCTCCTGCTCTCAGCAGTAACAACCACTGTAGTATTCTGATTTTAAATTGTAATCACTTCTGGGTCTTTTGGCTAAGATCATGTGTAGAATCCTCTTTTAAATTTGAACAGAAACCCTATTCTAAAACATGTTAAGGAAATTCTAAACCAGGGGGAAAGGATCAGAGAAAACAATTAGCATTTTGAATTAAAAGTTGGTCATTTGAGTTTGATTGATGCAAAATGAACAATAATAATCCATACTTCAGGCAAGTGACTCAGCAGAGATGCTAAGAACCGAGAGATTTGGAGCATACCCTGGCAGTTTGCAGATGCAGGCCTGTGATCTAACTGCACTCTCGGAGCAAATGCTCACAAAGAGCTGGTGACTGGTGACAACTAGAGCCTGAACAGAGAGCCTGAAGCTTCCGAGATGAGGCAGCATTTTGGCAGATGCTTTTAAATCTGGGACATGGCTCCTAAGTCACCTAATCTTTTGTTTTAAAATTCAGCCCCCACCCCCAATTAAAGATGTCTGCTTTTAAAAACAAACCTATTAATTGCAAAGCTCCTTGAAGTCTACAACTGGGTAGAGATAAGAGCAAGCACGGGGATGTTCACTTGCCCTTTTCTCCTATTGATTTGTTACTTTCCTGGTCATGGCAAGGGAGCTGGCTGCACAGCTGCTCCTGCTGCCATGGGAAAAGGCAGAGCATCTAGGAAAACAGGAAATGGATTGTGAGCGAATAGCCTTTTCCATAAAACAGCAGGAAAGTATTGACTGTGGGAGCAGAGTCTGTCCCTGACTAGATCTTCAGCTTGTTATTTTTGTACCTTGGACATTATTATCCACTCCCTTAGAACTAATATCGGATGCTCTTTAAAATAGAAGTAAGGAAAGCTACAGTATGTGTAGAGCATTGAAGAAAAAGGAAACTTGGTAACTTAATTCTTCTTGCTAATTATTTTTAGCACTTCAGGTCCCTGACTTGAAAGAGATTTAAAGAATTTAGTGGTAATGCAATGGAATTGGCCTATGCCAGCTTATGAAAGCAGATTGTTCAAAGTTCAAGAAATGTATAAGCCAAATGCTGAATAGAATTATTAATTAAAAATGTTAAGAGTGAATTTTTTTCATTTTTTAGTCTTTGAGAATTTTATACAATGCTGTTTGATCAAATTCATCTCCTCCCCTAACTCTCTCAGCTCTTCCCCTTTCCTTACCTACAAAATTTGTGTCTCCTTTTGGTTGTTTTCAAATCCACTATATACAGTTTATACTGGATGTATAGTCTTAGATGTGTAGGCTTTTGTTCGTAGTTGCCCTAATAGAGGTTATACCTTTAAGAAGACTGACTCTCCCTCTCCCGGCAGTTGCTAATAACTCCTTAACTAGGTGCTGGACTTCATGTCCACTTCTATTCTCTCCATGCTGGCATGTGGTCTGGCTTGATCTTGCTCAGGTTTTGTGCACGCAGTCAGAACCACTATGAGTTCATCTGTGCAACTGTCCTACTCTGTCTGGCAAAGATTTTGAGTTATCTCCACCTCTGCCTCTTAAAGTCTTTCATTCCTTCTTCCACTATGATCCTTGACTTTTCAGAGAAAGCAATGTACAGATGTTCCATTTAGGGCTGAGAGGATTTAAAGCAAAGGAATATAGAACACTGGGCCATAAGGCTAGAGGGGCAGGGAATAATGGACAGAAAGGAATACATAAGTTGAGGAATGTAAGAACAGTGTAGAGGAGGGAATATAGGGATAGAGAACAATACTAAAGATATTTTAGTAAAGTGATATGAAACCTACTACTTCTAAAATATATACATACACAAATATAATGACTTTAAGTGGAATTATCCTGTAACAGAGTAGTAATGTAATTGTTAGACACCATATGCTTACAAATATAAAGCTTGGTGCCATGTATGGGTTACTACTCTTGGAGTTGTTGGAGAATGAGGCCCCAAAAGCCCTGAGGTAATAGTAATATTATCAGTGCTCTTGGTTACCCTCCAGATCTTGATGGTAAGAACCTTTCCCTGCAGACACCACAAACTGGAGTTATAGAACATGAACAAATCAAACTGGTACTTGCCTGGAAGCCTCACCCCTTACAGCTACTATGCATGCTACTAGAGCAGAGAAGGAATTATCAGCTTTATCCGGCTGTGACTCCTGCAAGCCACAATAATAACTGGCTTGACAGTACGTGCAGTGGTGGCACAATATTATGGGAGTAACCAACCATTTTCTGATTGGATTTAAGGCCGATTTCATTTCACATGATGAAATCCATACCTGGTACCATTATTGAGAGCCTATGGCCAGGCATCTCTAGGTCCTAGGAAAGAACCCAGTGAAGAATCAGTATAGTATAAAACCAGCTCATCATGATCTATTGTTAAACAGTAGATTAGTTTATCTCTCAGCTCTAATCAGGGAATATTCCTTTTGCTATAAATGGCAATTAAGACAGAGATACACATTTGTGAAGGTGTAAAGAATAAAAAATGAAATTATATAAGCTGATTGCTATAAATTAAGTCATTTAGCAAAAATTAATGAAAGCATTCTGTAAGAATCAATTGGTTATATAAAACTTATAAAAACATTATTAAATATTTTGTTTCTTATAAATATTGAGCTTTCTATCATTAGCTCAATAATAATTACAATTATTTATACTTTTTTTGCTGTACATCTGGTTACTATTTACCCTCATATCCTGACAAAGAAATACCAACTGTAAATAAAATAGAGAAAAGAAGTAAAAAATTCAGGAAACCTAGAGACAAGTTTATCTTTAATTTTTCACAAATTAGTAAAGCACTGTGTTGACTAAAATAATTATACCCTTAGTGTCTTAAATCTTTACCCCATAGCATGAAATCAAGTTAGCAATAAAACTTTTTTAAACATGAAGTGTTTTAAGAACTTCTTTCTGGATTACATAAATTTAAGTCCTTCTAAGAAATAAGGAGTGGACATATTAGGTTTTTAGGGATGCTGAAAAGCACATTAAGTACCACTGCTTCCTTTTATCAGTTAAAAGTGAGTATGGCCTATGCTCCTAGCACTTTTGTCTCTCTTAGGGAGCCATGTGCCATAGTGTAAGTCCTAAGTCCTTGATTTCAGTCCCTAACCAAAAGACCTTAAAACTTCAAACTACTTCCCTGTGGAAGTCCTTTCTATTACAGGCCAGTCTTGCCTTAAAGGAAACAGAAACTTAAGATTCATACATTGGACCCCAACATACACTAATGCCTCATGTCTATCTCCAACTCCATGAAATCTTACTTCTGAATTTATGCTTGGGCTCAGCCCAGTATCAGCAGCATCAAGAAGGGATATCTAAACATGAGAACATTATAAAGCAAGACCATCTAATTTTCACTAGTTCTACGAGTAATTTAGGCATTTTTCCAACAGGTAGTCGTGCTTCTAACTGGAGAGCTATTAGCATCTACAAAGAGCTGCTGGGAGTTAGGGAATCAGTTTCTTCAGCCCCCTGAGAGGGTATCCGTGCCCCCAAGAGATGGCCCTATACCCATGTCTGTAATGGAAACACTAAGTGAACCCAATGGGTATTTTCAGAGCATACATGAAGTTGAGAACAAGAAGTGGCAAGGTAGCAGCAAGGACTGGGAAGGAAGAACTGGGGGGGTATATTTTGTCAAAACTCGTTATGTACATGTTTGAAATTCTCAAACGATAAAACACTAAAATAAATGAGATAGGAAATGACTTTTTCCTTCCAACTAATAGGTGTTATTGCTGTTTTATTGGGTAAGCTGAAAGACCTACAGTGAGTGCAATGACAGTTATAACACATTTTTCACTGGAGATGAATTCTATTGCCGGATCAATAGACCTGTTTAACAACATATCTGGAAAAAGACTAAAAAAAGCAATGCTGACGTCAATTGGCCAACACCACTCTGTGTGCGGTATTAAGTCTCCCGGGGTTGAAGTGCATGGTACCAGCAGGCGGTTGTTCCACCAAGACTTTACATTCATGTTTGCCATCTATTTCCTCTACAGTTTATTGCTGTGCGTCGTTCCCTACGCATGCCAAGCGTTCCTGATGGACAGGCTTCTTCCTGCCTCAGGCTTTTCCTGGTGTATCTGCTGTCCTCGCTCTGATGTTGCTGTCATTCTTCGTTCTCCCACTTTCAGGACAAAAAGTGCTCATTTGTACCTCTTGTTACTTTCTTTAGAATTTACATATAAATGCAAAAATGACAAAGACTTGTTTGAGGTTCTTTTTTTTTTTTTTCTTTGAAGGGGTAAAGACTTTGGAAGATGAATTTTAAGTTGATAATATTGACTTATCTGAAATCCCCAGAAACTTGCATTTCTTACTGTTAAGCATACTCCTCTATTTGAATATATCCTTTTTGTACTCAATGTTATCCGCCAGAATTTGGTCTCCATTTTCCTCAAACATAGATTGTATACATGATTTGTCTGGTATCGTCAATTTGAACAGAATAGAAATGTTCCACCTACCTTGTGAAGCGAAGTATTGAACACATGCACTCTCACCTTCTGGAACCCAGGATCTAGGATTCTCCACTTGTCAATTCATCGCCTCAACTCCTTGAGGTTCTAGTTTTCCCGTTATTTTGTCCTATGCCAGTCGGCTAGTTTACAAAACAAATTAAAAGGAGAGATGTTTTTCCCTTCATCTTCATTATTCATCCATTCTTCTTTTCCATTAGAAACTCATCATGAATTTACCTGGTGCTAGGCATTGTCTGGGTTGCCAGAAAATAAAAGTAGATAACAAACACATGGGTTTTGCTTAGCTGTGCAAGGAAGAAACATTGTCTTTTATTTGACAAATACTGGTTCTAAGATTTATACAGATGCAGAGGTGCCAAAGAATATAACAGCTATGTCTACAAGGGGTGGTTAGGCTCTTCCAAGATCCCTGTGCAACCGTGCGGAAACTGACGTACTTACTGTCACTTTCATCATCCAAGACAGAATAGGTAAGAAGGATCATATTTAACACTCAACGTTAAGCAGAAAGGGCAAATGTTTCTTGCTTACTTTGACCAACTTTTATTAATGTACAAAGACACATTTGATCTGGAGAGATTTTTCATGTTTCTCTCTAGAAGGATCTTTTTAAAGATTGTGCTTGAGTAATTTTTACCTACAAGATTGTTGTCTTGTTGATCACAATGAAAACATTAGCTGAAAAATATAGGAATGATCTTAGCTGATGCTGGTATGTGTGTATGCTGAAACAATACAAGCGGGAGCTACAGGAAACCTATACAGTGGGGGGAAGGCCAAAAATTAATGAGAATCTCTCTCTCTCTCTCTCTCTCTCTCTCTCTCTCTCTCTCTCTCTCTCTCTCTCTCTCTCTCTCTCTCTCTCTCTCTCTCAGAAAGTCCTTTGTCTTTTTGTTTCTTTTTCTTTTCTACTTTCCTTTTTGCATTGAAATAAAGGACTTTTGTCTGGTCTGTAGCAGTCATTTGACCTCAGATCATTAAGTGGGAAATCTAAACAAGAAAGGTAATGTTTATAAAATGTTGGGAAAGCATCAGGATTTATGAGCCAGACATTCAAGCTTGTAGATGATTGTATATCATTACAGCAATAAGCATTTATTTGAGAAGTATCTATTATGCAGAAGAAAGATGGCAGCAGAACTTCTCAAGGCAAAACTTGAGCACAGAGGACAGAGTGATGCTGCCTGTGAAATCCTTGGCTACAGTGTAGGAAATGTGGTAAAAGAAATATCCGGAAAAGGAGTGAGAATAGAGTTTCCATAGACACACATCCATACTACACAAACATGAAGGGAAAACTGTTAAGTACATGACAAACACAGCTTGACTGCAGAAGCTCCACTTACAGGATCATAAAGGTCACCTGTGACATGGATGGCTAATCTTAGACACTCCCTGGTTTACCTCTATGACAGAGCACCCGAAAGCCTGATACAATAAAGTCAGGCAGATTAGTATCTGCTATACATTATACTAGAGTCTTATAAAAATTAGAAACATTCATTTTCCCCAGATCATCTGCCTTTCAGAAAGGCTTCTTCTCTCTGACTTACTCCAGAACCCATCCATGACTTGGTAGGCTACGCCTTCTGATAAGCCAGCTGGAGAAAAAATATGTAATGCCTTTTCTCCATAATGTTGTGCATGCTATCAGTAAAAGATGATAGTTCCCATGTCCTGACTGAGGACCCACAAATCAAGCAGACTAGTCACTGACATGTCCCCTTGCACATTCAAAGAACAGAAAGCACCATGGAGAATATGTGTTCCATAGTAAATGCCAAGGAAAAAGAAAAAAATTAGCTATACTTATTTGTCAATTTTAATTGGCTTAAGCACTTCCGCTTTTACCATAGGGGTCTGTACAGTGGACAGGGAGACACACTGAGTCTGTAAATTGCATGCGTTTTGACTCTCAATGTGAAGACTCTGAAATCCTCTCATTTTAAGTAAAAGCTGTTAACTTTGCAGCTGAAATAATTTGGAGATCTTTTCCAACTGTTTACTCACTGGAATTTCATTTTCACACCCATTATAATCAATCACACATTGCATCTGTGTTTGTAATGCTTATCAGCTGCTAATTTTCACAGTTTTTGCGTTAATTTGGATCCATAATATGATTCAGTTTGTTCACAACTTTTATAGTTCGTATAATCAGATTCAAAATATTTCTATGTGCAAGCTAACATTTACCATAATCAAACAAACTTTTTGCATTAGAGGTAGGATTATATCTTTTAAAAATGAGGATGAAAGTAAAGGCCTTCCACACAAGAATGCAAGGTTCATTTAAACATCACAATCAATTATAAACTGCTAAGGTCCTAGAATTCATATATTATAGAGTATTTGCTTCTGGTCTTCTCTTTGAAGGTGTATGTGTGTGTGCACACTGTTGTATAATTCAGACTCAAGGACTGTGGATCAGGGAAATAGTTCAAAATAATATTTACCTCATTAGTCACAATGCCTAAACAACAAGCAGACTTCAAATATTTCACTGAAAACAAAGACCTAAATAGTAAAAGTGTGAGGCTCAGGAAGCCTCTTTGGAATGAGAGGTCATCTTTCTCTTCATTGGCTGGATGGAGTCAGTAGCTGTTGATGGAGAAGACCCCTTTATATCATTACTTCTAAGTGTATTCCAATTTTAAGACACTCAAGTAACATCTAGCCTTTCTTCCTTTTATCATAATGCACACACGAAGCTACATAGCCATCAGAAGACAGTGTCTGCCAATATTCTCCAGTAAAGAACAGAAGGAAAAAAGAGGAAATGGACACAGAAGGAGGGAGAGCTTCAGGATTATGAACATTGGTTAGTTTTAAATTGAATGAAAGGAGAAAAGTGAGAAAAAAAATAACCCAAACCTGAGTCCAGATGGAAGAATTGATGTGCACCACACATTCTTCTTGGGCCTGGAATAGACTAGAATTCAAGAACTCCTTATCCTCTGGTGGGATATAGGAGGAGGTGGCCTAGAAGAAGGTTAAAAAAAAACTCCCTGCCTCACCCAAAACTCAAAACAGGAGAAAGGGGATGATGAGGATACATACACACACATGCACACGCACATGCACGAACACGCTCACACAGTATGATTATAATTACATGGCCTTGCTGCTCAATAATGTTTCCTGTGTAAGTTTGGTTTAACTCAGAATGCTAGTCCCTGCTGGAGCATATAAG
The DNA here is from genome assembly GCF_900095145.1 of Mus pahari. NCBI lineage: Eukaryota > Metazoa > Chordata > Mammalia > Rodentia > Muridae > Mus > Mus pahari. The sequence continues at coordinate 17,563,043 of NC_034602.1, forward strand.
AAGGCTCCCACACAGTCCTATGTCCCTCCAGGCAAACCTGAGCAGCAGGTAACCCTATGCGCAAACTGGAAGTCTTCTGGGTTCCTTGACCCCCAACACTCATATTGGCACGGAGGACTCTTGGAGGTGCTGCCTTTCCACTTAGAGAATTAAAGGGAGAGTAATTGTGTCTTACAGTCAGGCTCCTCACTGTCTGACCATAGGTGGACAGAGGTGTAAAATTAAGTATATGCTATTAATAGAGCTTCTGTTTGTACAGGAGAATGGGTGGTTCTTGGTAGCAATAAAGAGCCTTTGTTTTCATGGCCAGTTTCTCTTTTTGCTATGTGCTGCCTGAACTCTGAAGCACCTCATTGACAGCCTCTCTTTCCAACATTTTTTTCTTCTCCTCAACTTTTTTTAAATAAACTTAATTTATGCCACAGTGTCTCAAACATTTCTTTCTGTGATTCATAGCCATTTTTACTCTGCAAATAAGCATATTTTGTGGACAAATAAAACATTATACACACACACACATATCACTCTATGTCAGTGTTATAAATCCAGTTAGAATTCTAGCAAAACATACTTTCTAGTGACACTGTAAGTTAATTGAGAGGTAAAACTCCATTCTAGGAGCTAACTAGGAGATTATTGAATTGTAGTTGTTGAAATTAATGTCCCTTATAATGAAGTTGCCTTGATCTAGGAAGAAGGAAAACTGGATAGGGCATGTATTCCATGTAGTCATCTGGATGGAGATATATATATTAAATGAAAATGCAGATGTGTAAATATGCACACAAGAAGGTGACCTCTGTCCCCCTATCCATTTCCAGAGGAAATGTGAGACTATTCTTAGTGTTGTTTTCTCCTGTCAGGGAACTATAAATGTATTGCTCATACATTTGTTAGCCATCCTCTTTGCTATCCTAACCCCACCTGACGGCCAACCGACAGAGCCAGCTTCAACAGTCTCCTTCTGGGGAGTTGGCAGCGTGGGTGCCAGGGCAGAATCTTTCCAGGCTCCAGTGTGAAGTAATGCCCACCAACCCACATTCTTTGCAAGCTTGGTAGGTCCCTAAGGGGCTAGTTTATTTAAGGCATCTTTGGAAAACAAGTGGTTTTGACTGCATAAATACAACCACCAGGGGGAGCTCTGGTTATCCTGTTAATGTACTGCTCTGCAGAATGGAAACAAAGATACAAAAAATAAACCCCGTGGCTTTGCTTTTGTTCCAGTCACACAGAACATGCAAGCTTGGTGACTAGTCTTAAAGCTGATCCCTCTCTAGTCACACAAAGAATGAAATAAAGCCAAAAGAATCAACAGATTTGCCTAAAATCACACAGTTATGGGCAGGCCTGTACTCAGCTTGGTAGATTCTTCATCTGCTGCTGCGGGGGTGACTAGTATGTGGGCACATTATGACTGTGAGCATATATATATATGTGTGTGTGTGTGTGTGTGTGTGTGTGTGTGTACGCGCGCACGCGCGCGCGCTTTGTGGGTGGTATGCATGTTTACTTACCATATCTCTGTATAATACATACACATGCATAATTTAGAAACACACTGAAAACACATGTGGAGGCATACACAACACACATGAGTATCCATGCCATATACATTCATTGCCATGCATACATCACTGTTGTGGGAACACTATGTCCATATATACATTCATAACACGTATACATTCATGCATACAGACATAAGTGTACCATGTGTGCACATGTTAGTGTATAAGCTGGCACAGTATATGATATTATTACCTTGTGCCTGCCAGTTTGCCTCACACAAGATATTTGTGAGTCTATGTTTGGCTTTGTAAGAACTGTGAATCTGTCCATTTAGTTTTTCCAGGAATCATTGTTGGCCTCTTTTATTGTCTGTCTTAGGTAGCTGTGACCAGATACCTAAGAAAACGCCACTTAATGGTGGAAGAGTTTCTTTTGGAGCACATTTTGAGCAGGACATGGTAGCAGGAGCACGAGGCACTGGTCACATTGCGTCTCAGTTAGGAAGCAAGTAGTGAACAAGAGGTCGAGCCAGCTATGAAACATGAAGGCTCCATCCCTAATGACCAACATCCTCCGGCAAGGCTCTACCTCCTAAAGTTCCATAACCTTTTAAAGAAGCACTACCTTTTGGAGGAAAATGTATTGAAATGCATGGACTTATGGAATACATTTTATATCAAACCACCATGATTCCTAAGTTGCCACCAAAAGGAGGTTTGATAATTGAGGAGAGCATGGTCAAACCGTCCTTAAAATGGAGAATTACCTAGCTTTGGACAGGGCCAGAATCTCATGCTACCATATTAATATGTTCTAGCTTCCTCCCTTATCATTAACCATATACTTATTTCTGCATCCATTGGATGTTTGAAGCCTGTGGAGCACCTGACAATTAGAAGGTGGCACAGAGTGGGTCTACAAGAAGGACTCAGCTGGAGATGGACAAGGTTTTGTACTCCATGGATTCACTACTCATGGGGTAAAGGCATGAGGTAAAAATAGCTACTGGGGCCCCCCATTTTTATAGGTTAATTCTTCAAATTTTATCAGAGCCCTAACAAGTCAGAGCTATTGTTAACATCCTCAGTTTACAAATAAGAAAACTTTGGCACAGAGTAACTTGTCTGAGGCCAAAAACAAGTTAATCCCTATGCCTAGACTTGTTCCTTGCCAGTCGTGTCCCACACACTTAGCTTATGTTCTGTTTCCTGCCTTCATCATGCCTGCCAGTGTATGGGTTGGTGTTGTTCATTGTCTCTGACTTCCCCTTCTTATCTCTGAAAACTGCCCATATACCAACAAAAGGAGAATGCAGCGGATGGCAGCCCTTGCCACTTGAGGTATACAGGCAGTGGTCTGGTCATGTTTGAAGCCCTTGGACTGGGCCCACAGCCACCAGTTGATATGTGTGTTAAATTTCCATCCAACAGCAAGTGCAGAGATTTAGCCAAATCACCATGCTTACATAGTTCCCAAACGTGAACACTTCTCAAGGCTAGGCTGAGTTAGACTCTTCTCCCCAGCCACACCACACAGGGGTCTCCTGCCTTGCGGGGGCTGTTATTACATATCATCAACTCAAACAAGCCATGGCCTCTCCACCAGCTCTGAAGGTTAGAAGTCTGTGATCATGATGTCACTAGGTTAGTTCTTTCTAATGCTCACTCATTGTTTGGCTCATGGATGACATTTTCTTCCATTGCCTGCATAGGTCTTCCTTCTATTTTGGGGATCTAATCGCTTCATCTTTTAAGAATACAAGTCATATTGTCTCATGCAAAGAGGCCTGCCTATGGCCTGACTTACTCATTTACTACTGTAAAGCCCTTTTACACAAAATGTTTCATTCTGAATTTGCTGTGGTTATATTTTTTTTTTTTTAGAACAAATCTTGGACCATAATGATTGCTGTCATCATCCTGTGGTTGCTAAGGAGATATAGAGACAACAGAGTACGATGCACCCATGCATAATCATGGGACAATACTAGAACCTGACTCTAGGGACTTGGCCCTTTTCTGTGCCTTTTTCCAGCTACTAACTGTGCTGATTTTCCCCCCTTACCATGGCCCATGATACCCTGTCTCTGAAGAAGCCACTTTTCTGTGGGCATTCCTGTGCTCACCCTAACTGACTTTCGTTCTGCTCACAGTATATGGGGTAGCTGTGGTTCTGATGACACTGACTCGCAGTGTCAGTCCCAGGGGATGCTTCCAGGGATGGTCGGTAACTGTGATAGCCCGCACCATGCCGAAATCAGAAGCGCCTGCTGCTCATGCAGTCCCTTTCCTGACTTGTACGTCTCAGCCTCCACTTGGATCTCTCAAGCATTTGTGAATACACATGCACCTGTGTGCTGTTGTTGCTGCTGCTGCATGCACGCGTGCGCACACACATACACACACGATTGAAGCCCACTTTGTATCTCAGTTGCATTTGAACTTTGGGATTTACAGATCATTCATAGTAAGCTGAACATTTTTTTTTTCCTGTTTATTCTGTGTGTTTGCAGAGCATTGTAAAGATGCTTCATATTTATGGACCTCCGAATGTTTTCTGAAATCAGTTACTCATACTCCTCTCATGTAATGAATTCTATCCATCTTAAAGGTTGTCATGTTGTCACCAGTTTTTCCCAGCTAACAGGACTTCTGAGAAAACCAAGCCAAGATATTAACCATTAGCTACAGATTGTGTTGCAGACTTCCCAGGCAAAAGGGCCCTTGAGACTCTGCTCCAGGGCCTGGCGGCCTCTGTGTTTTGCTTAGATTTGTTTTTGCTTGACCTATGCAAGGCATCTTAAATTGTTTGTATTAAACTGCTGAATCAGTTAGTAGCTCTTAATTATAACTTAAAAAAATAACATAAAATATGCAACATTAGATATTTTTGAGCACACGATTCTGTGGTTGTTGGGGTATTCACATGACAGTGCAGCAGACTTCCAGGGCTTTGCCATCTTCCAAGTCTCACTCTGTACCCACTAACTCCAGTTTTTCCCTTTTCCTCAACTTGCCAATCACACCCCCACCTCCTGTTTTACAAGAATGTGATGCTCTAGGTACCTTGTATAAATGGAATCATACCACATCTGTCTTCCTGTGACCGACTCATTACCCTTAGCATAATGGCCTCGAGAATCACTCATATGGTAGCACACAGCAGACTTGCTTTCCTTACAAAGACTCAATAACTTCCATTGTTTGCGTATACCTTATTATCTTTCTCCATTTATCCATATACAGATATATTTGCTTATACTTCTTACCAGGAATTATGCCAGAGGGAACATAGATGTACAAATATCTCTTCAGAGTCATGCTTTCTATCATTTGTCATTACAGATCCAAAAATGGGCTACTGAAATGTTACTTAGTGTGCCTTTTGTCTTGGCCTGTTCCAAGAACTGTCACTCTAGAGTTAGAGCTAGCTCACTCAACCCAAAGTAAGTCTCATGTGAGTTCTAGAGTCAATCATGGTGACGGAGCCATGCATCTAGAATGCAGTGACCAAGTGACAGCAAGGGGAGTGAGAGCTGTTTGGGTCACTAAGATCCTTGTACTAGAAAACTATGTTGTTCTCCACATAGGAGAGAAACAGTTCTGAGCAACTTAAAGTCCTTCTGAATAGGCAAGAAGGCTAGACTCAAGCTGCTTGGGACCAGCTCTTAACTCTGTCATTAGATAATCTCGGGCAATTTAATGGTTTTCTTCCGGAATTTCTATGAAAAGCAAAACTGCCTTTGAGAATTACACAAGCAAATAAATATATAAGCATTTAGAGTGATAACCAACCTGAAACAAATCAAAATTAGTATGAAAATGGCTACAATTCAAAATGTAAGAAAGTATATATTAAAACCTAGATTTCTCTGTGTGTGTGTTTCTTATGATAAAACTGACAAGGTCAGTTTGTCCTGGTGAAAGTGTTATAGGGTACAGTAGTACCTCTATGCCTTGTAAGTGGCTGGTGATACTCTGGATATCTTCTACATCCCATCAGTCCACTCCTGTCACTCGGCCTGTCTCTCACTGAGGTCCCAAGGTCACTTTCAGTTTCATTCTCAGATTTTCATAAACTAGAAAGATTAAGCAACTCAAGTCCTCGTTGTAAATAACAAAACAAAACCAGAAGAAAAATTTTGATCATGTTATGAAATAAGCCAAAATAAAACCTCATTCTCTACCCCTTCCGGAGAAATGCAAGGCTAAATTGCTATTTTTCTTTTCTTAAAATGTTGTCATTGCATGTCTCCTTTGAGAGAGATCTTAATGTGTCTTTAACTGCTCTTGAAAATGAGTGTCGTGCACCTGTTGAACTTCCACCATTTCCCAGGGAACCTCTGGTGTCCTACCACTTCCCCAGAACTGTGACAGTGAATTCTGCATTGCATGTCCTTGTCAGAATGAACTGATGAGTTTAACTTCTGTACACACTTTTCTTTGTCCTTCAGAGCATTCCCAGCTGTCTCAATGCTGATGAGCAAGCACTCATCTTTCCGTACAACAACAAAACACAGGAATAAATTAGCCCTGGCTTCCCCCTGGGAGCACTGCAGAGAGTGTTGAGTTGAGATGCCTGGAGTGGACACTTCTTGCCACTTCAGAGACACAAGCTTATCTTCAGATCAGCTCGGTGCTGGTCAAAAAGTCTGAAACTTAGGCCTGAGCTCTACTGCTACGCTGACTTTCAGTATCTGGTGAGGGTATAGGATCCTCAAGCTACAGAGAGCCAGTTGAGCCCTAAAGCATATTTCCTTGGCTGTGTGACTCCTGTTCTTCTCATGGGAAAGATAAAAGAAGCATGGAGGGAGGGAAAGAGGGAAGCCCTTCCAAATATCCATGCTGGATATGCAGTTAGAGTTACACCCTGGGAAAGCTGATTTTGGAGAAATTACACCATTGCTAATTGCATAATTCATTTTCTGAACAACTTCAAAGCATGAGGAGAATAATTTTTTTTTTCATGAGATGTGGATATGTTAATCCTGCCCACTGTTTGGGCCTAATGTTTGATGCAATTACCCCTTAGTAGTCACAGGTAACTCTGGATGTCCAGGTCACCTGCATGAAGTGGTGTAGTATTTCCATGTAACCTACATAATCCTCACATATATCATTTAAATTATCTCTAGATTACTTATACTACTTAATACAATATAAATGGTTGTGTTGTTTAAAAGAAATGACAAGAAAACAGTCAATACATGTTTATTAGAGAAATAATGCTTTACTTGTGGAACTTATAGATACATAGAGATATCTGTGTGTGTTTTACAGTCACGTATCTCAAGAGAAACCATATTAAAGTAGAGACTGGTTCATGTGCCTGGAGAACAAAAAGCCCTACCATCTGTCATCTGTAGGCAACAGCCTCAGAATACCCGAGAGGCAAGTCAGTTTTAGTGTAAGGTTCCTCAAGCCAGTGGTTCTGCTGTCCAAAGGTGAGTGAGAGTGATGTCCCCAAGCAAACAAAGCATTTTGTTGTATTTTGACCCTGGGCAGATTGAATGCTTTATTCTGTAAATCCTGACCTCCAGAAGGCATGTCTTTTTCTTGTAAGCTATGATAATTAAAGTGCTAATATCTCCACAGCAGCCTCAGATACCCTAGAAATATTTTGCTCACTTCAACTCATCAGATGACATATAAACAACTGTCAAGAGTTCACCCCTGACCACATGGATGCCTTTAAACCACACTTAATCTCCAAGTATAGATAATAATAAGGTCTTAATATTAAGCAACACAATGCAGCTCTGCTGCATACAATCAAAAACTTGGGATTCCCTTCTTCCAGGGGCAGCACCCTTGAGACATGTCTCAAGTCATTTCCTAGTAGGAAGTTAGAAAGTTAGATAATTAAGTGCTGACATAAATGTCATGTAGTAGAAAGAAGACCAAAAGAAAATGATGTATTTTTTTGCATAGTTTATATATACCTAGAAACATATTCATAGCAAAACAAGAAGATGGCAGTTTTCATCATGTCTGTAACAGGATTCATGATATGAACTGGTATTTCTACCAACTAACTTCTTTTTGGCCTTTATTAAGAGCCTAGACTGGTCATGGTTCATTACTTAGTACAATTCCTCATTCTTGAAGGTTTAGTAGTCAGCCTGGAATGGGTTAGGGTAGTTTCCATTGACCTTAATCATAGAACATTGTAATTCTGAGAAATGCCCCAAAGGGTAGCATGTATTCTGGAGATATTCTCCTCTACTTCTATATGAGATATAGTCCAGTTTCTCCTTGGTAGTCTAGATTAGTCACCCTAGCCATCATTGTAACCCTTTCCTGAACTACAAGGGCATAAAGAGCCCAAAGTGATGGGCAGTCTTAACTTTCAGTTCAACTAAGTCATTGTTGTGTCTACTCATAGAACTCTAGAATGAGGAACCATAAGTCTGTAAAACATAAAGATGAGAAAACAGGAAGCAGAAATGTTGTTAGTGGGTAACTCAAGGGTAATCTTAGGTAATACCACTTGAGTGGACTCTTTGAGTCTAAGCTATGTTAAGAACAGCACCGTCCTGAAGTATTGTGCTCAGCATCATATGGTACCAGCATTTAGTCAGTGATACCTGAGTCTCCAAAAGACCCTGGTTCTACCAGGATGTAAAAACACATGAGAAATGTGTGAATTCTGTTTGCCTGAGTCTATCACTGACACAATAGATCGAGGAAAAAAAAAACTTGAATTCTTGAAGATAAAGTAAGTGAATAAACACTATAGTGGGGTGACATATCTAATTTTCTTCATACATTATAAAACTAAAAGCAACCAAATGTAATCCATGATTGTCCTAAGGATGAGAGATCTCATTCCAGTTGTTAGTATTTTCCTCAATTGCTAATCTAAAAACATACCAGGTAAAATTTGGTAGTAGTGAACCATCCTTTCCTTTTAGCAAAGGAAAGTGAGGAATGCCTCAAGTCCTGAGAACTGACCTTGAAAACTTAGGTCTGGACCTCAGCATCCATGCAGGTTATTTTGGGGATTGGTAGTTTTGCTGAGGTGAGTGTTTTCTGACCAATAAAGCCAAGTTATTTTGGGCCGCCATAATTGTGTGTTAGACAGGTGGTTTGTGTATGAAACATTTAATTTACTGACTGTGTAGTCTGTTGATTTTGGATAGGGCTAGAAACAATTCTATACAAGTTTCCCCAAATGATGGGCTCAGATGCTGATCTTGTCACTGTTACAAGCAGATACACATCACCAAGCCAGCTTGAGTGGCATGAAGGATCCGTGGGAAAATCATGGTGTGACTTTTCATGGTCTGTAGGCTAACCACTCACTGGAATTGAGTGGACTTTAGATGGTAATTTTGCAGGGTATATATGTGTTACACAAGAACACATTATATGAGTGTAAATATTAGTCACATACCTTTCTCTACATATTTTATGGTATATTTGCATTTGGGGGTTACCATTGAAACTCGAAAGAACATCTGTCAGAGCATCTTTCAATATTTAATATATATGTTTTTATTCATTAGTACAGACCCAGGAGGCAGTTTGAATAAATCATCTTCACATTTTGTTCTAGACTGTATGTCCCAAACTTTAGGCAATGTACACAAATAAGAAGGCAAAAATAATGAACTGGCAGCTTCATTGCTGAGGCTGAAGATGCAGGTGGGCATATGAGATGGGTAATCCTTAGACACCTAGACTTTCACAGTCCTGGTGGATCCCTTAGCCCCACCCCCTCACTGCCTGTCCACATATATATGCTGCTTTATCACATTATGGCAACGTATTTGGAGGGGATGTGTAGAATAACGAACATGTATTGTATCTGAGACCAAGATGACAGATATCCAAAAATCTTCGGCAAGTCCCACTCACCTGACACCTCTAGTGGTCTGATGGCTGAAAGAGAGTTTTAAGTAAAAGTTCCATTCGCCTACATTGTGTTAGATGAAAAGAAGAGGAAACCATAAGAAAGAATGCAGGATGGTGATGGCCCTTGTGTTAAGAGAGGGTAGAGCCAGCCTCCATCACCCCAGGGTATGTGATGGCATACTGAGACAAGGTGAAGGGACTTTAAGAGATTCTTGAGCTACAGCAAGAAGAATTAGCCACTTGTCTGCAGGAATTCCATGGAAAACAAAATTCAGGAAGTCACTCACTCACCTCTAGGCATTTAGTCAAAGGGAGGGAGGGACGATATTATAATCTTGATTGATCTGGAATTTCTCAGCCCCTATACACCTGTCTCTCAGGTAGCAAAAGGCCACTGCAAGGCTCTGTTCAGTGTAAGGCATATGATGTGGTCTGAATCCAATACAGGAGATTGAGCACCTTGTATTATGCTGAGCAGCTTGAAAGCTTCATGCATTTGATAGTTTTATAGATAGTAAACTTAAGAAGTCACCAGTATGAAAATAGGAAGACATAACAGCTGAAGAAATGTAATCTATGGTAAAAGAAAAGCAGCTATCACCTTATATTTTAAACATTTTAGAAACACTAAATGCAAATGGTTTTGTTCTAGATATGCAGTGACAAATTCATCTCTGATCTTTAATCTTCACTTTTGGTACACCTGAAAAGGGGTGGAGGTAAGAAGATGACAAGTGACTAGTCTGACACTGGATAAGCCTCTGGGAATCCTGGGAGGCCATTTGGGTCCAGGGATTAGGGTCTCTGAGATGTTCAACATTGAAGTGGCATTGCAGGTCACTTGTCATCTTTCCTGAGATGTGGAAGATGACTCACAGTCCTGTGTCTTTTGCTATGTGCCATGCAGAAGATTAGGTTTTGATGTCAAAAGTCTCAAATTGTCATCATGAATTTAATAGTGTAGCAGTAAGATGCCTTCCTCCCTGGGTTAGATACCCAGACCCTGGATACACCTTGTTTTTACAGTTCCTAGGCTTGTGCTCTCAGAAGGCAGGCAGAAGTGTTTAAGGGGACACTCAAAGGTGAATAGTGTTTGTAATAGAGTAAGTAGTCTGACTCCTTTTTCTTTTTATATTGGAAAGATATGTTTTATTTCTAAATGGCAGTAAATGTCAAAAGGGATCATAAGCATTACTCAAACCTAGAATTTTTTTGAATGAGTGGAAATAAAATCTATCTTTTCCTAACATGTCTAGCAATAAGCCAGGAGACCTCAAAGTATATGTAACAGAAAATAGAGGGGAAAGGGAGATGGTGGGCATGGTGAAATGGCTCAGCAGATAAAGTTGTGTGCCTCCATGTAGGATGACCTGAGTTAGATCTCTAGAATCCATGTGATGGATGGAGATAAGCAATCCCACAAATTATGCTCATGTGCCATGAGTCATGGCACACACACACACACATACGACAGATAAATAGATGATGACAAATGATATCTACATAGATGATAGATAGTAGATAGGTGATGAATAAGATAGATACATAGATGACAGATTTATATAAATATATAGATACATGTGTGCATAGGTAGATGATAGATAGATAGATAGATAGATAGATAGATAGATAGATAGATAGATAGAAAATAGGTAATAGATAGTAGACAGATGATAGATAAATGCAGATAGATGATAAATAGATCTATAAATATATAGATGCATAGATAGGTGATATATTAGATTGGACAGATAGATAATAGATGATAGCTAGATTGATGGATGGATAGATAGATAGACGTAAAAAAAATCATTTACTTTTTCTAATCTTCCTGCGAACCTAAGGCACAAGGCATCAAGAACTCTGGATCAAATAGTTCTCACTGCCTTGATAAAAAAGGGAAAGCGTTCAGGGCCAAGGGAGTTCTATATTTAAGAGCAAATTTAAAAAGGCACTTATTTGTAAAACTTATTGAGTCTCTACTAGGTAAAGCAAAGCCTCCAACAACAGTTCAATGTAACATACAAAAATATTCTTTGCTTCACCAGTCTTATATTAAATTGAGATCACTAGCCCTGCAGTACCTTATGGGCAGCTATGCAGATGTAGGCCAAATCACTAACCATGAAGCCCTAATGATGAAAGATGAAAGTTCAGGGGGGGATACTTTTCATAGATCTTTGCCTTGTCTATGTGGCAGATGCCTCACCTGCTCTGACAGACCCGAGTCACAGTCACTTCCAAATTGAGGCCCTTAGCAACTTGGCAAATCCCAAAGGCCAATTTTCTGAGGTGTTGATTAAATAAAAGTCACATGTTTTTGTACACTAGACTACTTGGAGACAGTGTTTCTATTTTGACAGTGGAAACGAAGGCTTCCTTTTGTTCTTGGCATCAGCAACTGCTCTCCACTCCCAGCCTTCCTGTTCCATTCAGAAGTGAGGTCGCAGAAGTACTTAAGAAAGACTTGAAGAGTTTTTATTAAAAAATACTTTCAAATCCTCTGAAAACCTTGGATATATGTGACTAAAACTTGTTCAATTGAATGTAAAGGATCATTCAGCTTAGAAAATTTTAATTGCAAATATTCTAGTAAGGTTCTGATTATATTTTCTTGGTGAGTTAATATAACCTTGCTTGAGTTAATCCTTGCCTAAGTGAGCTTTTGTGATTCTTTTTAATATGCTTGCTGCTTTTCTGAGTCTGGCAGACTGTTTCTATCACACATACCCTCAAGGGTAGGAAAAATAATTTGTTAGTTGGACTTTTAAAATATTTTACCTATTTAGTTATTTTCTCTGTATGTATAGGAGTAGGGGTATGAATGCTATAGTACATATGTAAGGTCAGAGAACAAATTTGAGAGTCAATTTTCTTTTGTTCTGTGAGTTAGGAAATCAAACTAAAGTTGTAGGGCTTCACAGCATGTATCTTTACCTGCTGACCCATCTCTCTATCTCTGAACTTTTTTTTACAATTTGCAAAATAGGAATCATGGTATCTCCACTGGAGGTGTCATATGAATTAAACAGAAGATAGATACATGCCAGCCACAGAATGTAAAGACCCAGTTCTATAATGAAACTCTCAAATGTATCCGTGTTGTCCTGATCTCTATCTCATAGTGATTAGTCAATACTCAAATACTGTAGATTACTTTTCAAGCCATAATATTACCATGAATTTAAAACAAGGAATCCTGTTTGGCTGTATGCTAAAGAAAGCATGTGTCTTAGCATGTCTCTTGCTGTGATAAAATATCTTAATCAAAAGCAACTTGAGGAGGGAAGTATTTATTTCATCTTACAACTCTCAGGTCAAAGTTATCATCTATTTTGAATGGCTACTCTAACTGTATAGATTTTTTGTTGAGTTGAATAGTATTTTGATCTGATCTCATTATTTTTGGTGTGTGAATATTTTTGAAAATTTTTTATACTAAAGTTTAAAATAAAATTTGAAGAATGTTCATGGAAATTAAGTACCCATCTGTTGGGTCCCGCCCGCCAGCCTCTAAGCATTGTATTGCGCCCCTTACAGACACGTTAAGAGTTGCCCCCTGTAATGTTTAGTTTCTCTGCGTCACACGCATACCGGCACCGTGTCTGCGTGGGCAGAAAACACCTTGGGGTGGGTTCGCACTGCAGAGCTAAACTTCCTGAAAATAGAGATGAGNTACAAGAAAGAATACTATTTATTAATTACACGCAGGAGAACCCAACCCTCTCCCACATGTCCCATTGTCTCTGCTGAGTGTGTCTCTCAGTCCCAATGGCACATGTCTCAATGTCCCAATGGCGCGCGCGGTCCAGTCCTCAGCAGAGCTGTGTCCAGAAGGCGGGTCCAATCGAGTAGGCATGACGACATTGGTGGTTGGTCCGGGCGACGAGTGGGCGTTGACAGTGGGCGATCCGAGGACGCTGTGTTCTGGGACGTCCGGGGATCGCCCGCCAGCCTCTAAACATTGTATTGCGCCCCTTACAGACACGCTAAGAGTTGCTTCCCCGGACTAGATTCTTCAATAGCTCTGACAGAGGTCATGAGAAGATTTTGCTACGACCAGTTCCAAACACATATCCATCATTAGACCTGTCATTATGTTCAAGTTTTTCACGTTAGCCACGTTTTGTTTTATCTTCTACTACCTTTTGTAGCTAGGGTTGGTTAGGAGCAATGGACTCACCCAGGAAATGAAAAATAGGCTGCCCATGAGATGGTTGGATGATGGAGAGAGAGAAGGGGAAGGAGAAAGGGGGGAGATAAAAGCAGAAGCAGTTCTTTATGCATTGCTTTGTTTTGTTTTGTTTTGTTTTTTGAGACAGGGTTTCTCTGTGTAGTCCTGGCTGTTGGGTTACAGCAGTAAGAATGTAACTCTATCTTATACTGAAGTAAGTTTGCATTTTCTTAGGCTGAGACTCTAATAGGTACATTAGGGCTTCTAGGACTAGGCATAGTTCACATGCTGAAGGGATAAGGATTGGTTGATGCAAAGAATAAAATATTTGATTCTTAAGAAAACCAGAGATATGGCCATGGTCTATGTTGAGTTTTCTGATACTGCCACCTTCACCATGGGATGGTCTTCAGGGGCCTGGCCCTTTGGATGAATTGATAATGGCATTCAAAAGAGATACTAAATAGTTTCTATCAAGCTAAAGAGGATATAGTTTTGAAGAGCAGCAAGTCAACTTCACTTCATGAGAACTATGAGAATTGGCAAGTATTGGTGAGAAAGCACAGCTTTTACAGACACTGGAGAGAGCAGACTCCATGTGGTACTGATGACAGAGGCTCTCTCAAAGATCAATCCTAAACTCAACTCCCTGTACCCACCTCTGAGAATTTGCATATAGTGCACATGCAGTCATATAAGTAACATGAGATACTGGAACCAGTACTGATAATTTCCCAAGCAGCCTGTGGGACGTTAGTCTACCTGTCATCAGACTGTTCATTTCGACCTTCCAAAAAGTTTTCCTCAAAACCTGGTTCAGTAGTCAGCTTCCTGGCTCCCCTATTTAGAAGGAATGTTCAATTCACTACCTTCCCTGAATATTCTCTACAGACTCCATCCCCTCAGGTCTTCAACTGCCACACTGTGCTTATATGTGTCCTTCACCAATTCTGTGTTTCCCTGAGAGAGCTCCAGATCTTTCAAGGGAGCCCCTTCTAGGTGTCCTGTACCTTTTCTAAAACGGATATGAATAAATACACTAGCTGCATTCCATGTCTCCTCCAGACTTTGCAAAGACTCTGCTTCTTTATGAATGCAGAAATTTTCCTTAAGCACTGGGAACCTCACTAGGCTGCAATTTTTTTTTTCAGTAGATGAGCCTCTCTGTCAGGACCTAACTAAAGCAGTGGAGATACTGACATGGTTGAGCTTGTCAGTATAATACTAATGACAGCGAACGCTTCTAAATATCAGGTACTTTCCGGTTCTTCTCTCCAACCAAATTGATAAAGGACCTAACTATGCTGCCCAATTATAGATCATTAAGCATAATTTTTGTGACAGGTCAATTATTTTTGGCATATAACAGAAGAAGAGCTTTTGAAAATTGAATGGAATGATGTAGCCTTAAGAAAACTATTTTATTTCACCTCTGCCTGTGCAAACAGGGTTTTTTTGGTGCTTGTATGTGATGAAAATGAAAGTTATGTATTAACTTTATGCTGAAAACTGCCTCATTTTAGCAAGAAGGACTCCAGTCATTTCCAGGCAACCCGCGGGGGAGAAAAAGCCTCATTTGATTCATTATAAGCCTCATTAGCCGTATTTTATCATTTTGTTTAGTAAATGTCAACATTTTTGGTGTATTTGTGTAGCAGAGGGTGCAGCCCAGTGGTAGAATGCTTATCTAAAATACACAAAATCCTAACATCACAGGGAAAAGGGAAATATTTATGCTGTTTTACTTGATTGGTAATCATTGTGGCAATAACTCAGCATACAAAAGGATTTAATAGTATTACCAAACAGTGAAAAGAAATAGAAAATTTATCTTTCACTTATAAACATTTTATACAAAAGTGTTTAAAATATATCCTGAACAAAAGAGTATTCAGTTAAGATCATATTTTATTAGACTATGAAATAGAAATTAATTCAAGGAAGAAGAAATGTGGTCTAAAGGCCTGCCTATTAGAGGAGGAGATTTTTATTCATTTTTCTATGGAGGGTGCTGATCATGAAAATACAGTGAGTGGCATTTTGAGTCTTCAGATTTTAATGTTTTAATTAATGAAACATTTATATGAAATAATAAGAAGGCATTAATGTTTGTAGTACAGTAAATCTGTTACAACCTGTTGTAATTCTTGAATTCATGATGGAAATTTTTGGATGTTGCTTTTAAAAAAGGAAAGAAAAGTGTGGTGGTTTAGAGTTACTCGGGAAATACAGAAAAGTATACTAAAATGCTTCATGTGACTTTGCATCACTAGATTAGAAGTCTTTGCCTTATTTTCACCTTGTTCCCAGTACTTTTAACATAGAGAACTAACACAGTATGTTGAGATGAAGGATGGACATCATCTGTTGACCCTGTGTGTGGAACCCACAAGGAACAGTGTGGGACATAGAAATATTTTGTCCTTTTCATCTAGGTCACATATATAAATTTGGTAAAATCAACTTTTGAGGACTTTCCTTTCATAATGACTAGCAAAAAAAAAATAAATATGATATAAGAATCTTTCTTTTGTTGATCAAAATAACAATAAAAGGTCAATTCATTGTAAGTATAGCTTCTCTGTGGTAGATGGGATTTTGTCTTGAGGGACATATGGAAATTTGAAGTTTTAGAAGTGGAATACTCCATGTGACCTACAAGCATTCTAGCTTGGCATCACCATATGATGTTGAGTATCAGTGGTTCTCTTCCTTCCCCTTATGTCAATGTACTATGCAACATCATAAGAGAGCCTTGGACCCCAATGGGGACCCCAGCAGTGATCTGCATTCAAAATGTCATTTTAAATGCATACTTTACACTGTACTAGATTTAACATATTTTAACCTGAATCATCATAGATCATAGATGCTCTACTTGAAGAGATCAGTGTTTAAGGCTTGATATTTTTCCCCTGTTGATGTTGTGAAAGACATGTATAAATGAACTACAGGACTGAACATAGTTGTCTAATATGAGCTACTAGCTAGTAACCCTTAGCATTAAATCCTTACACTTGAACTAGAAATATTTCCAAAGTTCCTATGTGGATTCTGTTGCATGGCTTTACATACTTTAGGCAAACAGAGGACGGATTGGGTTCAATGGGTGCTCATCTGGAAGAGAACTTATTATGAATTTATATTAGTGGCTTCCACTAAAGACAAAATGTGTTTTTGCATTTCCAAATATTTTGTTGTTGAGTTCAAAAAAGATTCTTCACATCTTCATAGCAAAGTAAATTTGACATTGTATTAACTTTAAAATGATGGCTGGCTTTCTTTGAAAAGTCTCTCTAACTCTCTCTCTCTCTCTCTCTCTCTCTCTCTCTC
>NC_034602.1:17580231-17586882 GCF_900095145.1 Mus pahari
GTCAGTGCTCTTACCCACTGAGCCATCTCTCCAGCCCCCTATGCTGTTTACTCGTAAGTTACAGAACTAGTTACTAGAGAAACAATGAATGAGTCTTTGCCATGACTTAACTTGAGATTTCAAAGAACAGTCTGAGTCTATCAGAGATTCTAGAGATTATCACGACCAACTTATACTTATTTTATAGACTGGCAAGAGGAGTGTCCAGCGGTCAGAGTAGAACTTGGGCTGGGGTGTGGACTTCAGACTCAGAATTCATTGCTCTTTGGAATTCTGGTGTGAGGGTTGGAAGCTACATGTAGAAAGGGTAGAACACAAAGACTGCTGCACAGCCAGTGCAACTCCACCTTCTCTTTTTCTCTTTAGAACTGATAGGAACAAAACGCCTTCAACCATTATCTCCTTTAGAAATTGTGGGTGCAAACTGATAAGGTTCATGGGGCTCATCTTTGGAGCTAGCCAGAAGAAAAGGTGATTGTGGCTTGTGGCATCTGAGTCAAACAAAAGATTCTCCAATGGCCCAAATGATCAGAAATTACCTGGCAGATGATGCCAATTGAGATTGGCCTTAGAGAGACATTTGTACCTCTCTGAAAATCTGTACTCCTTTGCTTCTCAAGAGGGGATCCAGGAAAACATTCACATAGCCCCAAGGACCCTCTACAAAGCCTCTGCAGATATGGCCCTTCCTTGACTATAGCTGTGCCTACCCTGTAGTCTGAGCAAGATTAGTTACCACTGACCTACCCAGGCCTGGCACCCATGTCCCCAGCATCTTTCAGCATTTGTACAATTACTATTTTAATTACCATGTGACTTATCTTGGAAGATTCGGATAAAACCTCAAAAAGGGTTTTATCACATGTATCTGGTTGGCTCTGTCACCCCCAGGCATAGATGGTGTGACATGGCTGTGTCCTAGCTTCATCCTGTAAGAACATCATCCAGTGGAAATGGAAGGTCTGTCTGGGCAAGAGAAGAGCTTTGGCCTTAGCACTCCCTATGATATGTTCTGAAGGGGATTAACATGCAGGTCCTGAATAGAGATCCATTCGACATTTCCCTAACTGGCTAGAAAAATGTTGGAGATAAGATGGACTCTCCCTTCCATAACTGATGCCTCTGAGTTTCCATAGGATTCAGGAGCCAAGGCAACCTCTTTGTCCTAAGCAGTCATATTTCCTATAGTGCCAGCTGAGAAATGACTGTCAGAGCCCAGTAGTAACTACTGCAGAGATGAAAGAGAGAGTATACACAGCACTGAATATTTGTGTGTCACCTCCTATATACAAAGTCCTTTTCACTCCATTCTCCCTTACTTGGCCTGTAGAAAGTTCATGAGAGTTGTCATTCATCATGGGATGGCCATTAATTTGGGCCTATCCCCTCTTAAACAGAGTTGGGCTTGAAAACAATGTTACCAGGTCCCGGTCATGGAATCTGCTCCATCCTCGCAGCCACCAGGAAATAGAGATCTGGAAATAGTGATATCTATACAGCACTGTGAGGAGCCAGGAAACAAGTCTTTAAGAATTTGTATACAGATCATTAGGCTTTATTCTTTACTGTTACAAGATGTTTTTATTCAGCATAGAAAAGTAATTATTGGATTTATTTGACCTGTGATTTAGCTACTGTTCTATTGCTGTGAAAAGATATCATGACCAAAGCAGCTAATTAAAAGAAAGTATTTAAGTGGAAGGTTGCTCATAGTTTCAGAGGGTTAGTTCATTTGCATCGTGGCAGGGAGCACTGAGGCAGACATGGCTCTAGAGCAATGGTTGAGAGCTTCTATCTGACCCATAGGTTGCAGGAAAAGGGATAGCGAGTCTAGTGTAGACTCTTAAAACCTCAAAGCCCACCCCCAGTGACACATTTCCTCCAACAAGACCACACCTCTTGAGCTTTTCTAACAGTCTACCAACTGGGACCAAAATATTGAAATAAATGAACCTATGGGGGCCATTCTCATTCAAACCACAACGGCCTGTTTCTTTAGTGATGGTGACAAAAGGCAAGGCAGGACATGCTCCAAAACTAGCCCCATGCACACCCACGGAAATAATCCCAGTTCCACTCAGTGGATCCCAAGCAAAAAGGAGACAAAAGAAGGCTGAGAAGAAAAGCTTCACCACCAGGAGTGGGGAGGAAGGCGCTGAAAGATGGACAGGACAAATGATCCAAATATGTCAGAAACTGTCCAATAATAAAAGCAGTCTTCACATCATAATATGAGTCGGGACTGGGGGCATAGTTCACTTAATAGTCAGGAAAATGTTCCCTGCACAAGCGTAAGGACATAAGTATGAGTCATAGAGCCAAAAAAGGGCAACAAGAAAGCCAAAGGGAAGAGAGAAGTGAATGGCAGCTAGCAGACCCTCCCTGTGGAGTCTGGATCTGTGACTTCAAGGGATCACAGTTCTGAGTGGGGATTGATGTCTGGGGTGAGTAGCATAGGAGCTGATTCAAAGGCTGTACAGAGCGAAGAGAACAATTTCAAAGCTTCTCACTGTACAGAGCGAAGAGAACAATTTCAAAGCTTCTCACTGTACAAATAGTGGACAAGAGTTGTATGTAGGTTGTGTAAGTTCATGTGCATTGATTACTTTTCTCCTGACTATGGCAAAGTTCCTGAGGAGGGGAACATAAAGGAGGATGGATTTATTTTGGCTCACAGTTCTAGGGTATAGCCATTGTGGTGAGGAAGGCGTGGCCGCAGTAACATGAGGTACCCAGTCACCTGGCATCCGAACTCAGAAAACAGAAGGGAGTGTTGCTGCTCAGCTTGCTATTTTATTATCCAATCCAGCACCTTGGCCCACCGAACGATGCCACCCACACTTTAGGTGGGTCTCCCTGCCTCAGTTACTTCAGTTAACCTGATCTTGAAATCCCTTCATAGACATGACCTGATCCTTCATAGATCCTGTCAAGTTGACAGTAATGATCACACACAGGCAGTGTGTCTTCTATAGTCTTTCTTGTCAAGTTTTGCAGCTGGGCATGGTGGTGCAAACCTTAGTTCCAGCACTGAAGGGGCTGAGGCAGGAGGATGCTGAGCCTCAAGAGAGCCTAAAGAAGAATCTGAAAACTGTTCTTGTTCAGCAGTACTCTACAATTTAATGCATTGCCTTCTGCATTTGTGCCTTTCCCAACCCCCCTTCTCTGTACTTCTACATTTGCTTTGAGCTCTTTTTTGTGAAGTTTGCATTCTTTATAACTGTTCACTTTTAATGTTTTTTATTGTTCAAGACCTCACATAAAGCAACACATGAAGGGATTTATTTTTGTTTGTTAATTAAATGTTGTTAGTTGCTGTTGAGATATAATGTTCAGAGATGTGGGATGTGGTCCATATTAATGCACAGTAATATCATTGGAGATATGTTTGCATATATGTGAGGCCTACAAACATATAACAAGCCCAGGGGCTGTTTATGGGAAGGAGAGCAAGTTTGGAACACAGTACATGGTTCTAGCCTCAAATCTTAAGATCAGAAAACTCCATGTCTACTGACTCAACTGCAACTCTAGAGTACAAATAGTCCAAAGTGATGGACTCATATCCTTCAAACTACAGCTCTACACGTACAGCTTTCAGATACTCTGGAAGAGAATCATGTCACCTATCATGGTGGCCAGTTAACCTGTCTCCAGGTAGCAGGATGACTGTAGTGTTCGCTGTAATGTCTCAATAGAGACGAACTCTAATGTCAGGAGAAAGTCACACACAGCTCTGCCCACCATCTCCCTGTGTGCTTCTACTTAATGCTTAAGGACATTAGCTACTGGTTCTTGGGTTCTGATACTTTTTAATTTTACCTTCCCTTGCAGGCTCATTACTTACTTACACAAAAGCTTACATTTGCTAAAGTATTAAAATCAAGACAGGTCCAAATGTTGAGGAAGAATGTTATTAGCATGTAGATCATATTTCCAACATTATTCTATAAGGTTGCTGGTCAGAAGGTTCCATACTAGAATGGTCTGGTTCTGTTTATTCTTCATGTTTTTGTTTGCTTGCTTGTTAAAGAAAGTCATTTTTATTATTGCTGTTGTTTTTGAAATTATAATTTGTTTTTCCCTTCCCTCCCCCAAACCCTTTTATATACCCCTCCTTGATCTTTTTAAAGTTCATAGACCCATTTTCATTACTCTTTGTTTTATATATATATATATATATATATATATATATATATATATATATATATATATATACATGTATGTGTATATATGCATATATGCATATTTATGAAGTCATTTTAAGTCAGGAGTCAGACTACACAAAATTAAGTTCATTATCACTAGTTTGAATATTTAATCCCTATCATTGCCTAGAGAATGCATGTTTAAAGGGTTAATTAAGGGTTTGAAGATGTAGCTCCTTGGTGGAGCTCTTTCCTACATTGTGCAATGATCTAGTTAAATCCTCAGCACCACAGATAGAGAAGACTAACCAATCAAGTGCCCAGATTTTCATGGGATAGTTTGAATTCAATTATCCATATACATAAGGCTCCTTCGGTGCTAGAATGTTTTAGAGAATTCTGTTGGTTTGGCAGAGGGTCTTCCTCCTTTGGATAGCCCTGAATCACACATTTCAGAGTCAAAAGGATGTTGCCCATGTTAGGCAGCGCGATACTCTGAGTAGATTTTGTTAACCTGTCTTTGTATGTCCTCTCCAGTGAGTCTGCCTCTGGGGCCTGGCAGCCACTGCAGCACGGGTGGAGTCTCTCAGGTGCCAGCGGAGGCTGAGGAGACGGCATCTGTGGGCAGCTGTTTTGCATCCGAGGACACAACCGAGGACTCGGGGGTCATGAGCTCCCCCTCAGATGTCATCTCCCTGGACTCACAACACGACAGCATGAGATCCAAGGACAAATGGTCCACAGACCAGGAAGACAGCAGTGACCAGGACCTGGCTGGGACTCCAGAACTGGGTCCCCAAAAGAGCCCATCATGGGGGAGCAATGTTTCAGGAAGCTCGGTTCTCAGGTGAGTCAAGAAACCAGAATCCAGTTCCTGTCTGGCTGGAGGACAGGTTTCAGTAGCTGTATCCTCTCTTTGAAGCACTTTGCACAACCCTGGTCCCTATCACTCTCGCCTATCTGACCTTGTTCACCTTGTCAGCTGAATAAGAAAGAAAAGTATCTCTGATCTCTAAGCATGACAGAGACACTAACTTATCCCCTCATGAGATGACCTCGTGCCGCTCCTTTCGTGAAATGAAAAACTAGAGGTTGGAGAAGGTTAAATATTTTGCAGAAATTATCTGTCTCATTGTATTTCCAAATATGCAATGCAGAACATTGCCAGGTGGAATGTAGTGTAAAAAGGGGTTGAAACTCACGTCCTGTGTCTGGCAGGGGGTGAGACCAAGGGCATCACTAGGGGAAAAGGATGTGTGGGTGGAGAATTTAAAGGTTTTATCTGAAGGCCTTTGAAACAACCCTTTTCAAAACCCCTAGTTTTCACCTGGCAAGAATGTTACAGATGTTATATGGACAGTGTCTGAAGTATGCTATGCATCAAGATTTCTATGTCACATCTCACAATCTTAAAATGTTGTTAACTAACCTAAACATTCATGGCCAGACTAAACAGCTATGCACCTCATTGTAGCCAGTCCTCAGGTAATCTCTTAACTAAGGACATGGGGTACCTTCACTATTCTGTGACTCCTATAGATGTAATTTTACCATGAATGCCCATCTGTAAACTTCCAGATGTAGATACTATTCAGATATTTCTTGTATTATAGTACTTCAAAAAGTCTGTGTACAAACATATTTGGAAACATTTGCTCCGTTTAGCTTCAATGGGATATTAGAGGATCTTGAATACTTTGTAGAGAAGGTCAGTTTAAACATGCCCCTGTAAGAGGCCTCCATGTGGTATTTAGGATGAGTGCTCCCTTGTGCACTGTTTGAGAACTCTGTTCAGTTCCATCTTCCTGCCAGGTTCATACTTAATACAGATGTAGATGCCTGAGTCATATGACTAGAGAGAGACTGAGTCTCTTAAAGAAAGTAATGACTTTGGGACTGGAGTGCTTAAAGAACACTTATTGATCTTGCAGAGGAGACCGTTTCAGTTCTCAAGTACTCACATGCTGGCTAGCAACTATCTGTATTATAAAGGATCTAACACCCTCTTCCCACCTTTGCAGGCAACAGGTATGCACGTGTGTGTGTGTGTGTGTGTGTGTGTGTGTGTGTGTGTACACGTATGTACATACAGTCAAAATGCTCATAAGCATAAAATTAACTCCTTTTAAAAAGTGATAAGTTTTATATTCAGATACACAGAATACTACACTGAAAACTCAGGTTGTAAAAAGACAGAAGTGGTGGCTTGTGGTTCAAATAAACCATAGAAGGTAACTTCTCATCTGAACGTAGGTGGGGAGTGGTAGAGTAGGTGTCTTTCAGGTATCCAAGCTGTAAATTATGGTCAGTTAAGGGAATTAAAGCCTGTTCCAGAGCATGAGTAGCCCATAATTGAGTTAACATTGTTAGGGAAAAGAACTCACAGGGCAGTGGCCTTGATCTTGGCAATTTACACACACACAGAGAGAGAGAGAGAGAGAGAGAGAGAGAGAGAGAGAGAGAGAGAGAGAGAGACAGACAGACAGACAGACAGACAGACAGA
>NC_034602.1:17586953-17624314 GCF_900095145.1 Mus pahari
GAGAGAGAGAGAGAGAGAGAGAGAGAGAGAGAGAGAGAGAGAGAGAGAGAGAGAGAGAGAAAATATGAATATAATAGTGGCATCCATGTTCAGAAAATAGTGGTTGTAGTGGTTGACATAGTAATAAGGAATGTGTTTGTTTCCGGGCAGCTTCCTATGGAGGACACATGCAATGTTCAGACCCCTTGTAGGACCTTTCTTTCCCTGTGTCCTAAGTATGTACCCCATAGGCATGACCTCTGTAGCTAATGTTTTGTCTCTCATCCCACATTCCTGGCTCTACCCAGAAAGATTCCAATCCAATATCTAGTTTCTGCAACTTTTCTTAAGATGTCTATTTGTGTTCCTAATGGGGTTCAATCTGGATGAGTCATAATGATGGTATGAGGCCAGGCTATGTTGTATCCCTCTTCATCACCTCTGAATGCCAGACCTTAGGAGATGGGAGAGATCAGAAGTTAACTTTTTGTCATAACAAGCAAGGTTAGGACTCTAGGATTAGAGTGGATTCTAGTAAGTTGTCATACATGACCTCAATGTGTGGAAAGTATCCAGCATGGGATTGCTCACTAGGTAAGTAAGGATTGCTTGTGCCTTTACACTTAGATCTTCTGTTGCCACACTTCTTTTGCTCAGGAAGTCACTAAATGCTGTTTGAAAATCACTTAAAGATGAAACATGACTTGTAAAAGCCCAGAAGTCCTGGTTTTCACAGCTGTCTCCTTTCTCTTGTCTTTGCATGGTGAAATCATCTTTATTTGGGGGGACAAGATTACCTAGGTTTCCATGTTTAAATCATGGACACAAATATTGTATTATCTCTCTCAAGCACCTGTCCAAAAATCCCATGAGGGTCACCCTCTGCTATTAGCTATCCTTTTTCTATGGTGTAGACAGGCGATAGGGCTTCAGAACGGTATGGCTATGGTTGGAGAGTTAGCTCATTGCCACTATAGCTGTCTCTTCATTGGTGCTTTTATAGATGAGTTCCACCCAGTAGCCCAGGAGCCTATGGTTTAAGTTTAACAATATCAGTCTTCTAAAAACTCTGTCTTCTAAAAAAAATAAACAAGTGAGAATGGCTGACCATAATTCCAGTTTATTATATCTGGTACAGTTTGAAAAGAGGGTGTTTTTCCTTCAACTTATTTGATTAACATCCACCTGCAAATTTTTCACTGCCCTGAATTCAAACTTTACCCTGTAACTGGGACATCAGCTTTCCATTGTCTTCCTCTAAACTCAGTACAAAAGATAAATTCCCAAGAATTCTGACAAAAGGTACACACACACACAGATGGAATATGCATGTGGTATTGGTCCCTTGTTCTGCGAACACCCAAGAGTAGCACTTTGAGCTTCATGACTGGCTTTCCCCTGGGAAATAGTTACAATTATTGCTGGATTTACTTGTGAATCTGTTCCTGCTCTGTATACTTTATAGTTGACCAGGGCCAACATTTCTTATTCTAAATGAATAGCTTGACAAAAGTGTGCCTTTGGCCTGCAAATCCATTTCTCCCTTCTCTTTCTTCCTCAGTAAAATTGAGATATGTAGTGTTCCCTCTTAGAACAGTACCTAGCATAGATAACTGAGATGATAATTGTTTCTGTTGCTGTCATTTACAATTCATGGAGGAAAAAGAGAAATAGGATTTGTTGGATAAACTCTATGACCATTTCCAACTCTGCTTGCCTTCTCTTCAAACTATAACATCTTTGTTTGAGTACAAATAATAGACAGACAAGGGAAAAGGAGAATGGATGTTGCTTCTCCCACTCTGGGAGGACTAAGAACGGAATGAGCAATATTTCTAAATAGTGGACCCCCATTCTGGCTGTCATCACGCAGTTTATCTGTCTATATATCAGCATCACCAAATTTCAAGTTCTAAGGTTCCTTTGGGGAGCATCAGTTATGAAAGTTGCTGTAAGATGTGAATAAGAGAGATGACTGTGTAGATTTGAGTTTTCTCAAAAGTGGAGCCAAATGTAGTCACATGCCAAGCCTCCCAAAGTAGAAAACACATTATAGCTTCTGCCTCCCAAGAGACAATAGAAAGAATGTAAGAGCCAGAAGAAGAGAAGGAGCTCTGGGAAGCACTGTCTGTTCTACATGGCATGGCCATGGTGCCCAAGAACTCACATCAGCTAGGGTTGCCCACCAAAGGCCTTCACAAAACGGAGCCTGTCCACGGTCGGTCATGCTTGAAGGAGAGGTCTCAAGGCCTCACCCATCTCACATTGTCAGGAGCTGTTGACAAATCATGGTTGCTGAGGGAAGGGGAAGTCACTCTCCTCAGTGCTATAGCTACTAGTAAGCAGCCCACACTCTGAGAAACAGACTCCCATCCATAGTCACACTGATTAAGCTAATTAAACTCAGTGGGGTCCCAAGTAACAGTAAACATTAAACACATGAAACTGGAAGGGCCTGTTGGGAAGAATAAGGGCCCACCAGCATCATTAAGAGGATGGGAGAAAGGAATGGGGGAGAGATGGTCAAGCAAGACATTACCTACATGTATGAATTTTTCAGAAGACTCTTCTTAAAATAGTGTCTACGTGTGAAGAGAAGTCCAGTTTTTTTGTTTCTTCGGATGAAGAGGGACCCCTCTCCCACTCCCACCTTTTGCCTCACTCCCTACATGGCAACCCTTCAAAGACCTTCCTGGCCTTGATTGGTTGGTAAATGGGAGTAGAGACATACATAATTGCAGTCTGAGAAAAATTCTTCCCCTTCTTGCAGGCATGTGGTCCCAAAGTAGCCTTATGTGCAGACTGAGACTCAACGAGGACATGGGTCCAGAATTTCTACATCATCCACCATCTGGATCCCTAAACTAGAACTCCAGGAACTGTGACCCCCAAACGTTTTTGGAAGTCATTCATATAATACAGACCATAATACCTAGAATCCTAGAAACTGTGTGACCCAGGAGCATTTATAAAGGTCAACATGTGCACCCCTGAGCATTCATAACCATCAGCATTCAGAAGCTACAAGAATAGTTAGAAGCATGTTAATGTATTGTACAGTCCTTCAGAGTAGTATTAGAATACACAAGAATATAGAAGCCACTGGGGATACCAATCATTTGGTAGACTACCTGCCTTGTATGCATGAGGCCCTGATTTCATCCTTATACTAGAGAAAAATGTGGAGTTCTGCACTATATTGTAGCCACTAGTCATATTAGCTGAGAAGCACTTGCCACATGGCTGTTTACATTGAAATATTTTGTACATGCTCAGTAAAGAAATCCATTAATCACATGTATAAATAAAGCTAAAATTAGAGCAATTAAAATTACCTTCACTTGTCTCCTTTCAAATCGGACTGCAAGAATATCTAAAATCACATATATGGCCCCCAATGTATTTTGCACACTAGTGTTAGACTCTGAGGCCTTATCAGTGGGGAACACTTACATCTGCAATGAGGGGGTCAAGCATATGCAACAGCAATCCAGTTTCCCATGCTTTCTACCTCCAGGCTGTCCTAATCATTTTGCAGTCACAGGGTTGCTTTGGTCTTCATCAGCAAATTAAACTGCTCTCTGAAAACATCGTGATTTCCCTCTCAGATATTTTTCACAACTGTATACATTTCTTAAAAGAACTCAGCCAAATCAAAACCAAGCGTACCTTAATGTGCAGAATGTAATGTCATAAGTATACCATTTACGTTTTCTTTCTAATAAATAACAAGTAGAAAGAAAAACTCAGCAAGCTCCTGTTTGTCCCAGCACCAAGTAGAGAGGATGATTACCTGTTCACATCTGCCAGAGCTACATAAACAGTGCTAAAGGCCAAGCTGGGCCAAGGCTGCCCCAGCTGGATGAGAGGCATACCCTCCGTCTCCACCCTGACTCCCAAAGGGCAGTACACATGAGGCAAATGAGCCTCCCAGGCAGATGGGATTGAAAGTCCCTCAGACTGTATGCAGCAGTAGCCTGAACATCATCGCATTCTCTGCAGCCATTGCCTCCAGTTCTGTGTGAGAAAATAGATCTGGCTGTGTTTATTCAACATGTGCAGGCTGATAGCAAAATGCCCGCTGAATGATTGTTTGCCTTCTATTTTCTTGGTCTTTAGCCACAACAAACTGCCAATAAGAACTATATCTTAAGATTTGGTCATAATTGAAGGTGGGGGAGGAAGCCTGGGAATGAAACATCCGTGCACATTTGCTTCATGTCAGTAGATAAGTTGCTTTCTGCCCACTGGGCACTATTCAATGATATATATGCCTTATGCTGTCCTGTAATCCCATAGGGAGCTATGCTTCAAGCCCTGTGATTAAGTCCTGGTAAGTGTCAAAGACAAATGCCAGTATCCTGCATCTGTGTAACCCTTTACAAAAGTGGAGATGGACACACAGGGAAAACAAACATCTACTCCCAGAAATCTTAGAGAGGAAAGCAAAATTGGAAAATTCCCATTGGCTTTGACCTTGACTTGATAACCCTTCATGGAGAAGCTCAGGCCCAGATAATAGCAATCCTTGGGGTACATCTGAAGTAGATCAAGCTGAAGAAGCAGCAAGAGGACCGCACTGCTACCTTGTTTAGAGATTTCAGGGACTTGGCAGCTTTATAAGGAACCTAAGCCAAGAGCCTGGCAGTGGCTAGACATTTCTGGACTCTACAAGGCGTCCAGGTTGGCTACTTCTGGCATATGTCTATTCCTCTTCCTGAATAAGTATGACCTTAAGGACATAAATCACTCCAGAGTGCCAGGGAGCAAAACTAGAGCCATGGGAGAATAGGAATGTGCTGGCAGGACCTATCACTGGGTACCAGCATCAGGGGGTGGGGGCAAGGGAAATGTTTAAGTCCATATGAGGTAGTGAGTGGAAACGGACTGGTCAGCAAAAGTGGACACAGGTAAAGGGGTACCTTCAGTAGTACAGTACTCTCGTACTTGAGCAAGACAGTTCTGGATACAGGGAGGAAACTGAGAAAGCCCGCCCACACACCCAGAGTGGAACTGCTGATGGCTAGAGTAGTTGAGACTGATGCTGAGTTAGATAGGATTATGGTGAAGGACCAAATCTGCTCTGAACTAACTGTAGCTTTCTCCCTGATGGCCAGTGAGATCCTGGGCCCAGCAGTCTCCTATAGGAAACAAGGTTTTGCATACCATTCATATGAAGAAACATTTAAACTCTTTTATAACAAAAAAGAATAAAGAGCTGGGGTCTGAAAATAGCATTTAAGATTTTTCACATTAAAAAGCGTTATCAGACTCGGTGGGGGAGGATGGGAGGGCGCAGCGCTTGGGATGTAAATAACTCATAAAAATTTTAAAAATATGTTTATCAGGCTTGAGAAATAGTCTGTCCAGTAAAGTGGCTTGCTGTGTGAGCATGAGGAACTGAGTGCAATCTCCAGAACCCACTTTAAAGAAAAATAAAAAATAAAAAGGCTCAGTGTTTTTAATTCTAGCACAATGGAGGCAGAGACAGGATAGTCTTACCCTTCGTAGAAAACTCTAGAGAGAGCCCCTGTCTCAAAAATGTCCATGATCATGCACAAAAGAACACCCAAATCCACAAGCATGCTTTTAAAAATTGCTTTGTCATGCTAGGTTCATTGCAGTAAAAGTCTCTGTGATTCCTCCTTTGCAGAAAGGTACACTGGCTCATTCCTGGCTCACCCTTGTCCACAGGCATATGTGGGGTTATAGCATCACAGTTATCATCCTATGTATAGTTCTGTGTCTTGGGGTTTTTTTTTTTTCATGTACTCTGCTAGAAGCAGCATTACTTGGTGTTTCTCCGTAGGCTCTCTGATTGTCATGGTTACTGATTGGACTGTATTTCTCCACAGGCTCTCTGACATCAGAGTTACTGATTTTTATTGCCCTTTACAATGCAGCTCTCCTGGCTGCTGAATATTTTAGATTTTTCCCACAGAATACAATGAATGCTGTTATATTTATATTTTCTCCTTCCACTGAATTGCTTCCCTACAAAGATGAAGTATTTGTTGATATGTGATTCCATATTGCTTTCCATTTAAACCAACAGCAGGCATATGTGTTTGTTGTATCCACTGCAGTTTCATTAGTTCAAGGTGATTTCTTTTCTAGTTTAACATTTATTTTAAAAAATGGTGGAATTTAAACTTAATTCTTAAAGGCAATCTTCTCTTTAGTGTCTCTTGAGTGATAGAACCATATAGTCTTTGAACAAAGACAAATGCTTTGATATAAAAGTATATGTGTGCATAAATATAAGCACCCTAAATTACAAGTATAAATCTAAACATAACTTGTTTAACATATCAAATGCCATTTTGCCTAGGAATATCTTATTTTTCTCTGCCATATAGTGCAGCAAATATTCGAGTTACTTTTTTCATCACATTCCCTGAAAGAGAAACAGCTTTAACAAACTACATTGAAACAATTAAAGGCCAAAAGCAAAGCAGTGGGAAGGACAATTGTGCACCTCTTGTGGTCCTCCTTAATTGGTCTGCGTGCACACACATCTCTAACCAGCCCCTTTTGTCTAGCCTGTCAGAGGACATTAGCTGAGACCAATCTTGAAGCTACTTCCTGGCTCCCAAATGGACATAGTCACTAAAAAAGAAAGACTCATTTATTAGAATGAAATTTTTGCTGCGTAAGTGAGGATTGTACAAGGCACATTTCATGCATCATTATCTGGGCCTGATTAGCAATGATGGAAATTGGTCCTCAATTTTAACAATCAGCGGAAAGGAACCTTCAGCTCTCGCTGAAGACAGACAATTGCCATAGACATGTCTGCGTTTTCTGCACAATAGGAAAATGGAGGCAAAGGCCCTTGCAGAGGCAGCTCTCAAATTGTTTTGGCAGCACTTGTCTCACATATGCCATTGTCCCTGTGACGCAAATAAAACATGACCTTGCCGTCCTGAGCAGCAGGATGACACATCTTAGGATGCCCTGCGCCACAGGGGGCCACATTGTCCCTAGTGACCCTAGACATGGCTAGGCCACCTGGTCAATGCAGCCAACCCTCACTCAAGCTTTGGAACAAGTGCCACCTGTCTTTGAATGCTATGTGACCTTGCACATGTCAATGAGTCTCTTTTTACAGTTTCCTATCTAAACAATGACAGTGACAACACCACTTACATTACAGACCATTTGTGAGGATTGCAATACTGGGATTTATACATGCAAACAAATTCTACTTGGAGTCCAGCAGGCAAACGCTGTTTCCCTAGCACAAAGGCATGCCGTGCTTCTGGGGCTTGCTTTGAAAGGCCTCCAAGAAGGAAGCCACAGTGAAGGCCAAGAATGGAAGCTTTTATACTACTACAGTGGGTATAATGTTTTCTGTTGCTCATGTCAAGGTCTTTATTATTACAATAGGAAAATCCAAAGGTAGTTCACTTCTGTGGGTGTCACAATGAAGTTTCCCAAGCTCCCTTCCCTTCTATCCTCTGCCCAGTTCAGGAATTGAGATGCAGTAATATGATGAAAAAGAAACATGTCAGACAATATGAAAGCCCCTTATTGTAGAGGGTTGAATTGTTTTTTTTCCTTTCCAAGTCTTGCAGGTAGATTACTGCTAAGGGGCAGCACAAAGGGAGGCAGAGGCTTGCAGAATTGAAGGGTTTCTGAATACTTCCCATACAGCCCCACATGCTCTGAGATTCTCTTTGACAGCACAGGAAGTTTAAAAGTGCCCTATATCAGAGCCTAAAGCCTACATGACTGCAGCTCAGGGGACTCTGATAAATTGCAGATGTTCAGGAACAGGCTGGCAGTTTAGAGTCATGTGTGAAGACACAGACCTGGCATCATGACATACAGCTGCTCATCAGGTGCCTCACTTCTAAAGATGCCAGCTGCAGTATAGTACAGCTCTGCTGGAGTCTTACCAGCACGTTTGCTTGTCTAGTACAGCAGAGAGAAAACATGGGGACCACATTACACCTGCATGGGGTTCAGGTGTTGATAACAGTTTGGGGAGGATATGAGCATAACCTCCAAATATACCACATATTACATATGTAACTTACATGCTGTATATAATATATATGGACATACACATCACTCATGCAAATAATGAATCTTTGCAGTTCCAAGAATCGTGTCGTCACAGCAAATGTGGGACTGCTTAGCCTTGAATATCGACTGACGTTTCTGGAAAAGAGTTATAAGTCCTAATCAATACATTCTTTTTTTCTTTGGTATTCTCTAGGACTGAGAAAGCCACCATGCCTACAAATGATGATGAAAACCTATTCATCTCTGGCCACTTACATCAGACCCTGGCAGAACTTGACGAGGATCTGGAAGGTAACAGAAACAGTACCCCGTATGACCAGACCGTGTGGGCAGTCACTTCTTCTTAGTACTTTGGAGTGGCTCTACGAGAAAGAAGTCTTGGGTTTGCAGCTTAGTTTGGATGTGTTTTGCCTGTATGTAAGGGTTGAAATTCTCTCTCAGGTGAGGGCTATTCGTGAGGGACTAATCTTTGTCAGGGTTCCAAGCAATATTAAGAAAGTGTCGCAGAAGTAGTTTTTAAAATATGGGCAAGTAATACTACTTTTTATGTTAAGATGTACTATACACACATTAGAGATTTAAATATACAGAATGAGCCAGGGGGATATGAGATGTGTAAGGAGAAGCAGCTGTCTTTATTAAAATGTAAAACTCTTCCTTGATAGTGCAAAACACGTAATCTTTTGTCCATGATGAACACCTCAGTGTGGAGCATCCATGGCACTGCCATTCTCTTAACACGTTCTTTGGAAAACACTAGAAGGTTAAGGGAGATGCAAATAATTGTAGTGAATAAGTAGAAATTCCTTTACAGGAAGAAAGCTACACTATTTTCTTCATGGCACACATTAAATATAAACTAGAAAAGTAAAGCCATGACAAGCAGACTTGAAAATTGATCCTGATTCTATCTAATCCTGGTTTTAGCCTCTTGTCATTGGCATTTGGTTGACAGCTCTGGGAATCATAACCAGTCATGTAGTCTCCCACAGTCTTGTGACCCCGTGACCCACTGCCCACTGGATCGCTTAGTTTTTTGGAGAGTCGGTGTCATTCTGAAGACACCAAGAGTTACTTCTTCTCTCTCTTTTTAAGAAATTAAACCTAGAGCAAGTCATTCTACATGCCTTGCTGTACTTCTAGTGAACACAAGAAATAGGAAGGACAGAAATCCCAGTGCCACCTGAGAGAGAATATTTCCAGATACTAAATGTAGAAGTCTGTTTTATTATTCAATGATTTGACAAAATATAGTGGATAAGCATCGCACCCTGAAACATCATGGATAGGCAAATGGTTCTGTGCCTGTAAGGTGAAAGCTGAGATTCTGGCCCCAGGCAGATGCAGATTATAAATCAAAAAAAACATTTAACATGTATATTTTTTACCAAAGTAGTAATCCCTGGGGAAATCAAAGTATTGGCCATGCTTTCACCAACTCGTTGTTAATACTATAATGAGTGCCAATTAGTGATTTGTGTTTGTCTTTCTCTACAGGAATGGAAGAAAATTATGAAACAGATACTAGCTCTCTAACTAACTCTGTCAATGGTGTATCCAACCACAGTCTGCAAGAAGCCATAATCCCCGATAGTGGCATGGATGACATCCCAGTCACTTTTATCGGGGAAGTTTCTGATGAGCCTTTTGACTCAGGGATGTTCTCCAGTAGATGTAGCAATGCCACTACTTTTAACGCAGGGGGCATTGGTAGCCAAAGATCTCATTTGTCCCCATTTCAGACTGAGCATAGCCAGCCGTTTTTA
This sequence comes from Mus pahari, assembly GCF_900095145.1. NCBI lineage: Eukaryota > Metazoa > Chordata > Mammalia > Rodentia > Muridae > Mus > Mus pahari. The sequence goes on from NC_034602.1 coordinate 17,596,730, forward strand.
AGGACAAGTAGAAAAGAGCCTGACCCCTCCCCTCCTTCCCAAGATAACAGGAAGAGAAATCAGCCAACCCCAGCCAACACATCTGAAAATGAGAATCCAGTAGAAGCAGACCCTACAGTTACATCACTTGTTTCAAAGCTTTTAATAGATGACCCAAAAGCAAAGGATAAAGGCAAGGTGCGTGGTTCTAGTAACAGTGAGAAGACACAGGCAGGTCATGGAATAAACTCACTGCGAGTGAATCCAAGAGATGGTAAGGATGAGAGCTCCAACTCAGCACCCCCACCATGGTCTCATCATGGCCAGGCCTCAGGGGGAAGCTATGGACTCAAGCATGGCCTCACTACGTATAAAATCGTCCCTCCCAAATCAGAGATGAGGTATTATGACAGGGATGTGTCCCTCTCCACTGGTGCCATTAAGATTGATGAACTAGGGAATCTGGTGAGTCCCCACATGAACGGAAGCAGGACCATATCCCCACCATCGGCTGTTGTCGAAACAGACACTCCACCTATTGGAAAAGTCAAAGAGTTCTGGAGGCGCAACTCAATGGAAAAGTACCTGAATGGGCCGGCCGAGGGCACTGTCAAAAGAGCCACCTCCACCACTATCACTGCCACACCAGAAATACTACAGCAAGATAATGGGATGAAGGCAGCCTTCACAGTGACCACTCCCCAGCAGCAGCCTGCCTCACAGGAATATGGGGCACACCTGGAGGAAGAGAGAAGCCGGCCACGGTCAGCAGTCTCTTGTTCTGTGAAAGTGCCAGCATCTAATCCCACAGACATCACATTCCTCAAACCTCAGAGAAGAACATCTAGCCAGTATGTGGCCTCCGCTATTGCCAAGAAGATGGGGCCTCCAAAAGTCCATGCTGATGTGGTGAGACCACATAAGACGACCGCTGAACAGGGTCATGAAGAAGCAAAGCTGGCTAGACCTCCTCCCACCAGGAAAGATGATGCAGCTCCCAACCTGCACTCAGAAGCAAGACAGCATGAACATGGGATAAACCAGAGCTCTGTCTGCCTTCCCAGCAACCCTGGTGTGCAATTGCCAGCAGGAGACCATCCCAAAGTAGAGGTCAACACCGCGTATGGGAAGTTATCGACTCAAGACTATCCTGCTGCTGTCCACAGAAACTCCTATTTCCTCCCAGGCAGATCTTCCCAGAGGGATCGTGTTTCTGTGGGACAGAGCCGTGGTTTCAATGAAAAGCAAACTGCAAGTAACCAAAAGGCAAATTCAACATCTAACTTCTCGAAGGCACTGGACAAGGCACACCCACCCCCTCTGCTCTTGGCAGAGGCCCGTGACTCTGAGAGGATACTGATGAATGGCTCTGCACGAACCCCAGGCAATTGTGAGCCCCCCCACTCTCCAAAAGAATCCACCCTGACTAGCTATATTATCTTACAGACAGAGGAAAAGCCCAGTTTGTTATCTACAGACGGTCAAGACGCAGATGATACTCTACCGTCCAGCATTTTTGGGCCAAAGAAAAAATTCAAGCCTGTCGTTCAAAGGCCACTCCCAAAAGATATATCCCTGCACAGTGCCCTGATGGAAGCTATCCACTCATCGGGAGGGAGGGAAAAGCTCCGAAAGGTGAATGTGGTGGGCATCAGGGTTTGGGTGCAGGGAGCTCCTGAGCAGCTCTTCCATTCCTGTCCTAGATCTTTAGAAGAAAGACTGCAGAGGCAGAGCTGCAAGTTTGCTGGTTTCATTTTATCTACGTTCTGTCTCTTTCTTCTAATGCATTTGAATAAAAGCACTAAAGAGGCCGATAAGATTTAGCTTGTTAGGCTCTGGCAGTCCAGTGGGAAAATATGTCAATCAGTAAGTATTGGGCCAGGGTGTGGGGCTGTCTGTACTTCGGTCCAGAAGCATCCTGTCAGCTTTGTGCTGGCCTAATGAAATATCTGAAAAACTTAGAAAAAGGAAAGGTTTATCTTGGCTCAAGATTTGGAGGGTTTAGTTCATAGTCACTTAGCTTATGACTTTTGATCTTGTGGCAAAGCAATACAGCATCGTGGGAACGCACGGCAGGTCCAATGTTCACCTCCAAATCAGGGAGGGGAAAGAGAGACGTGTCCATCATTCCATTCAAGTACCTCCTTTCAGTGACCTTGAACAGCCCACCAGTATTACCTCCTAATGTCTTCCCCAGCTCCTAGTCGTGATAGGCTGAGAAATATGCCTTTCATGAGTGACTGGGGGAAGTCTTGACACTCTGAGATAGTAAGACACAGGCAGGACCACTGCTTTCTGTACAGCCTTGTGTTGCTAAACATGGGGACACATTCTGAGAACTGCATGGAGTTTGGTTTCATTGTTGTGTGAACATCATGAGATGTCACACAAGGCCATATGGCAGTAGGCCAGCACTCTATGGGGACTTCTTGTTGCATAAATTACATCAATGGGAAATTTAAAAAGAATGCTGCTGGTATAGCAAGTTTTATCATTTTGGATGAAGATAAAGCAATGGAACCATACCCTAAAAATAATTATCCACGACAAAATAACTATAGAGCCTATAGTGAATGCATGATATAGTAATGTAGTCACCCACACTCATAACCAAGAGTCACAACTGTACGTAATTATGCACCATACACTCTGCATGTCTAAAAGTACAGTGAGTAGGCTTGCCTATACTAGCGTCACCCCAAACACCTGCAAAATTCATTGCAGTAGGACTTTAGTGTCACTGGGAGACAGAAATATTTCATCTCTTTTCCACTCTTGTGAGTCTGCTATCATCTGTGTGGTATGTCGTTGACTGGAACATGTGATGGGATTGTATTGCCATTGTACAGTAAAAATAACAATTTTGCAGTCCTCCATTTTCAGGTCATTTAACACATCAAAATGTTATTACTAAGCTAATGCCAATAATGAAAAGTGATTTCCTGTTTTTCAGTTGAGGAAGCAAGGCAGGGTGAGCTTTAAGTGATCTGGCCCAATGTCCCCCACTGATATTCTCATCCAGGTTTTCAAGATTTCAGCACACTTGTCAGCTAGGGGAGGCTGGGAGAAGAGCAGGAATAGTCTCACAGTTAAGAGACTGATTTTTGATGCAACCCCAAATCTATAATCTTTGGTTCTTCTATAGCTGCCACTCAACTTTCTACAGGGTTATGTCATGGTAGCCCATACAAGTTGAAAAAGCCTTTAATGTGCTAAACTTAGCTGAGCTTCGGTCTACCTCCCTGCATATGCTTAGAGTATTTACATCCGCCTATATTTGTACAACTCAAAGACTACATTAGTCTAACTCAAAGGCTGTTCTACACATGTGTTGAATGACTCAGTAAAGTTTTGAGTGCTAAGCTGAAACTAGAATAGCAAATGGTTGTGTGCATATGCTTTGATACTGTGGCTCAGTTGAATGCTCTTTTGGGAACTTTCTGAAAGTTCCTTTAAGCAGACAGAGGGATTGATGCTGCTGATATGGACTTAGCCTTGCCTCATCTTCAGAGTGAAATATGTTAACTTTATTAATACTCTAGACTGCAGAACAGGCCTCAGAAGGAAGGCCAAAGAAACCATCCTATGTGGAGGCAGAGAGCGAGCGATCTGCCCTTCTGGCAGCCATTCGGGGTCACAGTGGGACTCTCAGCCTCAGGAAGGTAAGGAAATGGACCTCCCATTTATAACATGTTCAGAATCCTGCCTGCACTTCCCCTCAGCAGACTAAGCCAATGCCACTTAGTGTCCATTGCTCTAACTACACGGCAGCTAGCATCAGAGCTGTGAACTCCATTTGTCTGGTATATTGTCACCCAATTCCAGCCAGCCGCCTTGGCCTCTGTTCATATAAAGTAAGAGACCCCTGCACTGAGTGACATTTTCCTGATTTTTCTGCAGGTCTATCCTGTTCACTAACATTTTCCAAATTCATTCACACACTCATCTTGATCTCAGGGTAGGATAACAAGGCCCTGCCACCCCGCCTAAGTTCATAGACCGAAGCAACTGTAGGAAGATAGCCCTGAACTTGCACAACTGTAGGCACATATTAATTGAGTTTAGAGGCAGGACAGTGCACCTATGAATGTCACACACAGAGTTTAAGGAATGATGTGACTTATACATTTTCCCTGGGGTTTTAGTGGCTCTCAACTTCCACTCTCACTTGGTCAAGTCTGTGTGTCTGACTTCTATTTCTTACCATCACATGTGAAAGAAATTATGAGACTAGAGAGTATTTTTATACTCCTGCCATAGCGGGTACCTTTGAGCCATAGTTTGGAAGGCCATGGGGATATATGTATAAGCAGACAGATTTCTGTTTTCCATGGTTCACCATTAAGGAGCTGTTTGAGGTTTACTGTGAGATGGGTAGCTGTGTGCTGTCTTCTCTGAAAGGATCTTTACATAAATCCTGTCTATCAGGTGCTATACCAAACACTATGGACTGGGTCACTTAGAAACAACAGAGGTTTGCTTCTCACAGCTCTGGAGGCTAGAAGTTAAAGGTTATGGCAACAACAGAATTGGTATTTTGTAAGGTTGTCTTGCTGGTCCCTCGTGCCTTCACACCAAGACCTCACATGGCAGAAGATTCAAGGTCTCTTTTATAGGGTACTGATTCTATTCATGGTAGATACACATGTATGAACTAATCCCTTCTAAAGCCTCTCACTCAATTATCATCACCATGGAGTGTCACAAATGAGATGGGGTACTGAGCATTTACTGTAGTAATCACTTAACTGTCTCATTAGGTGTCATCCCTTGCCTCTGAGGAGCTCCAGAGCTTCCGAAATGCTGCACTCGTGGCTCCAGGTTTGGACAAACCTCAGCAAGAAGACCCTGGCCTTCCACCCCCACCTGCCCTGCCACCACCACCCACTCCAGCCCCCCAGGCTCCTTCATCCTCCATAACAGTGTCTAGGTTCAGCACTGGTACCCTCAGCAACTCAGTAAATGCTAGGCAAGCCTTGATGGATGCCATCCGCTCGGGCACAGGAGCCGCGAGACTCAAAAAGGTGAGCATCGGTGCAGAAAACAGAAACAGAGGCAAAACTGACTAGGCAGCCCAGCGTCTGAAGGGTACCACCAAGGGGTGGACGAAAAAGAGTTGACTTGGGAGAAAGCCAGCTCTTCGTGCTATCTGCTGCACATGTGGCAAGGTGTAAGCTAAACCCACTTCTGTCTCCTAGCCCCAAATCAATGCTGGGGCAGGGTCAGGCTGGATGAGAATCCACAGTGTTCCCTGGAGGGAGTGTAGCACCCTTAGCCTGCAATGTCATCACCAGTCTTCCCATATCTATCTTTGTCTGCCTCCTTTTGCTAACATAACACAAACTTGCTAGTGAATTCAAAGTCTCCCCGCAGAACATGCACTGTTTTCTTCCCCCAGGTCTCTTTCGGCAGTCTAGTGCAGGTCTACACATCTATTTCCCACCTGCATACTGGAGAAAACTGTGGCCCCTGAAGCAGTGTTAGCAAACTCCACCTGCCCTGCTCTCAGCTCTCAGTACTACTACCCTATGAATTCACTGATTTCTGCAGCTGCATATGCCTCCTTCATACGGTATTTTAGATTTTCTAAGAGAGCGTTTTTTGGCTGCCTAAACTGTGCTGTCCCTGAAGAGGTCAATAGAAAGTTAATCTTCACGCTTGTGAGAGGCACAACACTCAGAGGATCCCCGTCACTCGGCTTTGATCATGCAGGGACTGGACTCAGCACAGAAGGTTCTTGTTGCCCAGGCTGTATCCTCTAAGGAAAACATGTCACCCATGAAACTGAGCCTGGGCAACAAGAACCACATAAGGCTACTGTTTCCAGAAACAAGACAGACAGATCTCCTTGTTCCCCACTTAGATGCCTCTTGTGGTGGAAGGGTAGTGAAGTTCCTTGGACATGGGCTGAGAAAAGCTATCCTTTCCTCAGCACTGGTCCATGGGTACCCCATAGGCCACCAACTCTGTTGCTCAGAGTCCCCTGGGTGCTCCTGAATTGCTCTCTTGGAATCCATTAGGCTCAGCTCCCTAGTTAGCCCCCACTTTCTTGACCTTGTCCTGATTTGAGGAGAGGGCAGTCATAGCTGTGCAGGTACCCAAAACTGACATTAAGGATGTAAACCATCTTTATTGGAGGCATAGCCCACTTCAGGTCCCTGTCCTGTAGCACTGGAGAGTGACAGGCTTCAAACTGACTCCCTGTGGTTTCCCCTTTCTATGGAATTCATGTAGTTCTGAACTTGTATGGCAAATGATCGGGAAGCAGTCATAGAAGTCAGACAGAGGTGGCTCTGAATCCACCCCTGAAGCTCCTCTGGGCTCAAGACAGCCATTTCCCACTGACTGAATTTCAGAGGTGTGTCTTCTTTAGAGAAGTCCTAAGCAAGTAATTTAGTGAAGCCCATCACAAGACTTTGTTTCTTAGTTCATAAAACCATGTTTCTCAACAAGAAATCTATAAGCAACATCTGAGTCCTAAATTAGACTCGTCAGAAGTTAGAGCCCACAGGTTAGCCAAGTTAAACTGTCTATGAAGGGACTTTGCTTTAGGGTTTGGGATAATTATCTATCTCATTTGCTCCTCTAATATATTCTGAAAACACTGAGTGTCACCTATCTGAGGCCCCTCTCCCTTCCAATTTCAGTGAGCTACTCAACCACGATTTGAAAATATTAAGTAATTAGCAATTGATGAGTGAAAAGAATTTTCAAATGGGTATTAATTAGTCGTATACTTGTTTATGTCTTCCTGTGTCTTAACGTGTAATTTAAACTCTTCATACCTACCCTAATAGGTGCATGGATCTAGTAAGAGTCAGAGTGTATATGAGATCTGGTACAGTCCACAGTTCCAAGCACGCCTGGGAGCTCTCTGGAGGGGACCAGTGACTTGAAAGCTACAGGCACATAGTTGCTCTCTATACACACAGCTCACCAACTGGTGTTTGGAGCTTTTCAAAATAGATGCTACTCTGTCTTACAGTGATGGAAAGAACCCAAGGCAAGAGAAACTAAAGGACAATGCTACACAGCTAGCAGGTGGTTACTTAAAAATCGAAAACTTGGGCTTGCTTTCTCTGAGAACTCTTTCTTCTGCTTTGCAGAAAGTTAAAAAGAAGCAAGATTGCAAAGCATCTGGAAGACTGAGTGTTTAGGAAAGTAAGGGGTAGAAATGAAGAACAGAGAATAAGGTCTGAATAGGCATGTCCAATTGAAGGTTTAGAGGTGAAGAGGAAATTGGCCACTATGAACCCCAGGCATGCTTGAAGGAAAGGTCATCACAGTACAATGTTGTAGCCAGGATAGGGGACACAGCTGTCATTTCCCACATGACCAGCTCCTTAAATGGGATCTGTAGGAGCAAGTTTTGATTATATTTCTTGGATTGGCATAATTCTTGGGTTGCTTACACACTCTGGAAAGCATGAGTCAGCATATGTTTAAGAATTTGTGTATCATGTTCAGTTACAAGGTGATTTGGGGCTGAGAACTGGGTGCTGGGTTATGGAGGCAAGATGACACTGAACAGGCTCTTGTCACTCATCTGCCACCTGCTACAGACTGTGGCATAGGAAGCCAGGATGGGATAGCACAACTTCCTGGACACCACCACCGCCACCACCCCAGTCCTCATGGCCTGCACTGATCTCTCCTAGGTAGGGCTTGCTCCCAAGGGGCATTTCCACACCTTTATGGCTGCTAGTTTGCCTTTCCAACTGCAGCTGTCTGTAGAGCACCATCGGGGCGGGAGCGATGTTCACAGTCCCGTGGTGGTTTTAAAAAGCCAGCCAGCCAGCACTTTGCTGCCTTGTGTAGACAACTGACTTTCATGGCTCCCGTGTCAAAACATGTTGACTTTCCCTCCATTCCTTTAGCTCCCTTTCCCTGTTTGGTCCAACTGCCCTTGAGGAGAGTATAGTGGATCTGTGGCATTTGCAGGATGGACTGAACTATCTCCAGTTGGGCAAATATGTTGCTTTTCATGCCTGAGTGTTCAGTGTAAGTTCCTGCTCACATGGGCCCTTGAATCTAGCTTCCCAGGTCTTTTTGAAAGGCTTCAGTGCACATCACACTGCTTATTGCCTCTGAGAAAGCCTTCTTCTCAGCTCAGATCCTAGGGTGAGGGGCTTCCCCAGGATTTAGAAGTTTAAAAACAACAAAAGGGCCTGACCATGGTAGGCAAAATTGGGATGGTTGATCATTGGGAAGATGCTGCTCATGATACAGAACAATCACCTTGATGACAGCATTGTTTTTCAAAATGATCTCAGTAACAGTTGCCTTTATGGTGTGAGTGGCCCAGGTCTTTGGCTGCTGATGGCTGCTGTGACCACCCATGTGTCTTCCCAGGATGCCCCTCTTCTCACAGACAGTTTCAGTGCGCACATCCATCTTCCTATGATCTTGTCCTGCTTTCCCCTCAGTCCTTTATTGGCAGCAAAGGTAATAAAAACCTTGCGTATGTATCCAGCAGCCCTGGCTGATCTGTGTTAAATGAATTGTGTCAGAGGGCCCAGAATGCACACCTTGTTTCCTCTTATCTGTGTGTTCATGTAAACATGAGAATGGCAGTGTTTCAGTCCCTGTGCCTTTAGTAAGACCTGCCAGAATGCCAGGCACAGACAGAGCTGTTCAGAGCAGACAGAGGAATGGAATGAAACCTCTTTGTGCCTACAGAAGTACTGTGCCATAGAGACACAAAGCAGAGAAAGAGCCATTCAGAACAACTAAAGGACATGGTTAGACTCCACTCCACCCCACACAGAGTGTATAACAGGCTCCTGCTCTGTTCCCCAGGAGGAAAGCCATGGCTTCCATTTGATAGACTGGTGTGGTACCAGTATCCTAAGTCACTTTTCCTAGCAAAATATTCCTAGGTCAGCACCTTTGCTATGTCCAGACATCTTATCAGCTCCTGGCTGCCTTGTCAAGTGCCCCATGAGACACACTGAGCTCACACAGCACAGGTGCCCTTTTTCCCATTACAGGAGTCACAGATGTAGACGAAAGCATTTTATGCCCCTTGACCTCAACAGGAAGCCCAAAGAACTGATTAGACATACGATGTTTTCAGGAAGTCTCAAGCTAGAGTAGAGAACAAAAACCCCCTTCCTTCTCAGCAGGAGAGAACTCCATGTTCCAGGGAGTAGGGGACAGAACCCTGTGTCGGCACAGACCTGGTTCTTGAATGACATTCATTCATACACTGGGCCCAGGTTGTTCATTGTGTAAGCCTAGCTATGTGTAGTTAACTTGGAATGGCTTCAAGACAGGCAGTTAAGGTTGTCTGCTGACAGCTCTCCCAAGTTCCACTGTCTCTGAAGATGGAGCTGGGGTAAACACTGGGTGCATTTGTCTTTATGTTTTCACTCTGAACTCTCCAATAAGCTCCTTCAGTGCCCAGGCTGGCTCAGTTTTCCCACATCATCGCCATATAATTTTCCCTTGAGAATACAGCTCTTAGTTCTGAGTTCCCCTAAGAACTAACTAGTCTAAGTGCTGTAGGATGTGGGCCTCATTTTGCACAACATAGTCTTGCACAAGGCTCACCCCTCATTGTAACATCAGTCCCGTCAATAGCTCCTGGCATAGAGTGGGCACTGGGTCGAGATCTGGAAGGAGAATTAAGACATCATATCCCAATTTATGGTACCATGCACATCCCAGCCCTCCTGTACATCCACCCATCCATGTTCTGAAAGCTCATGTCCCAGAGAATCATTTGAAAATCCTGCCAGATATCTAATTCAGGTTACAAATACACCTTTCTTTTCTTTGGGGAAATAAAATAACCTTTGGGCATGTCCTGTCTTCCTCCCTGGCTTGTTTGTACCCTCACCTGTCACCCAGCTGCTGGATCCCCTGGATTCCTCTGTGCCTAGAATCTTCCCACCCAACCTGGAAGAAAAGCCCCTAAATAGAGAAAGGCCTGCTTTCCTGGGAAATCATTCCCCAGCAGTGTGCCCCAGCAGCACTGCTCAGTCACCTTTACCAGGCAGACAATATTCTCCTTGGCCCGGAAAGAAGAAAAATCAAAGTGTAAATATTTTTGCAGCTTTTTGTGTTCTCCAGTGACACCCCCCCCCCGAATACTTTTCTTTTTTTCTCTAAACAAATAATATGAACACCTTTTAAGCAGCATGTGTCTTTCAGGAAGCCCCAGTGTAGGGCACCCACATCCACACTGAGCTCTACTTTAGGGCCTGCTCCTTTGCTCCTGTCGCTCCTCCTCGCACATGCGTGTTTCTCTGATGCTTGTCTGTTGGTCACAGAAGCGCTCTCAGCAGTGTGCCTTAAGCCTGAGCTGACATCATCTGCTTTCAGTATATGCTCAAGCTTCATTGACAGTAACCTGCCTCCTTAACTTGCTCCAGTGAAATTCTAGCTACATCTTTCCCATGCTGTCCTTTTGCAGTTTCCTCTTTTATATACCCAACAGATGTATGATCATTACTTTCCCCTTCAAATTTTTTTTTCCCTCACACACTAAGAACTGTTCCTACCCAGATGGCATCATCATACTGTCCTTGCTGATGGTGGACAAGAATTCCACCATCAATGCCTGTGGGAGCAAAGGATGAACAGCTGTCCTGCCTCTCCTGTCTTCCTTACCTTTCCCTCACCAACTGCCCCATTCCCACTTATCCTCATGTGCCGTCAGATATTCACCTGGGTAAGGTATCCCAATACCCCCCAGAAAGCATGATCCAGTATCCTAGCATTAGCTGAGCTGGAGTGCTCACTCGGCCTGTGGCTCCATGCCCAAACCCTTATTGCAGATCACTAAACCTGTCCCTAGTAAGTGGTATAGTCCCTATCTGCAGTATGGTGCTCCGCAGTGTACTCCAGAAACCCGGATACCAAAAGAAAAGCCTAATGGGAGTGCTTGCCATTGTTAGCCAGCTCCTTCTGCTTTCTGCCTCCTTGCTGTAGAAAGAATACATGTACCTGGCCACACATGGCCTGTCATGTACTGCCTGCATCCACAGTATGCTTCTATAGACTCAAAACTTTGGGCTGACCCAGGTATGGGCTGAAACCTCCAAACCCAAGAGCCACAGCAACCCTTTCCTCTGTGTGGGGAAGAATGTCCCAACAGGAGCACCACGAAATAACACAGTGAGTGTGTGCTGCCCAGCCCATTGTGAAATGACCCTGAGCACCTGGTAGTTCTGGAACACAGACCTCACTCTCCTTTTTCCAGTGGAAGATACAGGGTTGAAAAATGTGTAAGCAACTCTCAGAGATTCACCCAACCAAGTCCACAGTCCACGGAGCATGCTCTAGAAACTCACAAACATTCTGGTTTTCTTTTTTTCTTTCTTTCTTTCTTTTTTTTTTTTTTTTTTTTTTGGTTTTGGTTTTTCGAGACAGGGTTTCTCTGTGTAGCCCTGGCTGTCCTGGAACTCAGAAATCCGCCTGCCTCTGCCTCCCAAGTGTTAGGATTAAAGGTGTGCACCACAACGCCCAGCTACATTCTGGGTTTCTATTGTGGGATTCATTTTATAAACTATTTCAAAGCCAGCTGAAGGGTTTCCTTGAGAGCCTGTCTGGACTTCACAGTTATTCTTGCTCTGACTTCTATTAAATACAGTTCCGCGAACTACATTTTTAGTCATTTTAGCATGAATTTTACCATTTTTCATAGAAAAGATGTCAAACGTGTGTAGTAAATGCCCCTATATCTAGTCCCAAGAACTTTTGATGAGAGTTTGCTGTATTTGTTTTAACCCATATCTCTCCATCTTCACAATCTACCCTTCTGCCTATCTGCACACACTTTTTCTCCTTTTGTTGAGATCTCACCGTGTAGCCCAAGTTAGCACTGAATTCAACAGTCCTCCTGTCTCAGAATGCTGAGATTACAGGCATGTGACTCTCGCACCTGGCCCAGGATTTTATTTGTGTACAATAGTACATTGCAAACATTAGCAATGACTCCAGGGGAACTTTATCTTCATGTTACGGGAGTTTACTTTTTACAGCTGTTCTTCAGGTAAAATATACATAGAGTGGCATGCACACATTTAAGGAGCTCAAGGGTCATTTTAATGGGACTCCGTCCTACCCATCTTGAGACTGGCTTTTGAAAAAGTCACAAGAAAAATAAAGATGAAACAGTATAGAGTACCTACAGGTTTGTCAGTATGTGGACATGTGCATATGTGATTTGTAGCTATTCATACTGACTGGTTCTGCCTTGGCACAGTTTGTATAGGCTGATTGTAGGGGAAAGAGTCTGGTAAAGTAGGAAGGCTGCTAACCTGTAGCAGTGGAGGTAGACCTGTAGAATCATGCTACCCAAGAGGAATGGATAGGGCACACCTTGAAAAGACATAGCTTTTAAAATATACACAATGGGTCTCTGAGAGCTTATTCCAGAAGGTAATTTCAGGGATTAGATTTGTCATCTGTCTTAGTCAAGGTTTCTATTCCTGCACAAACATCATGACCAAGAAGCAAACTGGGGAGGAAAGGGTTTATTCAGCTTAAACTTCCCACATTGCTGTTCATCACCAAAGGAAGTCAGGACTGGAACTCAAGCAGGTCAGGAAGCAGGAGCTGATGCAGAAGCCATGGAGGAATGTTTCTTACTGGCTTGCTTCCTCTGCCTTGATCAGCTTGCTTTCTTATAGCCAAGAGATGGCACCACCCACAATGGGCCCTCCCCCTTGATCACTAATTGAAAAAGTGCCTTACAGCAGGATCTCATGGAGGCATTTCCTCAACTGAAGCTCCTTTCTCTGTGATAACTCCAGCCTATGTCAAGTTCACACACACACACATACACACACACACACACACACACACAAACCAGGCAGTACACCATCCTATCTTAAGGAGCCAGACATTTAGGAAAAGTAATTAGCTATCAAGCCACAGGAATTACAGTTCCTGAGAGACACCATAGCAGATTGTGAGGCCTGCATCCAACATCTCCTAATCCTGCAGCATCTGAGCTGTGGAGTAGAAAGGGTGCTGACACAGGTCCATTGTCCTAGTTAGGGTTACTATTGCTATGATGAAATGCCATGAACTAAAAGCAATGTGGGGAGAAAAGAGTTTATTTGACTTACACTGAAGGAAGTCAGGACAGAAACTCACACAGGGCAGGAACCTGGAGGTAGGAGCTGATGCAAAGGCCATGGAAGGGTACTGCTCACTGGCTTACTCCTCCTGGCTTCCTCAACCTTCTTTAGTATGACTCCACCAACAATGGGCAGGACACTAGCCCATCAAACCCTAATTAACAAAATGCTTTTCAGGCTTACCTACAGTCTGTTGTTGTGTAGGCATTTACTCAGATGACTATAGCTTGTGTCAAGTTGGCATAAAACTATCCAGCACATCCAAGAACTCCTTGTTTGTGGAGCAGAGCTTCAGTCCCAGAGCATCAAAGCATCTGCATACATAGTGAATGTTAAAGAAGAGATGGTGACCCAGAGCAACCCAGAGACCTGCAGAACCTAGTGGAGTGTTTAGCAGAGCAGGGCTTGATCACCCCATACAAGCTGCAAGAAGGACCACCAATGGAGAGTGGGGGAGGAGAATTTGGAGCTCTCATAGGCTGAGAATGCCTTCAAGTCTTCCCAAGCTGAACTTAAAATGTTGTGTCTTTTAGACATGCTCTTCTCTTAGCAGTGGGCAACAATTTTCATGACCCTCTGCTGCCCCAAAATTTTTCAAACAAGAACCAACCTGCTTCCAAATGACCACATCGCATAACAAAGCTTAATAATATATGTATGAATGTGAAACTGTTTAGCAAATTTCAAGGAAAAATTTGGCAGTGTATGGCATCCAGTCACAATCAAGTAACAAAATGGTAGGCTAGTCTGAAACAGTAAGGACTGAACATAACTGTACCTGCCCCATAATGATCCCAGATATTAGAAAATAGTTACTGTAGCTACATCTAAAGACTACACATAGCAAGCATGTTCATGACTATAACAGGATTAAATTGTAAACTAATAATAACATGGCCCCAGGAAAATCCCCAAATATTGAATGAAATAACATAGTTTTAAATAAAAAGGCTACTCAAAGGAGAACTAGAAAGCAGTTTGAGGTGATTGTGAATTACACCATGAAAGTGTGGAGTGCTGCTACAGTAGTGTTTTCAAGAGAAATTCATAGTGCTTCATTGTTCTATGACCAGATATTCTTCCGTAAAAAACTAGAAAAAAGAAGAGCAAAACTGAAATCTCAAGCTAGCAGGAAAAAGTAAAGGTCATAGCAGGGATCAATAAAATAAAAGAGGAAAGTGATTCTAAAAGTTAAACCCACAGCTTGTTCTGAAACAAAACCAATAAATGGGAAAGTCTGGCACAGAATATATCAAGAGAAAAAGTTTTTTTTAATGTCAATTTCAGGAAGGAGGCATAATATCATAGATTCTCCAGATATAGTAAGAGATTATGGTATGAAAGGAATATCACAAACAACTTCACGCATGGGTGTGTTACTTTAAACATACCAATGTCAAACTATCAAGATACAAATGCAAAACTCCAGAAGAAATACATGAGCTGAACAAACTCCACATCTGGTAAAGAGACTGGATAATAAGCAAAAAAGACTTCATGTACATGCGCGCCATACACATATTCACACACATGCACTTGCACACACACAGACACATACCACACATACACCACAAACACAATACAACACACAAATAAGTACACATACATACCACTTCCAGGCCTAGATAGCTTCACTAATAAGCTCTACAACAAAAGCTGAAGAAGAGAGCCCGTCCCAATGTACTCTATGAATCCAGTTATTGATTTCAAACCCAGATATGATAAGAAAGAAATATGAGAATGGTGGTGTTTGGTGTGTCCTAGAACATGAGAGATGTGTCCAAGGAGCACAAGGTTAACGTTTAAAATCTATTCCCATATGAACTACTTTTTAAAAGAAGAATGAATACCTGCTCAGCATCAAAAAACCCACAAAATGCCTGTTTTCTCTGCTTTTCTTCAACACTTTTTTTTTCTTTTTTGGTTTTTCGAGACAGGGTTTCTCTGTGTAGCCCTGGCTGTCCTGGAACTCACTCTGTAGACCAGGCTGGCCTCGAACTCAGAAATTCACCTGCCTCTGCCTCCCAAGTGCTGGGATTAAAGGCATGCGCCACCATGCCCGGCTTTCTTCAACACTTAACAGAGCAAAAAGGAGGAGGGCAAGAAGATGGGTGTACTTGTTTTCACATACATGCTCACAGCAGTTTTATTCATAACTGCCTCAAAGTTGTGAACAACTGCCCGTCAGAAAAAGAATGAATAAACAAATATGATGTGTCCATGCAGTCTTCACCGCGACAACAGTGCCACTGAAACCCGCAGTATTGCAGATGATAACAGTGACGCTGAAACCTGCAGTAATGCAGATGATAACAGTGACGCTGAAACCCGCAGTAATGCAGATGATAACAGTGACGCTGAAACCCGCAGTAATGCAGATGAGTTCAACATAATTATGTTCTAAGAAACATGGCCGTGAAATTTAGTCATATTGTTGGATTGCTACAAAATTCCAGAAAATATAAACTTCTGTGTAGTTGTTAGGTGACTGGTGACATTTGAGGACTGAAGGGAGTTCTGGGATATCTTGTGAATGGTGTTGTGATCTTGATTATGACCACGGTGCCAGAGGGACATGCATTACTAAAATATAACTTAATCCCAGCATTAGGAGGGGCAGAATCCATTGGACTGTCCCTAAGTGAAAATCCAGATGGATAATAAGTTCCAGGCTAGCCAAGACTACATCCTGAGACTGTGTCTCAAGTGCATGCATATGCTGTCTACTTGCCTGCCTGCCTGCCTGTCCATCTGTCTGTCTGTCTCTTTATCTCTCTATTTCGGTTATCTATCTCTGAGGCAGGGCTGATGTGTCTGTCATATTTCAGTTGTTAATACAGTAAACATTTATTTAAAAACAAACCCCTTCCTTCCATGTACCTCAACCCGGACAGCTACCTTAAGGTTGCCCCCTCTGGCACGCCCTCCTGCTCTCAGTTGTGCCTGTCTTCTGGCTATCTTCTTCCTAGAGCCTCCCCTCACTGCATTGGTCACTGCAAAGATGTTGGATTCTTCTCCTCCTGCAGATTTTCACCACAAGGAATCAGGAAAAAAACAATTTTTTTAACAGTTCACTAGGTACTTTTCAAAAAAGTTCTTCCATGTGGTTCTCTCAAAACACATGACAGTTTTTCCAGCTTCTTAGCGTTCTAGACTCCACAGTGAAGATTTTCTGCTGGTTTGGATTAACAACTGAAGCCTAACTAAAGGATCATGGAGAGAGGAGTCTGGAGTTTGGAGGAAAGCACTATTGGAAAGTATGGGCTGTACTACTCTGTAAGGCAGGCCTTCTGCCTGCCAGGCAGGGCTGTACTACTATGGGCTATGGTAGGGTCCTTTATGAGATGCTACCAACCCTTTCCCATCTTTCAACATGACCCTATAGCTGCCTCTTTAGCTTCTTCCTAACTCATTCCCTTTCCCAGCTTCTTCTGTGGCTCATATATGCAAGGAACACTGATGGCCATGGCTGTATCTTCCCCTAAACCTTCCAGTAGGTCCCTGCTATACTTCTCACCATTATGTCAGCCCTCTCCAACTTTCTCTGAGGCACCCTGTAGGCAGACTCTTTTTCTGAGTCCAACTGAGGTAGCTCTGACCACCTTGCCTCACCCCATCCTCTCCCTGACCCCTTAATACCATTTGATTGTGTTAGATACAGGTCTTGTCCTAGTGATTGGGCCCTTGAACTTCTGTCTTCTTTTTGCTTCTTGCCATACACAGTAGAATATATCTTAGATTGTGGCTATAGTTCCTCCATGCAGATTTCTACCTCTTGCAGAAATTTCTTGTAGAACTTCTTCCCTTCTAAACCAAAGGCTACTGCAGCCATGTTCCTCCTCATTTTCCTTGGCTCTGGAAATCTTTCTGCAGGGTTTTGGAGGCCCTGCACAAGCAGATCTCCTGTGGGTATCCTGCATATGCTTTTCCTTCTTCTGGGGATGGAGGAATGGAACTAGAGCAGGGGCGAGGAGACTTGTAGATGTCAGGTCAAATGGAGAGCCCTTGTGAGGAACCACAGTATGTACGCTGGTAGCTGTGAGTAGGGCTTCTACTTAAATCTCCTTATTCCCAAGCTTCGCCAATAAGGCTGCCAAGTGATGCCAACCCCAGACTGTGGAGCACTAGAGGTCAGAGGGTGCCAAAAGAGCTGGGGAGATGTTCCTGGGTCCGCATGAAGACAAAAGGAATTGAGCCGAGTATGCAAGTGGTCAGAGGGTCTGTGCTCTAAGTAGGTCTTGCTAATGAGCATTTGACCCAAAGGTACTTATGTAAGTCCCTTTTATCACAGAACTCTGACTAAACATCACTATACTAAAAGTATTTACTTGACTCCAAAGCTGGGACATCTACCTCATTTGTTGTCCCACTAACCCCATGGGGTCATCCTTCCCACATTTCCCATTATAGTGTCACAGATGGAGGCAAAGGGACACAGCACTCCCTTCATTCACACATGGCACAGGTGTTAGTGGAACTGTGAGGCTCCCAATATCCTTCACCAAGTCCATGCCTGCTGTTGTGAGAAGAGGCAAGAGGCACATGGTTTAATGACCCATACACAGTGGCTTCTCTCCAACTAGGAGATCAGGGATTGACCATTTATGATGCTGTTCAGTGCCATTGGGCTAGAAGCACAATAGAGAGAGATTCTAGGCCTGGATTAGACACTAAGCCCTTGAGAGATGCTACACGCCCAAGGGACCTAGTCACATCCCAAAGCTGTCACCAGGTCATTCCACCACCTGGAACTGAGATGTTCAGCTTACAAATATGAGAAAATGTTCTTCCACACATACCTTACCCATTATTCTTGGATTATAGTGGGACTGTTGGGAAGATCCACTGAGAGAGCAGATAGAGTGGCCATTAGCTGGGTCCTGTCAACCCAATGGTGTTTGTGTTAGTTCTGAAGGAATTTGTGGCTCTTGGGTATTTGCTTTGGTTGATGACCTAAAAAGGTAGCACACAATGGCAAATTCCCAGCCAGTCCTCTTCAGCCTGGGCTCTGGTTTGATACTCCAGGAGAGAAACAGTGATTATTTCACAGGACATCCATCTCCTTAACTGATTTTCAGAGGCAGGTCTTGATTTCCTGTTGTTGGGCTATCAGGAGAGAACTAAACTATCAGGATCTATGTGATCTTTCCTGTCACATAGAGGAAGAACTTCACGCTCCTTCATCCACACCACAAACTCTAGTCATGCACTTTATATATGTGGAGTGAGTGAGTTTGCTAGGGTTTCTGCCTCCAGGTGTCTCTTCCAGCAAGACTGGTGAGAGGAACAAAAAAGAGCAATGAGATGCTGTGGAAGGGACCTACAAATAAACATCCACAGATTCTATGTTACTTGTTTTCTCACAAGTCACTGGAAGGTTATAGGCGTATTTGTATTTTAGAAAGGTCTTTGGGAGAGTGAGAAGCGTGGCCAGTGGTCTAGATCTCAATTCTTCAACATCTTTTACAAGATGTTTCATAACTCTCTTCTGCATACTTTGTTGTCCACAGAGGCAGTAACTCTACCCGTCTTCACTGCAGGTTCCCTTGCTCGTGTGAAGTCCTACCACCGAAGAGACCACCTGCACAGCTCCAAGTATCCTCACTTTAGAAATCCACATGACTGGAAATGAAACCTTGAAGAAGCGGCGGTACTTTCCCGTCTCCTGGCCAACTTGCCCACGGTGGATTTTCAGGGTTCCTACATGATGGTCAAATGGGAGATACTGCTTTGCTGTGTGACTTGTGTGCCAAGGACATATGATCTGCCTCTGATTGCTCACAGTTGCCAATAAACTGCTCTTGTTGGCAGAGTGATGGGAACACACAGGCTGGCGCCCAGCACTCATACTTGATTATAGCTATGGGCACAAGGAATTAGGCCCTAAGTTGATTTTTGGATCTTTGAGACATTGACCACATACACATGGTTAAAATTGTTTATGATCTTTTGAATTATAGGTGTACAAAAACATAAATCAACAGAAATAGTCGGAATCTCTTACATGCTTCAGGGTGCTGTTTCTGGAGTAAGAAGCACAATGGAGGGAGGCCGCTGAGATGACTTTTGCAGGCTAGAAAAGAATCAGATTCATATTTGTATTCCTCACACAGTGAAGCCTCACACCTCACAGATGATCTTGGACTGTGATCTGACCAACTAAGCTTTTAAAATTCCACTGTTGCTGCCCAGAGTAGCAGCCCTACTTGACCGTCTGAGCAAGATATTCCTGGCTCCTTAGAAGGTGATGGGAAGCAGAGATGAGAACACTGGAAGGGTTGTCTTTTTCCTGTATAGAAGTGTCCCACTTGTATAGTCCCCTGCCCCCCCCCCATCCCCAATGTCCCCGCAGGCTATGACATGCATCAGGTTACTGTGAAGGAGCCTTGCATGGAGCCTAAGACTTCACCAGTAGCCTTCTGAAATCCTGCGCGGGGCCAGAGAGCAGAGTGTTGAGGACCTATATGTAGCAGAGGGCAGTCCACATTGTGCTGCACATTTCTGTGGCTTACATTTTATCCTGACACACTTTGGCATGGTCCAGCAGCTGCCCTGGTATTATATGACATTCTTATAGTACATTGTGGGTAGACACCATCTTTAAAGAATTTAAACTCAGCAGGAAGTTTTGTGTTTTTTTTTTTAATGTGTCTCTAAAACCTTTTCTTATATGGAGAAAATCAAGACAGCAATATAAGTCAAAATGAGTTCATGATATAAAATCTCTGCCTTACTGAAAAAAAAAAAAAACATGAAATCCTTTTACTGTTTCCCCCTGTTTTAAATCTAGGCATCGGGTAGAGTGGGAACTTGGTACTGTGTGATTAACATTGCTACACTTTCTCAGTGAGGCGAGAGCTACCAGCCAATTGCTCTTAGTCACAGCTGTCTGCTCTTTCTCTTAGTGCCACAAATAAATGCAAATCCAATGCTGTAACTGTCGTGTGGATTTCATGCTACGGTATATATCCTGCCTACAAAATGGAGGGATTAATCTATTCTGCCAACAAATATTTTGGCTGCTGTGTTAATCAGTGTTCCATCACTGTGACCAAACACCTGAGGTAAACAGTTTAAAGGGGTTTATTTTGGCTCAGGGTTTCAGAGATTTTGGCCCTGTTGCTGTCCCTGTGGCAACACAAGACATCATGAGAGAAGCGTGTGCTGGAGGCCTCTGCTCACCTTATGACAGGACACAAGAAAGAAAGGAAGGAGCTGGGACCTTGCTATCTCCTTCTGATGTGTGACAACAGTTATCTAGCTTCCTTCCTCTGTGCCTCAGTTCCTGAAGGTTCCCTCTCAATAGTGCTGCAGGCTAGAGATGCATAGGTCTTTGGGGGACTTTAAAAGTCAAGCCTATAGATGAAGCTTTCTCCATGCCTGTATGTTTCTTCAGATAAGATCATCATAACCATAGAGTTTAGATGATACAAGAATCAGACCTGTAGCAAAATGCTAGGTATAGCATGTTAAGTGCTATGGAGAAAAATCATCAGGAAAAGGGGTGAGAGACTCAACCAGGGTGATGGAGAAAGGAAAAGACAGAGGCAAGGCAGAGAAAAGGGCAAATGCAGTACCTCTAAGGGCATGTCCTAGGCGAGAGAGGGAAGGGGGGATATTATAGAAGATGGGAGAAGAGTAGAATGCACATCTCAGGCCTTTAACTCCCAACATGTACAGTTCTCTGTGAGCTCCCCACCAAGCTTGAGAGGTCCTTGGAGAGCATAAGGGCCCTTCCTCTAGTAATTTTTGCTCTTGTGGACCAACTTAACGTTATATCTGCTGTGCTGTCCACCTCAGAATCTGTAAACCTTCCAATTTTGAGGTGTGGGATACAGACTAATCAAAGGGTCCTAGTTCATGCTGATGGCCTCTGCTAATTGTCATCACAAGGACTCTTGTCTCATCTCTTGGTAAACACACATCTCAAAGCACCGTCTTCCAGATGAGCAAACTGGAGGCTAAGACTAGACAGGTCCATCATGTGGCCTACATTCTCTCAGCAACCCTCTGTAGCTCCCTTCACCGGATGAGTTTGCAGTCTCCATCAGCCTACCAGATTCTTAGGAGGCTCTATCTCTCCTGCCCCTCCTTTGTCTAAACAGGCCTTCCACTGCTTCATTTGTCCTCATCCAACCACCCGTTTACGGAAGGTATCCTGGGAGGTATTCTTTATATGCCTTGAGTATATCCCCTGCCTGTGATGCCTAGAGTCCTCCGCTACCCTTACCCTTCAACTGGAGACTTCAGCCTTACCCTAGACAACTCCCCCACTCTATGAGCACCTCATACCTTCTTGCTCCCGACCTTGTCTCATCTCAGCCTCTGTTAACTGTTCTTCACACGCCCAGATATTCATCTCTCACCTTCCTGGCTGCAAAGATCAGCCTCGAGGCAAGTAGCAGGAAAGGTTGGGTTCACTCAGGGAAACATCAACAGCTTTAACTTAGGTCATCATCCTGGCTGGAAGCCTGTAAAGACATCTACCTGCTCCCTTCCAGCTATATTGTGTAACACAGAGGCAGGGAGTAAAGGTGAGAACTCTCAAACAGGAAGTAAATGGCTCAGCTCCAAACATTGCCCAGATAATTATTGAAAAGCATTCCAAAATTACGACAGTGTAGCTCATAAAATCCATAACCTCTATGGCCAGATTCTAGCCCACAAAGTGTGCAACTAAGATTTGGTGGTGCAAACCTCGGTCTCTTAGGAAAACACAGGCTCGTGGAGATGACCAAAACTCAGGCTTCTCCACCTCTTGCCAGAGATGGGTCTGTTTTGCTCCCTGCCTATGTGTAGCACATAATGGCCGGAAAAGAGCCTGTACGAAGTTCTTACGGGCACCCCTGTAGGGTTAGTAGCAGAGAAAACACTGGCAACTCTTCCCTGATGGATCTAACTTTATAAACCTGCTGGTCAGTTCCCAAGGAGAAAATTGCTTGTGACTCTGAAAATTCAGAAGGTAGGCCCTTTACAACTTGCATAACCAATTCAACTTTGAATGTTGCCTTCTAAGTGCTAGACCCCAGACGTCCTACTCTGAGCATCGGTACTGCACAGGCAGTGCCCTTCTCTATTCCTCTGGGAAGCCCCTCAACTCAGCTCCTGATCTGGGAAACTGCTGGCTTGTATGTCCTGCCAGCTTGCCTCTCTTGACTATGACCCCACTCCGTTGTGTGTGTCTGGGCCTTGTGCCTGCACCTCCTGAGTGGCTCACTTCAGTGGTTTCCAAGTCAGAAAGACAAGGAAACATTTGCTAATCACTAAATTCTTCTGTGATTTTCTCCTTCCACAGCTGTATGCTTCTTTTCGTGGCTCCCTTTACTGCCTCCAAATTACACCAGCTTCCACCCCCTGTGCCTTCCTCACACCTTCAGACCTATATGCTGTCAGTGTTCTGGCCACTGAGCTCAATGGGAGCTCCACAGTACCTGCTGATGAGACCACCTCCAACAGGTGGCCACTGTGCTGTATGTTGTTCATCATGTTAACTTCAGGGACACGTCTCGTGGTTTGGAATGTAAAAGATTTAGACAAGAGTGTGTCATTATCTTTCCATCACAGAAGTAGAAAGAAATAAAGGAGCCAGAGAAATAGCAGAGTCACCTTACAAATTTGTAGGATCAATGGCTCCATTGTCCTGTTTTAATCCCATGTACATGGATCAGAAAGGGGACGAAGGTATTTGGTTGCTGTCCCAGCCTATGCCTGAGAACAGCCACATCTCTCCATTCTGAGCAGAGAAGCAGTCATTCTAATACACAGTAGCACCGTTTGGCCTGAGCATGGTTCTAGACTCTACCATGGTGTCACCTTCTTCAGTAGGGGATTACGTGATCAAGGCATCCAGGACAGTTCAGGGGACATCTCTCCTCTGCTCAAAGCATCCTAACTTGTTCCTCCTGGTCCTGGAACATTTTCCAGGACCAGTAGCCATCAGCTGTGCAAACTGAGACCCACAGGGCTAACTGAGAGTAATCTTTCATGGACAGCCCTGTGGGACACAAATATGGCCACATGGGATTCAGGTACCAGCTGGTTCCAGCATTTCCTCTAATACTCCATCAGAGTGGCATACTTTTCCTGATAATTCTTTTTTGTTATAACAGAATTCCACTGCCACAGAAGAGGGGATTAGTTCAGCCACCGGGTAGGACCAGAGGACCAAGGAAGGGGATTCTGAAGACCCAAGGAAGCTGAAGGCTAGCATGACAGATGGGATGGGGCAGGGAGGAATGAAGAGTTGTGGGGGAAGCAAGCATCCTAAATCACTGCTGTGCTGACTCCTCTCAAGGCTCTGTTCTCAGAATCTACCCTAGCCCAGGGGTGCAGAAGCACTTGGCACACTCATATCCTTCTTCCTATTTTTCTCTCCTTTCCTCTTCCCTTTCTCCTTTCCATCTTCCCCTGTCCCTCATTCCTTCTTCCAACCATCATCCCTCCTTCCCTTCTTTCCTTCCTTAGTGTCTTCCTTTCCTCTGCCATCTCTCTTTCTTCCCGTCGAACACTAGAAGAGCTTCTCGAGGTCGGAATCCCCGATGGGTGCTGGAGACAATTACAGTTTCGCGTCTCTGCCTTCCAGTAAACCTGCTGGCAAGTAGCCACATGGAAATGCCAATCAAGAGTGTAACAAGTATCCTGGGGGGAGAAAAGATGTGGGCCAAAGATTGGAGGTTCTTCTCTGTGGGTGGTCAGGGTAGAAGCCCCTCAAGTGAGCATCAAGAGAGAGGCTTCTCGCCAGGTCAAAGGAGCAGGGGATAGCCAGGGGGCTAGGGAAGCCTGGGCTGCTCAGGGTTCTGTCTGCAGGAGACTCGGATTAGAGGTTCTGCACCAGGGCTCTGTTCCATTGCAAAGACATTCCCAGGGCTAAGTGCTGCCACCCACTCCTGTGTTCCACTAGAAATACAAATGTGTTCAAAGCGGAAAGATCAAGAAGCGATTAACTATGCTGGCACCTGCTCATGAGTGGTTTGGCCATGAGCCCAACTGGGGTGTGCGCCGAGTGAGTGCAGGTGGCAGCAGCTTGACTCACACTGCCTGGCATACTCCTCTGAAGAAAGCAATGCACTGTGATTTCGGGGCTTGCATCTGAGACCGTTCCTCTGAGACCGTTCCTCTAGATGCCGAGGCTTGAGATTCATGAGATAGAAGGAAATGGGCTGGCGATCAAGGGTAGGACCACTCATTGCTCTCCACCTTGTCTCTGAACCCAGCCTCACCAGATCTTTGAAAGCAACAGTGTGAGCCCTGTCACCACCTTCATACCCTGACTCTGACTGGAGTTGACCTGGCCTTGGCACAGGTCTGGCTAGTGCCCCCTCCACTGAGCCTTTCAGATTTGCTGCTGCTCCTCGGCTTCTGTGCACTCGAAAGCTTGAGCAGCTTTCATTTCTCTGAAAATACCATGTGGGCTCATTCTACCGTGCTTTATTAGAACATCTATTGATCCTCCAAAACCCAGCCACCTCCCAAGAAAAACCACTTATAACCACTTAGTCCTCTGTGGAATGTGGTGTTTCTTATTACCATGCTCATTTCTCAATGGAGTCTATTGGTGTTTGTGACCCGGAACTCTGTGGGCCTCATTCATGTGGGAGCGTCAAGCCTGAGAACACAGGACTGATGCCATGGACAGAGTCTGCCCCAACGAGACTGGCAGCAAATTCTGAGTACAAAACTCCTGAAGACCTGCTTGGCCAATGGCTCGTGGGCAAATGTCCAAGAGAGGGAGACTGCGGTGTTCCTGCAAGGCAGCTCAGAGTCCTTGGAGAGACTCCAGGCTGTAGGGATGGCAGTGGCCAGGGAAGGGACAGAGAATGGGCTCGCTGGAAGGTTTCCAACTCAAGGGTACAGCTGGCCAAGCCCCAGGTTGGGCAGAGAGCCACTGGCACAGGGGATGAGGAGTTGGCTGAGGTGGGGCTTAGAACAAGATGGCTAGGAGCCACTCAGACTAAGGCTGTGTGAATGCTGAAGCCACTGGGAGTCAGGGGTGAGTCACACATGAGGAAGAAAGGCTCAGCCTGGAAAGCAGATTGCAGTATGCCCTTAAGTCATGATTCTATTTCAGAGAGCTGAAGTCCTCCTGTGATGGCACCATGACATTTACCATTCCAGATCTTCCTGAGTGACATCATGGATACTGGACAAAGCAGCAACATTTTCCGAGTGATAGCAACAGTGGGCTTTTAAAGCTGCCTTCTGTCAGGTGCATCTGGGGAGCTACAAAGACCCTGTGACATCTTTGACCACACAGGAGCTAAGGGGTCAGCTGCCAGAGCCCAGCATTCTCCTCTGCCTTCATTTGCTTTGCTCTTTTCTCCTTCATTATACAATCAGGAGTAATTAATTTACAGGACAAGTAACTAGGGACCTCTTAAGGGTTGCCTTGATTCAGCCATGTGGAGTTCACAGGTGCTTCCTGAATCTATACCAAATATTGGTCTCATCAGTTCCCTCCTCCTACCAGTGGAGGCTCAGTGACATAAAATGACACTTGAGCTCACCCTAATGTTGACCTAAGCCCCAAATCTTACTCTCCTCTTGTCCATTATACCCCGGGAAGTACTCTAGTCCCAGGAGGATAAAACTGCTTCTCATTGGTTAGAACCAAGGCTGTGCCTGAGCAGTGTATATTTCAGTCTGACTTATAGCTGGTCTGAGGAGGGTTGGCAGGTTCAGGATCCCTGAACCAGAAATCTCCTGGGGACCTTGGTTCCTCACTAAAACCTCCTAGTATCCAAGCAGCATCAATCAGGACAGCTAGGCCCTGGGATGATCTAGTCTCGGCATCTTTGGATGCATCTGAGCAATAAAGACGTAACTTCTTGCATACCTTGACTGAGAACTAGGAAAGACAGGTACAATACAGACCCGAGTGCAAATGTTCCTGAGTATCTGAAATTGGAACCTAAAGAGTCCCCAAGGAGAGGGGTGAGGCATGACTTGAGGCTTTCCAGGCCCCACCAGGCCTGGGTCTCCCTACAAGGGGCTTCTGGCTATGGAGATACTGGCTCTGCTTGCCTGGTGCTTATGGCTGTAACCTGAGGCTGAGAAGCTGCTACCACCATCATAGGACTACAAGGCCTGAGGTGAGGCCGAGCAGGGAGAGAGAGTTCAGAGCATCCAGCTCTCTTCACATGTGCTTGCTCGCTCAGCTTTATTCCCAAGGAGAAACTCAGCCACAAGACAGAGCATCGTGGGAAATGCAAAGCAGTTCTGGCCAGTCTGCCTGCTCAACTTACAGATGAGATAAAGAGCAAGGTTTGCCTCCGAGGGCACCAGCAGCAACCGTACTGAGTGAGGGCCAAGTGTGCTGGCTGTGAGTCCGTGTCTGGTTCCCCCGTGACTTACAGAATCTTCAGGGACCAACAGGCAGCGAGCCTGGCTGCGGGTGTGAGCCCCTGCGGGATGTGGCAGTGCTTCCTTGATGGGCTCTCTGCCAGACACAGGGAAGAAGGCCATCTCTCTTCCAGACATAGCTGTCCCAGACTGTCCCCTGTGGTGGACAGCATGGCAACGTGCCTGAAAGGTTCATTTTCTTTTCTCCACTTGGTCCAGCTTTTCTTTATTAAGCAAGGAGTGATTTTATCATGTGAATAATCGGCAAGAACGGTTGCTGTGTGTAATTCCTTCAAAACCTTTTGTCACTTAAAATTATTACTATTTTTGAGATGGGATCTGACTGGTTGCTACACTCACTTGTGCTCCCAGTCTCACGTGATCTGCTTCAGTCTCCTGAGCAGCCAGGGCTCCAAGCACTTGGCACGGCTCATGGGTCTGTTTTGTTTTCTTAGACACAGTGTCACTATATGGCCCCACTGACCTCCAGGTCATATTGTAGACCATGCTGCCTTCAAACTCACAGACATGCACCTGCCTCTGCTTCCCAAATATTCGTGCTAAAGGAGTGTGCCATACCATACCCAGGTTCCTTTTCTTCTTTTAATCATAGATATTTGTGGCACCCATTCATTGCATAAATATAGTGTAAAATGATCAAGGTAGGTGAATCAGCATTGATTTATGTTAGACACCTTCAAATCCTGTCTTCTGATTCTTTATAAAATGTACAATAAATTGTAAGTGCTGTACAATGCTGGAACTTGATCATTGTGGCAAACTCTATTTTGCTACTGATTACCGACTTCTCTTTATCTCTATTCATCACACCCCTCCCCCAAGCCTCTACTAACCACTATTCTCTCTATTTGAAAAAAAAAAACATGTATACATTTATTTATTTATTTAACTCCTTATTTTTACTTTGCACGCATGAAAAAGATCATGCAGCATCTGTCTTTCTGTGTCTGGCTTGACCTGATATCACCTACTTCCATCCATGTTGCTGTTGCTAAAAAGATAGGACTTCATCCTTTGTATGACTGAATACTATTTCCATGTGTTTGTGGTGTGAGTGTGTGTATTTGTGTTATAGTGAGTGTGTAGTGTATGCGTGGTGTATGTGTGTGTGGTGTGTGGTGTTTGGTGTATAGTGTGTATGTGTGTGGGTGGTGTG
>NC_034602.1:17624414-17642390 GCF_900095145.1 Mus pahari
GAGAGAGAGAGAGAGAGAGAGAGAGAGAGAGAGAGAGAGAGAGAGATTTTCTTTGGCTATTCATCTATGGACAGACATCTGTTGATCCCGTATATTGGCTATTGTGAAAAGTGATTTCATTCTCATTGACTGTACTCTCAGGAATGGGATGTCTAGATCATATAGTGGATCTACTTGTGTTTTGTGGTTCCCATAATGGTTCTGATATGTGTTTCTCTAACAGAGGTCTACCACTGAGTTATCTTCTGTGTCTTCAATAACAGCCCCTCCAACCAGAGTTGGATGACATGTCATTGTGAATTTGATTTGTGTCTCCCTGGTGGTGATGAATGCTAGTGTAGGACCTCCACTGGCAGAGTTGCTTAGGTAGGCATCCTGACTTCAAGAGGCTGTCAGAGCACCTGCATACATGTGGTTCTTAGAGTTTCCCTGGGTTGGAAGGCAAGTCATACCCTGAGTTTATAAGTCCACAGTTCCAGTGAACTTGACAACTAACTAGTTCTGATTCTGGACTACAGCATGATCCTGGACCTTCGGGCTCCCTCTAAGCATGTCCCAGGGACTACTGAGACCAGCTCTACAAATCAGCACTTGACCTATTTCCCCAGGGTCTCCTTCATGAGAAAGGCAGCCTCTGGCTTGCTTTTAATGAAGGAACCCATGTTAGCCATAGTCTGGTGTCCTCATACCCTTTCTGCCCTTGCATCGCTATCGCAGCCTTAGACACCCTTTACCACTTAGTCTGGTCTCCTGAACTCTGCTTTGATTTTAGATTAGCCCACATGATGGAGCTGGGACTGGCCAAAGGCAACATGGTTTAAATAAAACTCTGTCAGCAGATCCAGAAGCCTGTTCGTCACACATTCCCCAGGCCATGTGGTTGACGATAACAAGTTAGCCCCGGGGTTTCCTCATCTGCATCACTGGAAGGTTTGGAGAGCAGAAGGTGGTGAGTGAACACTCGCAGCACCTACCAGCCTGCTCCAGTAGGAAAGTGAAGGCAGCCACGCAGGCATGCTCAGCTCTCAGCCTCATACCTTTTGGGACCATGGTGAGAATGTTCATGTGACAAGAAGACTTGAGCTCTGGGGCCTTGGCCACAGGTTTTATGGCATGTTCACCAAGCTCCAGAAATGCCTCCATTTATGTGCAAGACTAATTCCAGACCTGTTTTCAAAGAGATGAGCATAACAATCCTGGCTAGTTGTGGGCCCGTGATGGAAAGGGAAGGGAAGAGATAGTCACTACAGCCTGATAAGGCTCGGCAACTCTGTAAAAAAAAAACCTGAAAGTACTTCAATTAGTCTTCATTCCAGTGGTTCTCAACCTTTCTAATGTTGCAACCCTCTAATACAGTTCCTCATGTTGTGGCGACCCCAATCATAAAATTATCTCATTGCTACTTCATAACTGTAATTTTGCTACTGTTATGAGTTGTAATGTAAATATCTGATATGCACGATATCTGATGCAGCTCCCAAAGGGGTGGCCACACATGTGGAGAACCAGTGCTTTCCTTTCAGATCCAACTAGAATTTATGAGAGAGAGAGGAATTTGCCAGTGCTGTGCATGGGGATCATCCTCTCAAGGCCATTATGGTCAGTTTTCAGTGTCCATAATGGTCAGATTCCCATGTCCATGGTGGTCAGATTCCCATGTCCATGGTGGTCAGATTCCCATGTCCATGATGGTTAGATTCTCATGTCTACAATAGTCAACCTGTAGCATCTATGATGGTCACCCCACAAGTTCTGTAATTCCAAGCTATCTTCTAGAGATGGTCAGACTTTAGGCTGCATGATGGTTTGCCTCTAGGTCCCATGATGATTTTCCTCCTAGGTCCATGAGAGTCATTCTTTAGGTAAACAGCAGAGAACAGGAATAAGGCCTAACAGGGTACATATGATTTTCTGCTCAATGCCCATTGAGGGGAAGGCAAAGTAGACAATACTACAGTGCTTCACTGTAAGACTGGGGTTTTAAGGTATGAAGAATAAACAACAGGTAATATTTAAATACAATGTGAATTTGTTCTTCTCAAAGGAAAACTGGATTTAATCTTTTCACACACCAGTTACAAATTTCCATGTTCTTTTTCCTTCTGAAGCTTTTTTAAAACCAAAAGTGCCCAAATAGTTATTTCAAAGACATATGACAAATCAGCCAAGGGACTCTTAGACGGTGTTCATAATGAAGAGAAGAGAGTACCTCTGGAGCAAAGTCAAGCATTAGTGGGGCAGAAGTAGGGCTGTGCCCCTTGTCTCATGGAAATGCAGAAACCACTAAAAGCTGTCAAGTGCAAGCAGTGGACACACACTGGACACCATATACCAAAGCTTCAGTGTGGGAGATGTGGGAGTCGGCCTTGTGAAGGAACAAGTGGACTGGAGAGCGAGGCACCACAGGCTCCAGTCATTCCTCAAAGATCCCTGATCTGCCACACACAGTATTAGATCCACGATGGCTTCTGGCACATTGGTGAGACAGCAAAGAGGAGCCAAGGGCAGGATGATGATACTGCCTCCCCACCCCCAACCCGCCCCCCCACACACGGGCAGGATGATGATACTTCCTCCCCCACCAACCCGCCCGTGTGGTATATGGTGTCCAGTGTGTGTCCACTGTCATATGTCTTTGAAATAACTATTTGGGCACTTCTGGTCCTTGGCTGGCATCTTCTAGTGTTGTTTTTAAAATTTCCATTTTACCTCTGAATTACTTCCCTTTATAATCAATGCGTAGTTCACCAGTGTTGTCTAACTTCTTAAAGACTTTTCCCTTGGAATTTGGGGCATGTCAGACCCCAAGAATAGACTAACTTGGTGAAACATCACTAAACATCTGGTTCTCCCTTTGAACCTTCCCATTCATGTAAGCTGGATAAAGTGGGATGATGTTAGAGATGGTTTAAGTTTTGGGCCATGTGATTAGTTAGGAAGGGAAGTGAATGAATGATTACTATAATTTTCAGGCCACGGACTTTGGCATCATTTGGATGCCCAGCAGATTGCACTAAATGTTTACACAGGGAATAACAGAATTGGTTTTAAACTATCATTTGCCTCGCATACTGGGTGAGTGTCACAAAGATAAGCATAAAAGCAGACCATAGTAGTGGCCTTCTGCTGACCAAGCAAGGAGAGAAGATGAGAACTAGCAGATAGTATCCCAGGAAGGTGAGCAAGCTGTTAGGTTTACCCATCTGGGCTCATACAGCACAGCACAGAACAGTGGTAGAAGTGAAATACAGTGAAATTCCATTCATGATCAAGAAAAGCTGCACTAGTGGCCATAGAGGAAGTAAATAAACTATTATACAGAAAGCCTCATGATTCCCCATTATCCACACAGAAGCAACACAATTACAGATTACACTGCATTGACTTTCATTACAGTTTGCTGTATTTTAAGAGCCCTTTGTCTGTGTTCTCAGAGGCAACTAATAATGAGAATTGTACAGTTCAAATCCACATGTCATCACATGAGTCAGAAACTGGAGAGAATTCTGGAACCCTGCCCTTCTCGCCAATCCCCATCACTAATCTACCATTGAAGTGCTTCACTTTGTTTTGCAAAAGAAATAACTTCACTTATTGTTACAGATCAATTAAAAATCAAATTGCTTAACTTCAAAAGAAAAGCTTGGGAGTTTTGATTAAGCAACAAATTATATAACAAATGTTGAAAAAGAGATGTGATACACACAGATATACATGTACAAATGCATCCATATGGACACCTGTCCATATGGTCTTCTGGCATTTGCTTTGTTTGGATTAGGGGGGTTGGGGGGGGTTTACGACATAGCTAGGCTAGCCTCCAAATTAATACCCTCACCCCTCAGCCTCCTTATCACTGGGCTTACAATTGAGAGCCACCCTGCCCATCTCTTCCTTTAAAAGAGGCCATCACCTTATTCTCCCTGGAATAGGTACAGTTGAGTCACAGTGACCTTGTATTTATATGAAATGAAGGATTCCATTCACTACTGTAAAATACATTTTCTCTTGACATTAACAAATGAGTTTTTGTGGTTATTTTTTCATATTTCATTTGTCAGGTTTCACAATGCTTGTTTTTGCATACTTCGTGTTTTACATTCTTTAAGTGGTAGAATTTTTAAGTAGAATCGTAGTTTTCCAATATTTAGTAATTTGGCAGATGTTTTCTAGGAAAACTTCTGGTCAGGGAGGAGATATAGCTCAGTAGGAGAGCATTTGCCTTACCTATACAAGGTCCCGGGTTCAATCCCCAACTAAATCAAAAATAAACTAATGATCAAAAACATGGGGAAAGAGAGAGGGGAATCAGGCTTCTAATCATGGTACTTGTAAAGACACATTTTTATAAATTTCTCTTTTTTGTGGTAATTGGTCCTGGTCAAACTTTCTATCATTAATAGGGTTAAGCCTAAGAAAATATATTTTCTAATTGTTAAAGGTATTTACAGAATATTCTGCTATCTGGATAGTTTTATTTCTTCTCCATTATTACTTTCTTTTAAATTTTTTTTACGTATTTAGATGTGGGAGTTTGTTCAAGGTGAGTGCATTCACAGATCAGCCTTAGGTGCCATTTCTCTGGAGCCCACCCACCTTGATTTTTGAAACAGCGTCTGTCTTTGACCTGGTGTTTGCATATAGCTTAGGGTGTCTGGCCGGCTAGCTCCAGGCACCACACACTATCTCTGACAGGATTACAAGTGTGCACCAGTATGCCCACCTTTTCAAATGAGGCTTCTGGGGACTGTACCTGGGTCTTTGTGTCAACTTAAGCCCTATTTCTCCTCTTCTGTTTCTGACTCTTATTTCTTGTGCTCACAGATTCTGCCCTTCATATAGTTTCTTTGGCTATATGTTGTCCACAGCTTGAATCTGCTTTTATGGTTAGTGACCTCTTCTTCATCTTTTTTACCTTCCCCTGTTAATATTTTCCAAGCATCTCAAATTGGCAAATCGTTTGTGTGTCTTCCCTTCCCTGCAGTAAGTATTTGTTGCTGTGTGTTCTGGATTTTGCTATGTCATGTTTCCATTTTGCTGTCTTCTAACTGTTCTGAAATTTAGGGTTTTTTTTTTCTTTCCCTTGATAAAGAGTTATTGAACAATGGACAGTGGTTTCATGAAATGGTCACTGAAAGAGAAATGAGCCAAGCCTTACACTCAATCTCTCCCTGCTTTCAGTTTACATTTCTGTTTTTCAAGGATCTTTAAAATGTTACCAGTTTGATGCTATGGTATTGTGGTTACAACTGTTGTCAGTGGAGTTTTGTTGTTGCTCTTTTATTTTTGTTTTTGTTTTGTCTTGAGCAATTTGAGGTTTTGTTTGTTTGTTTGTTTTTGTATGTGTCAAAAATACAGGCACTTTTAATGAAAATTCCACTTGGTCTTAGAAGAAGGTATGTTCTCTCTGTCTAGGCCTGGAATCCCACATAATATTGACAAAATTTAACCTACTAATTGGTTGTTCCTGTATTTATTGCTTTAATAGATGTTTTTGTCTACTTGAGCTATCTCAGACTGAGAACATTTTTTTCTGTTTGGTCTGTTTCTCCTTATATCCCCTCTAGTCTCTATGTCACAAAAGCCACTGCTCTTTTATCTCATGCACCATCTGGGTGTCTTCGAATTAGATGGTGAGACAAGGATTCTGATGTATGTGTTAAGTTGAGAACATAGTGGTAAGAGAGAAGCTAAGCCAGAGCAGGGTGGGAAGCCATGGTAAGAGAGAAGCTAAGCCAGAGCAGGGTGGGAAGCCAAAGGGTTGCATTCAGAGCATGGGACACATGGAACATTACTCACTGAGAGACCAGCTGTTAGCATAACATGTATGCTGGGGATTTTCCTGTCCAAGAGAGTAGAAGCTGGGCATTTGCATGCCAATTATCACGGTTGAGGACTACTCCCAGGGATATTAATTCTCCAGCAATTCCTCACTATCACATGATAGCCAAAAAAGACACTCACTGCCAAAGAAATCCATGCAAAGAAGTGAGGTGCCAGAGTGAGTAGTTTGTGGGGCTGGTGAAAGTGAGACTATGTGTTGATGTGAGCAGGCCCTGATCAGTTTTAGGCACCAAGAGACTATGCCCTGCTTACCTGTTGCTTTTATTTACAATAACCTAGTATGTTGGCAATGAGACTCACTTTAATTATGTTCATTGCAACTATGAATAGAGGTATATTTTGATTTGTTTATCCATGTGGTGGTTTGAATAAGAATAGCTCCCATGGACTCATGTGTTGGAATGCTTGACCCATAGGAAGTGGTACCTTTAGGAGGTGTGGCCCTTTTGAAGGAAGTGTATCACTATGGGAGCAGACTTTGAAGTCTCATATGCTCAAACTACACCCAGTGTGGCTCTCAGTCCCTTCTTCAGATCAATATGTAGAACTTTCTGCTCCTTCACCAGCACCATGTCTGCCTGGACACAGCCATGCTTCCCACTATGACGATAATGGACTAAACCTCTGAACCATAAGCCAGACCCAATTAAATGTTGTACTTTATGTGGCTTGCCTCAGTCACACTATCTCTTCACAGTAATGAAACCCTAAGACAATTTATTAATTTTTTCCTGTTATTAAGAGGCTTGAATACATTTAGACTTACTAATTTATTAATGTTTGGTCATACATATTATTCATGTCATATTTAGATATGTGTTTAAAAAAATCTTTGACAGGGTCTCATTATGTACTCCTGGCTGTCCTAGAACTAGCAATGCAGATGAGGCTGGCCTAAAACTCAGAGATGTGCCTGTCTCTGTCTCCCAAGTACTGGGACTAATGGTGTTTGCAGCCATTCCTGACTACTGTTCATTTTTAACTGATAAAATCGTAATAACTTTTCATGTTTGTGAGGTAGTATGTGATGGTTCAGTATACTTATACACTATATAATGTTTAATTAAGGTTAAACTTTTATGAATAGCCCGGGGGTTGCTTGTATTTTGATGCTAATTCCTCTCTGGGGGGGGGGGTGACCGAGGAATGAGTCACGTACTCAGGTGACTTCTTGTGAACCATCTCCTAAAGAATAAAGGAGACAATCACTGGGCAAGTAGGCAGGACTTCCAGGTTGGATGGAGGAAGAGAGGAAGCAGGAGAGAGTTAGGTCCTTTTTGGACAGGGATAGCTTGAGGACAAGATGTAGCTATGAGTGTCTCCCAGTTTCAATGGCAGATCCATCAGGATTTGCCACCAGAGGATTTAGATTTAAAAAGGTTTACAAGATTAGGATTTTAGTTATTGTTTTCCTTAACACAGCGGCTTCTTTAGGTTCAAGAAAGAAAAGTACAGCAGCAAAGCATTGTTTTGCCTGAGGTGCACCACAAAGACGATGGGGGATTTGAAGTAGGGGGTTAGCATGATAACAATCCACCAGTGGGAATCTAATGAGTTGGGTGGAGAGACTGTGGAGTTCGGAGTCAGAATCTATAAGAGATTAAAAATAGGTTGGCCATTGCCTGACAGTGCGTGGCCAGCTAGGCCACTGAGGCAGAGGCACAAGCATGGGAACATGCCGGTTCTTTTTTTAATATTTCCCACAACATTAAACATATCTATCTCTTCAATTATTTACCTTTATGCTGTTGCTTTTTTTTTTGAGACAGGTTTCA
Organism: Mus pahari; assembly: GCF_900095145.1. Classification (NCBI taxonomy): domain Eukaryota; kingdom Metazoa; phylum Chordata; class Mammalia; order Rodentia; family Muridae; genus Mus; species Mus pahari. The sequence goes on from NC_034602.1 coordinate 17,632,034, forward strand.
CTATGTAACCCTGGCTAGCCTGGAACTCACTATGTAGACTAGGTTGGCCTCAAATTCACAGAGACCCATCTGCTTCTACCTCAAAAATGTTTGGATTAAAGGCATGTATCACCACACCTGACATCATTTCTTTATGGCACATATATTTAAAAAAATCCTTTATTTAAGCATTGTGAAACACTCAGTTCATTATCATGGCTTGCATCACATTATTGTGCAACAGCACCCCCAACCTTCCTCCTCCTTGTTAACTATTTCTTGGTGCCATTATCAACTTTCCCGCACCCCTTTCTTCCTACCCTCCCCAAACTCTAGCAAATATCATTCTGCTCTTGACTCGTTTTTATATATCTAGTATATAGCTGTACAAAATAGTAGACTCCTTTCTCCTACCTAATAGCCTTTCATGTTACACACACACACACACACAAACACACACACATACACACACACACACACACACACACACACACACGGGAGGGGGTATCTATGTGTATCTGCTCTCTATGTTATGAGATCAACATTCCTCTTGTGTGAGTAGGACTATGTAGTCATTTGTCTTTTTATGCCTGATTTATTATACTTAGCATAATGACTTTAAGTCAACTATTTCTGTATCTTTTAAACATAAATGGAAAACTTTACTTCTAATCAAAGTGTTATATAAGAAATAGCCTTTTCCTCCTACACAATACATGAAGCAATGGCTTTCTGGACACTAAAACCTTGAGCTGTAAGTGATCCTGATCAAAAGAAAACAAACAGGTAAGTGTTGCAGCTGCCTGGCTTCTTGTTATGGGAGAATGCCCAGAATAGGATGTGGGGGTGGCAGGGTGGAGGAGCAAGTAGAGCCTGGGTTGCTAATGGTGCTGTGAGAATGAGAAGGGGACACTGGTTCTCAGAGGAATGTCCTCAGAGAGAGCTGCAGTCCTTGCAGAGTCTCTACTAGAATCCAGCTGAGAGGACTTGTCAGCCCTCTAGATCATTGGTCCACCAGTGAGCTAGTCTCATGTTTGCCCAGACTAAGCCACATCTTTGAAAATTCCCTTGTGGTCCATCCTCATAAGTAAGAAGCAAACTTAGCATGAGTTTGGGTAGTCATTCAAACTAGAGCAGTAAGAAAGAATTCGAAGGGCAAAGATATACTCCCATAATCCAGGCGTGAGCACAGAGATGCCAAGAGAAGAAGAAGAAGAAGAAGAAGAAGAAGAAGAAGAAGAAGAAGAAGAAGAAGAAGAAGAAGAAGAAGAAGAAGAAGAAGAAGAAGAAGAANGAAGAAGAAGAAGAAGAAGAAGAAGAAGAAGAAGAAGAAGAAGAAGAAGAAGAAGAAGAAGAAGAAGAAGAAGAAGAAGAAGAAGAAGAAAGATCCAGAGATAGCTCTCAAGAGCAGCTGTGATGCTTGGTGTTGTGTTCCTTTGCCCTGGCTTCAGTCAGCATTGCGCCCAAAAATCTCTATGCCTTTCTTTTCCCTGACTCTCATCTAAATGATTCTGTCCCTGCCCCTCTCTTTGAGAGGCTTATGTAATGATTTATTGATTCAATATAAATGATGAACTTAAATGCAACTCGAGAAGAATAGGGCCCAGTAGCTCATGGTACTTAGCTTCCCCAGAATGCCTGCAATTCTCTCGAGGCAGGAAGAATCCATCATAACCAAGTACAGTAGACAGTCAGGATGGGAGGTAGATGGTCAGTCAACATAGACAGTGAGATGTTTTACAGGATACTTTTAGAGCCGGACCCAGGAGCCCAGTTTCCCTGTGTCTTACCAATTAACTATCCAGAGCAAAGATGAACAGATAGGGCAACAGTGAAAAATAATGAGAAGCAGAAAATCCCTCTGAGCCCAACAATAAAGGTCCAGCAGCCTTCCATCTGCACCCTGTGGAATAACCAATGCAGCATTTCCATTTTCCTCACCAGGTCGCAGGGGACCCAGTTGTCCGCCCCTGTGTTTTAAATGAGTGACTGGAAAGGCCAGACTTGATTACAGGAGTCTGCTTAGATAGTCAACAGCCAGACATACCCACAAGCCATGAGGTTTAGCTCTATAGACATCAGAATGGGAACTATTTTAGGGATGAGGTATCCCTTTTTAATTGGAAAAAATTGAGTTTAACAAGACTCCTCATAAAGTAACTTAAGGTACTGTAGAGATTTTCCTGGTGACCACAGGTTATCCTCATGAACTCACCTAGACTTGAGTGAGCCTTGGCTAGTGCCCTGCCAAGGAGCCTCCATTTGGACCAGGAGATGCTCCTGCCCTTGATGTTCAAATCTTGCCTTCGGTTTAAATAACATCAAACTATCCTGTGCCTCTTATTGTGTCAATCAGTGTTCTCAGATAATTAAGATGCTGTTAATTCTTGGCAAAAAGTGTAATTAAGAAGCTTAATTATGTCTGTGTGGAGTGAGGGGACTCAGCAGGGCACAAGGCAGCAGCTCTCAGACTTTAATTGCATTAGGAGTCACCCAGGGGGAGCTTGTTAAAAATGCAAATTCCCTGGCTCATTGCCAGAGCATTCTGATTCAGCCAGTAGGGGTGGGATTCAAGAATGTGCATATTTATTGTATATGTACGTACACAGGTAGCTTAGGTATCTACACATTCAGTAACACGTGCTAGGGATTTAGCCAGCAGCCCTTGGTTAGTGTGACTCAAGGCATCCACTGACAGGAGGGGGAGATTTTCTGCACCATAGATCCAATGAGGTCTTGGCCTTCGAAAGGCAGTGTGCATTCTAATGTGTTTCTGGAGCCTCCTCTCAAAAGCTGTGCTTTCCTGGGCTCCTACCAGGGACCAGCACAAGTGCTAATTATGCATTAACCCTTTAGCGTGTCTACATGTGATGAAAGTGTTATTATACAGAAAAGGACACTGAGCTTAAGGAGGGTAAATGTTTCTTGTGTTTCCACAGATTTTTCATTGGTTTAAATGTAATATGGCTTCACTTATTCAAGTCTATACTAAATGAAGTGCATTTGTATATAATATGACATAAATGTAATTGATGAATACCTATTCATTTTCATTATTTTACTTTATTAGCATATAATAATTGTACCAATAATTGGTTACATTATAACATCTTCATACATCTTAAAACATATATATAATATGCTTTGATCATGTTCCTACCCCATGGCCTTCTCTTAGGCTCTTCTACTCCTCATCTTGCTCATCTTTCTTGACTCAAGTAATCCTCCTGTTTTCATTTATTTCCCCCTTTTATCTTCTATATGATTTTTCCATTATTAAGGAGAGAAGTATCAGTTGTGATCCTCCAAGGAAGAGCCTATAGGATATAGGATATGTTTGCACATTACATACACATGGATGTGTGTGTGTGTGTGTGTGTGTGTGTGTGTGTGTGTGTGTGCATCTGTCTGTCTGTCTGTCTGTCTGTCTGTCTGTCTGTCTGTCTGTCTGTCTATCTGTGGCAAATATAATGAAATATATTGTAAGGAATTGGTTATACCATCATGGAGGCTAAGAATTTTAGACCCAGAAGAGCTGATGGTATAAATGCCATGTGAATTTGACTCTGTAGGCAGGACATCAGAAAGCTGATGCCTAGGTTAAAAATGGGCAACACTTCAAACAAGACTTCCAAGAAGAAACTACCAGCATTCCACTGTAAGTGATCCAGTTGTTAATGCCCTGCCCCTACCTCCCACCACAGAAACCTTCTAGTGCCCTAGCTGATGAGTCAGGGAACCACATCCCTCACCAGATAAGGCTTCAGCCCTGATATTGTGGTTATTTTTAAGTCTCTCTGTCAACTGGGGCTTGACTATTAGAAAGGGGAAAGGAAAACTTGTTCTAGAAAGGCCTAGAGAGTAAATATTTCCAGTCAAATTTGCAGCCACAGGCTACGTGTGACCCAGGATAGCTCAGAATGCAGTCCAGCATACTTGTAGATAACAGTGTCATGTGACAGTATGAGAAGATCCAGGTTGAAGGCTGAAGAACCTTGTGTCTGATTACTATGGGTAATGAACAGAACAGACACACTTGCTTAGGGAAAATAAGTGTGCACATTTCAATAGCTTCCTCTCATGTGTTTCTATTTGGAAGCCTGGCCTGTTGGGCAGGACTGTCACATTAAGGATATTTTTTCAGTCAGTGTCCCAGCTGTCATTCCTCTTGAGAACTCCCAAGATACACCCCACTGGCAGGCTCCGGCTAGCCTAGAGGTCTCTCGATGTAGTCAAGTTGGCAAGACCAACCATCACACCTCACACCATTTTTGTGGGAACCCTGACAATGGTCCATTTGTTTTCTAACCTGCTATAACAAATTTCATCTAGTGAAGTGATTTTAAATGACTAAACATATTCTCTCATAATTTGAAGGCCAGAGAGAAAAGCCAGGGTATTGGCTAGAATCCACTCCCTCTTAAGGTGATGAAAAAGAAATGTCTCTCATATCTTCTGGCTTCTGGTGGTAACAGTTCCTCCATGGTAAAGGACTCTAAGACTGCCTTCTAAGAAGCTACTTACTGACTTAGGAACATCCTTAAATTCAGAATCTTGAGACCTTTTGACTGATATTTGCAAAAACCCTCTTTACAAGCAAAATCACAACTGTGGGTTCTAGGATTTAGGACTGACATATATATATATATATATATATATATATATATTTAGGGGACACAACCACATAACTAAAGGTAGTTATTGTATTCCTTTCCCCACAGTTACATGTTAGTTAGGTGGGGGGTGTAGATCATTTGTCTACTCAGACTTGATGGGTCTTCAGTTTTGGAGGACAGTGCTTAAGGAACTGTATTCAGGGAACCAAACTTCAACTTGATTGAAAGTTGAATGAAATTGAAAAGTTTTATGATGAAATCTGGTCCTCGACCTTAACCTGATGACAGTGGAATGAAATGAGACTTTGAGAACTTCCTCAGAAGTGTGGTCATGTTTTTAGTATGGAATAAATAGCAATAATTGTATTGCTAATAATGGTAGTAAAAAGGCATAGAAATGTATCTCTAAGGCTTTGACCCCTTTATCTAGAAAGGGAAGATTTATTTCTCTCCAGAGAGATGGGTGAGGAGAAAGTAGAGAGTATACCATAGCATCCCAAGTCTTCATGCTCAACCTGGCCTTGCTACATTAACCCTAATGCATGGCATTAAAACTTGGAATTGGAATCATAGCCACTGGATCCCTGAGGTGGGCTGCCTGAGGGGAGTATGCATGGCCATGGCTGTCTGTAGTGATCATTGCCCTGTAGGATTCCTATCACCTGCCCCCTGCGACCCCAGTCAGACTGCAAGCACTTGCTGGGATGTGCAGATGAGCCCATGACTACAGCCGCAAGGCTTTTTGGCTCTTGAATCTCTCAACATGTCCCTTCAATCCACCCCAAATAAACACATATTCTAACTACAATACAGTGTTTGTTGTGAAAACATAGTTTCAAACTAATCTTTTAGTACTTCCTTTAAGGGAGATGGATACCACATTTCTTTCAAAGACAGGCTCAGGAGCTATTGGGGTGGGTGTCTGTGGCCCGGGGAAGTAGAAATTCTGAAGGTCAAAGGGTTGACATGTTATTGTCCGAGTGATATGATAACAAATGCCCCAAACTGGCCACCTGAAACAGCAGCAGTCCACATTATGCTGGGGAATGGAAGTCCCAGTTAAGATGTAGCACAGTTGGTCACTAAGATTTCTCCTTTGGCTTCTAAAATTGTGTGGGGCTTTGTTGTTACTGTTGTAGTTGTTGTTCATTTTTTTGTTTTGTTTGTTTATTCTTTGTTTTATTTTGTTTTGTGTTTTGTTTTCTGGCCCTTCACACAGCAATATTTCTGCTCTGTCCCTTTGTCTTAAAGAACAAAGTCGCACTACACTGCATTGCTTCCACATGAACGACTGCCTCTTACCCTAATCACAGACTCTAAATCCAGCCTCATCTTAATGTACTTAAGGTTAAAATTTTGGCATAAATTTCTGGAAGCACATAGTGAGTCTACAGTAGCAGCTGCCCCTACTGTGCTGAGCAACAGAGAGTGATGACCACCACAAAAATATGCTTTAGGGCCAACACTACCAATGACAAGAGAGATTCCCTTGTCAAAGATACTTTACTTTTTAAAATTCTTAGCTCCTACTTGTTGAAACTCAGGGACAACAATCATATATCCCACACAGGGTTGCTTCAAGCAATAAATGAAAATTAATTGGCACTCTGTATGCATGGATTCTCTGTCCCCAGCTGACTGCAGATTGATATTTTTAAAACTTGTATATGCGATTAACATACCTTTATCCCTTGGCACTGGTCCCTGAACAGTATACTATAACAACAATTTACACAGTGTCTCATGTAATATAAGTAATCCAGAGATGATCTGAAGTTAGGGAAGCATGTATACATGTCATATATGATGCCATTTGATACAGGAGAGTTGAGCCTCACTATATGAGAGAAGAGCTTAGTCAGAACCCAATGGATAACAAGAGCCAACTGAATATACATGAAAATACCACAGTACACAGCTAGTTATGGTACCAGAAATAAACTTACTAAGTGCAAGTTTATTGGGACTGGACTTCCAAGCATCACTAAGGCTCTGGTGGAGGCTAGCAGAAGAAGAACCAAAGTTCCTCTGTTACTCTACTTATCTGTTGTTACTGAGGCCCAAACCCATTCATAGCCACACACATTGGCTGGGCCTCCAGTGTTCCTGCTTCCCTTTTTGCTGCAGCTGCTGCTACACCCACTGCTATCTTCACAGCATCTCTATGTCAGCAGCCCCTGTTTGAAATCCCCTCAGAGTTTTCTACTTATGTAATGATGGAGGAGAATGAATTAGAAGTGCTTCACTCGATGCTCACAGCCAGCTATTGGGTGGAACACAGGGTCCCCAATGGAGGAGCTAGAGAAAGTACCCAAGGACCTGAAGGGGGCTGCAACTCTGTAGGTGGAACAACAATATGAGCTAACCAGTACCCCCTGAGCTTGTGTCTCTAGCTGCATATGTAGCAGAAGATGGCCTAATCGGCCATCATTGGGAATAGAGGCCCCTTGGTCTTGCAAACTTTATATGACCCAGCACAAGGGAAGGCCTGGGCCAAGTAGTGGGAGTAGGTGGATAGGGGAGCAGAGGTGGGGGGAGGGGTATAGGAAACTTTCGGGATAGCATTTGAAATGTAAATAAAGAAAATAATAATAATAAAAAAGGAAAGCAAAAAAAAAAAAAAAAAAGTGCTTCACTCTGGCATGTAAGTCCTTGTCTTCCTTCCCTCACTTCATGTCTCTCTTAGAGCATGTTTGCCTCAGCCCACACCCAACACCTTGGTCTTGCAGCCTTAGAACCTAGGCACATACTGTTCCCTCCCCCAGAACATTCCTCCTGTGTAGAGGCAGAACATCTTCACTCAACCTTGAAGTGATGCCTAAATGTCATTGCCAATGAAATCACCACCCTCCTGGCTTTCATGTCCCAGAGTGAGGTAAATGTCCCAATAGACTTCCTTCTAATCCTCGGTGCTCACACTGTCCATCAGCACTCTGTATGTGGTATGGTCCTTTACAGACCCCTAATAGACATGTTCTATGAAGAGAATGATGAAGAAATGGACAGAGGAACAAAGTCTACTTAATCCAGTCAACTCAAGGACTTCTGTGGGTATGATATACACTCTCATCCCAGTGTGTTGTTCTCTGAACAGATAAAAGACCTTGCCACTAAAACCCTCACATCAGGGTGGAACCAGACCTTTTTGGTAGGAACAGATTCATAAATGTGTGCAAAGCAAGCTTCATTCTGCCAGAGAGATGGCTGCACAACAGCATAGCTGAGGGACCCACCAGTACTTGGTTTTTGTTCTTTAGGGTTTTGTTTTTTATTTTTTGTTTTTTTTTTTTGGGGGGGGAGGTGGTTGTTGTGGCTGTCTGGCTGTCTGTTTTGTGGGTGGTAAGATTATAATATAATTACAACATTTCTCCCTTTCCTTTCTTTCCTAGAAACCCTCCCATATACCCCTCCCTGCTCTCCTACAAATTAATGACCTCTTTTTTCACTAATATGTATAAATATATACATACCGATATATAAATATATCTTGCTAAGTCCATATAATGTTACCTGTATGTATGTGTTCAGGGTTGACCAAAAGGAGTGAGTATCTTTGATAATATATTCAGGATTGGGTCTCATTATCTTGAAACAAATTATTATTTGTTTCACAGGTAGTGAAACAAAGGAAACAAAATAAAACTTTTCTTTTGGCCAAAGTTTAGGCCTCAACTGGAGAGATGTATGGCTCAGTGGTTAAGAGACCTGCTGCTCTTACAAAGGCCCCAGGTTTAATTCCAAGCATCTACATAGTGGCTTTCAACTATCTGTAGCTCTAGTTCCAGGGGATCCCACACTTTGAGGCCTTCCTAAGCACCTGCACTTAGGCAGAGGCAGAGGCAGAGAGAGAGGCAGAGGCAGAGGGAAAGGGAGGGGGAGAGGGAGGGGGAGGGGAAGAGAGAGAGGGAGGGGGAGGGGGATAGGGAGGGGGAGAGGGAGAGATCATTAAAAATAAAATTAAGCTGAAAAATTTAGACTCATCCTCACAGCATCTTATCTCCCATGATGAATATGATTGTTAGAACCAAGATCAATAATTTCTGGATAATCCCAGACAAATCCCTAGGAACTTCAGAACATGGGTCACTGGGTCATTACTGCATAGCAAAGGCTACAAGAAACTCTGTCTTAACTGTGCTATCACTCCTCATCCATGACCCAGGTAAGATTACATCACAATGCCTCCTTGGCCACTGTCTAGCTGGGGTTCCTCACTTTCTTCAAAGTTGGCATCACACTAATATGGTTCTGGAAGAACAATCATATCATACATGAATCTAGCCACTTGCCTGTCACTCTTTAACTTGAACCTTTCCCTCTCTGGTTGGGAGTGAAAGGTATAGGATGGGATTTTTAAAACCCATCCTGAACTCTTGTGGGCTATAGTCATGGTGGAGGCAAAACAACACTGAAACTGGATCCAGATGCTACACGGATAAAGAGCAGGTGAGCACATTGGGTTGACAGGATTCAGTCTCTCTGTGAAAGAAGAACATACACATATGAGATGAAAGAGACTGGAGCAGTCCCCAAGGCAATCAATTACAACTGTAGACCCTTTATCTACCCAAAGGTTGACATGAGTCAAGCATTACTGAAACCCAAACTCAGCCTCTAAGGTGAGACCAAGGCTACTTTGGAGAAATAGTCAATTCCAGAACAGTTGTTGATGATAGAAAGTAAGAAAGTTTCCCCATCCAAAGTTGAGGTGATTTTCAGATGTGAAAGCCAGCTGGAAAGGGCTCATGCTGGCCAAGTGCACTCATTGATCTGAGCATCCAAACATATAATAATGCAATAAAAACATCAGGGAAATGGAAATACAAAGGAATTCACCCTAATGATAAATCTATAGGCTAATCAATTACTTCATTATTGGAGGAGCATCAAGGGCTCTTAATGCTGAGAGCCTAAGGTGAGTATGGAGAGACACACAATTTGACTCTCATCGAAGGAAACAAAATGAATATGAGAACTATTCTATTGGAAATGAAAGAAGCGGGCTGGTGAGATGGCTCAGTAGGTAAAGGCTCTTTCCACCATAATGAGGACCCACATGCTTGGGAGAGAAAACATCTTCAGGTACAGATTGTTCTCTGACCTCTCTGGGTGCTCTGTGGTCACACACACACACACACACACACACACACACACACACACACACCACAGAGGGCAAGAAGTAGAGGGAGACAGAGTGGTGCCATTTAAAAAAAAATAATGGCTAAAGAAGAGGTGCAGGAAACGTTTCTTCATCTGTGTCATCTGAATAAAAGGGAAGAAGAGACTGGAAATGAATTTGACTTAGTAGGACTTTCTGAGAAACAGGCTCTCAAGAGCAGTGCTTGTCCCAAGACTGCTGATGGAAAACCCTCAGACATTGCTGGTGGGAGGAAAACGCTGCTTGGGCTTAAGTGCCTGGCACTGATGCTTTGCTTTGAACTGTGGTCAGATGAGGGAATTTCCCTTGAGTTCTCAAGGATTCACATACCTCTAGGATTTGTGGCTGAGGTGCGTGTAATTGCTTCTTCTCCACTTCAGCAGTTGCACAGTTTTAGTTTCCCTTTTCCTTTTCTTTTTCCTCTGGAAGTAGGGAATTGAAAACTGAGGGCCTTATACATGCCAGGCAAGTGATTTGCCACCAAACTGTATTGCCATTCCAACTTTATAGTTTTCTGTTAGAAATTAGTTCAGAAAAGAGAAGGGAAAAAAAGAAGGAAGGAAGGAAGGAAGGAAGGAAGGAAGGAAGGAAGGAAGGAAGGAAG
>NC_034602.1:17643320-17700685 GCF_900095145.1 Mus pahari
CCTCCTTTTGGTCCTTTATCCTTTGAACATAACCCCAAAATTTAAAGCTTCTCTCTCTCTCTCTCTCTCTCTCTCTCTCTCTCTCTCTCTCTCCAACATTCCACAATTAGGATATTCTTGGCTTATTCTAGAGTGACTGTAATTTCACAGGCCTTGTATAAGAAACATACTTATTATATAAAACATCATGCAATCCTTATGATAAGAGGTCAATAAACAATATACAGACATTCACAAAAGCACCACTATTTGAGGTCTCAGGGGAAAATGATATTCTTATTATCTGCATTAACTGTTGTTTGCTACATAAAGAAATTTCTCTGATAAGGGCTGAGAATTTCACTAATCTATGGGCATAGAGATAGGAATCGAGCAGGCAGATTGATACTATGTCCAGTTAGCACAATACTAGTAGTAGGTTTATCACCAGAGTTGATGAGATCCCAATGTGGGTTCTTGGTCAGATGTGCCATACTGTTGATGTGTGTCCTCCTGTGGAATAAGCCTTAAATCCAATCATTAAATATTTGGTTACTTCTATAACACTTGGGTTACTATGTGTGTTAGTTCATTATCTTGTTTAGTGTTAAGAGTTTACTGACTTCATAAAAGGAATTGTGAAGTGTTCCTTTCCTGCTTTGTATAATAATTTGATTACTATAGAATTAGTTCTTCTCTGAAGATCTGATAAGATTCTATACTGAATTCTTCTGGTCCTGGACCTACGGCTCACTCTGTTTAAATTATTTACTCCATCATTGTTTAGCTTTGGTAGGTATATGCAACTAGAACCTCATCCATTCCTTTTTGATTTTTGATATCCATGGACTATACAATTTTAAAGTATGTTCTCATCATTTTCTGACTTTTTCCCTTGTCTATTTCTTCTCTGATCCTTCTGTCATTCAGTACTGTATTCTTCAGTCTCCATGAGTTTGTTTCTCTTGCTGTTAGTTTCTAGTTTTATTTCATTGTGCTAAAATAGAATCCACGATATTATTTATTTTTTTCCTGCTTTTGTTGAAAATAGATTTTTTCTCACACAATATATCCTGATTGTTTCCCCTTCCTCTACCCCTCCCAGTTCCTCTCCACATCCTCTCCCATCCTATTTCCTACTAAAAAACAAACAGGCTACTAAAGAATAATAATAAAATAAGACATAAGATAAAACATAAATGAATACATCAGTGTGGGACAAGAAAAACCAACAGAAGGAAAAGAGCCCAAGAGAAGGCCCAAGAAGTAGAGACACAATTGTTGGTACACTCAGGAATTCCATTAAAACATTAAACTGGAAATGTATATATATATATAGATAGATAGATAGATAGATAGATAGATAGATAGATAGATAGATAGATAGATATATGAAAAGGACCCGGCACAGACCCATCCAGGCCCTGTACACGCTGCTTCAGTCTCTGAGTGCCTATCTTTAGTCATGTTGACTTACAGAACCTTGCTTCCTTGGTGTCCTTCACACACACACACACACACACACACACACACACACACACACACACAGCTCTTACATTCTTTCTGCCTCCTCTTCTACAGCATTCCCTAATCCTTGAGGAAAGGGATTCATTCGAAAGAAACATCCTCATTAAAGGTTGGTGTTCCACAGTATCTCACTCTCTGCATATTGTCTGGCTGTCACTCCCTACATTTGTTCCCATCTGCTGCAGATAGAAGCTTCTCTGACAATGGCAGAGCAAGGCACTGATCTGAGTATAGCAGAATGTCATTGGGTGTCATTTTATTGCTACAGTGGGGTTTGTTGTTGTTTATTTGTTGTTTTAAGAACAGTAGTATTTGGTTTAACCACAGGTCCCTGGGCTATCTAGAATCATTGTCAGGTATAGGTTCCATCTTGTGATATGAGTCAAATCAGACATTGGTTGGTTAAGTTTACAAACTTTGTGCTACCATTTCCCTAACATATATTGTAGGTGTGATACCATTGTCAATCAGAAAGTCTATGACAGGGTTTGAGTTTATATTTCTCTTTTGGTAGAGTGGGGAGGACCTTCCTATACCAAAGATGCTCTAACTTAAGGGTGAAAATTCTGTATAGGCATCAACTCAACGTCTCTCCAAGTTCCATGAGTTATGTAGATGTTGTCTTTCTCAATGGGGCCTTGCTGTCAATTTGTGGAAAGCAATCTATATAGTCTTGGCAACAGCCTGGTTTGGGGATTACCAGGGATCCCATTAGGTGAACAACTCAATTAAATGTAACCCAAGGCCAGGACTGGAAGCTTCATTTGGTGACCAGGCTCTGTATCCCCCATTATTTGGTAATTTCACTCAGATTTACTTCATATATGTACATATTTTAGCAAGTCTCCACTGTATTGGCTATCCATACTACTCCTCAAATGACCCTTAATTACATCTGTATCTTTCCTTATTTTCTCCCTGTCTCCCTCCTCCTTCCCCATTTGGTCCTCCCACTCCAGATCCCTGGCCCATCCATAATTACCCATTCTATTCCCTTTTCTAGTGATGTCTATCTGCACCCTGTGCCACCTCCTCAGTACCTAACCTCTGTAGTTCTATAGACTGTAGCTTGGTTATCATGGACTTAGCAGCTACACCTTAGCTACACCTGCTTGTTTCATGGGTCCATTTGCTTGGAATACTTTTTCCACCCATTTACCTTAAGACAGTAGTTTTGCTTGATGTTAGAGTGTGTTTCTCCACAGGAAGCAAGAAGGCTTTTATTTTCAACCCACTATGACTTTGTATGAGTGAGTGGAGACCACTGTACAAAGAGTTACTGAAAGATTCTTTGCCCCCTTTCATTTTACTGTGCTTTGGATTTTCTCAGTCTTCTTTTGTTTAATAAGTGGTTGGCATCAGTTTTTTTCTTCCTTCTGTAGTCTCTTAAGTGTGTTTGTCTTTCTCTTCAGACTGAAGAATTCTTTTCAACATCCTCTGAAGAACCCGCTTCATGGTTATAAATTCCTTTAGAATGCTTTCTTCCTAGAGAGGTTTCTTTTACCCTCAGTTGTTACAGATAGGGTAGGATTGGGGGGTTTTGTTTACTTCATTTTGTTTTGTTTTGTTTTGTTTATAAGATATATTAGACAGGGTTGGCAATTATGGTGTTTAGAGTTTAAAAACGATCAGTTCAAGCCCTCCTAGCGTTCATGGATTGGAACAAAAAGCCAGTAGTTTCTGGGTGTGGTACCGTATGCCTTTAATCTAAGCACTCAGGAGGCAGAGGCAGGTGTCTCTTTGTGATTTTGAGGCCAGTCTTGTCTGCAAAGCAAGTTCTAGGACACCCAGGACTATAAAGAGAAATCATGTTTTGGAAAAAAAAAAAGTCAGTAGTGATTCTTATAAGCTTGCCTTTGTACGTAACTTAGCCCTTCTCTTTTTCAGCCTTCAATATATTTTCTTTGTTCTGTACATTTAGTGTTTTAAACTATGACCCAGAGTCTCTTTTATGGTCTGGTCTGTTTAGTGTTCTGTCTGCTTTTTGTGTATGAATGGCCTTCTCTTTCCCTATATTTGGACATTTTTCTTCCTATTGTATTTTTTGTTTCCATCATTTCAGTTTTATCCTTCCTCAGCATTTCTATCTCTTTATCAAATTCTATTTTTGTATTGTGAATTGGCCTCCTTATTTCATTTAGCTGTGTCTATGTTCTCCTGGAAAATATCTGCGCCCTCTCTGACTTGTTTTACTATGTTTATAATCATTATTTTGAGTTGTACATCTAGAATTTTGTCTAAGTCATTTTTATCTGGAGTCTGTATTATGGGATTGGTAACTTTTAGAGGAAATAATTTTTCTTGATCATGTCACTTATATTCTTGAGCTGGTATCTGCTCATATGGGGTTAGCTTCATCATTAAGACGTTGGGAGGCAGAGAGAGGAAAGTAACTGGAGGTGTGGGGAGAAGAGGGGGAGGGGAGTGGGGAAGCAGGATCAGGCACAGGAGAGACAGGTCCAGTGTGCCAGGAGAATGAATGGGAATCTGCAGCTGCCTGGGGTGGGAGTGGGAGTAAACTTTAGGATGTCCAGAGACCTGGGATAGGGGAGGCTCCCAGAAGTCAATGCTTAACACAGGGACATGAAGAGGCCACCTCCTATAGCCAGGAAGGACCCCTAGTGGATAGGGTCCATCTACAAAACTCTCCACACAAAATTTGTCCTATCTTAAAGAAATGGAGGGGTGGAGTAGAAGCCAACCAATACCCATCCCAACTTGAAACCCATCCCATGGAAAGCACCAATCCCTGACATTAATAATGATACTCTGTTATACATGCAGACAGGAGCCTAGTATAACTGTCCTCTGAGAGGCTCCACCCAGCAATGGACTGAAACAGAAGAAGATACCCACATCCAAAAATTAGATGGAGGTGGGGGACACTTATGGTAGAGCTGTGGGAAGGATTCAAGGCCAAGAAGTAGATAGGAACGTCACAGAAAGACCAGCAGAGTCAACAAACCCGAGCTCCTGGGAGCTCTCAGAATCTGGGCCACCAAACAAAGAGCATAAATGCATAAATGGACTAGAATGACCCCTTCTCACCCCCCGACCCCCTCCACTCCCACATATATGTAGTAGATAAGCACCTCGGTCTTCATCGATGCCCTGTCTGGCTTCACTGGGAATAGCCACTAGCCATGTCTAATCTTGCAGAGACTTGAAGTGTGAAGGGATATGGGGGGAGGGTGTCCACCTTCTCAAAGGAGAAGGGGGGGGCAGGTGGAGGTAAGTGACTTGGTGACGGAGGGACCAGGAAGGGGAGCATTATTTGATGTATAAACAAATTAATTAATTCATTTAAAAAAATAGATTTTGTACTTTTAATTCAGGCTAACTGAATATGTGATTAATATGCTTGCAGTGATCAGGAAAGACTAGACAGTAGTAGAGTTCTAATGTTTCATTTGTCAGCTGTTGTTTTAGGCTCCTGACTCTCAGTCTTCTCAGACAGGCTTAGTATTATCTATGGCAAGTCATTAGACAGGAATGAACCTACTGGGATTTAAAAAAAAAAAAAAAGTAGCAGGTAAATACAAATTAACATTTCTTAAGTGCCAATTTGTTTAGGGAATTAAGGACCCTGATAGTATAGTGTGTACTGATATGTTAGTGTGAATGGAAAGGCAAACCACAGGTGAACCGTCACCAGGAGACTAGTTAGTGATAGTGATGGGTATTCAAGTGCTAACTAGGAAATAGAGGTGAGAGGGAGGTACACAAGAGTGGGGATAACTGAGGCAAAGGAAAAGGAAGTGTGGGCGTGTGGGGGGACCAAATGGTTTACAGTAGATTAAAGGTATGGATATAGACTCAGATACCACAAACCAGGTCAGCCTCTGGGGGTTGGGAGAGTTCAGAAAGAGAAGAGAGAGAGAGAGAGAGAGAGAGAGAGAGAGAGAGAGAGAGAGAGAGAAAGAGAGAAAGAAGACAGTAAAAGTGAACGGTAGGGGACAGTGTTGGCCTGCCGCGATGACCTGCTGTACTATACAGATAAGAAATAGCTGTAGGAGAAGGGTGGAGAGGTGGGTGGAGAGGTGAGATAACGGAATCACTAGAAGATAAGGATTAGTTGTAGTGGGGAAGAAAAACAGGGTGGAGATATCAGAAAATGAGATTGCTGGCCTGACTGTTTTTTTCATCTCCTTGGCAGATCCCCTGATCTTTCTCCTTGGCCCTGGGCCAGCCGGTAGAACCTGTTGACTGTTAGGGGTCCTGTTCTCTAGCGGCCTCCCAGCTCCTCTTGTTTGTGGAGTTTTCCTGACTGTTCTGTCAGCTATGGGTAGATAAGGCAAACTCTGTTTATCAGTGGCTGCTGTTTTCTGATAGGAGCCGGTGTCTGGCGGCTGATCCATGCCCAGAGCACTGCTCAATGCTTGTGCTTAAGCCTCAGAGCTTCACATTTTCCTTGTGTAACAAAAACAGTGTTCTGCTTGAAGTTACTGGGAACCCTTTCAACAAAATCCCTGCTGACACAGCTTTTATACGTTTTCTGGTAGGAGTCTTTGGGGTAAGCTAAAATCCAGCCACACACAAGCTGTACTGGCTTTAGTCACAGTAAATCCAGTCTGGTGGTAGAGAGAGCTCCTGAGTCCAGTGGTAGGAGAGAGCTGTTGTGGTACTGATGAAATCAATTCAGAGACTGGAGAAGTAGCTTTGGGGTGATAAACTGTTCCAGACCCCCGCTTCTCACTCTGTAACCAGTCACTCACTGAACACTGCTTCTAGCCTACCAGCTTTCCTTGTTGTCTGTGTTCCTTTGTTTGAGAATTTTTGCTCAGATTCATAACCCATTTTTAATTGGGCTGTTTGTTTTCTTGGTGTTTAGTTGGGTCTTTTGTTTTTCAGGTCTTTGTGTAGTCTAGACACTAATCCTTTGTCAGATGTGTAACTGGCAAACATCTTCTTCCATTTTGAGCACTCACTTTATTGACAGCTTCTTCTGCTGTAGAGAAACTCTTTAGTTTAATGACATCCCATTTGTCAATCATCAGTACCATGCTCTTGGCTTCTGTAAGCTAAAATAAACCGGTATTCTTAATAAACTAAGCAGACTCAGTGATCATGTTACAGCAACAGAAAGCCGATTGACGGTACTGATATTAGGGGTGGCCCACATGTTTTACAAAGGTCAGATAAGTTTCCACATTTTCTGAATTATTCTGCAGTGAGAATTTTATCACTCACATGAGAAAAAAAATCTGCAAAATTTAAATTTGCATTCTCTTGGTTCTGTGTTTGAGGGGGGGGTAGAGGAATTAGTACTAAGCTCCAGTCAGCTGACGTTCTCAGAGACAACGCATGGGCACTGGGTCCCTGTACGGTCCTCAGTAGACCAGTTAAAGAGACGTACAAGAGTGAAGCAGAGAGAGGAGATTATTTTCAATGTGGCTACAATAAGAAAAGTAAAGAACAAAGGTTCAGTGATCTTTGAGCCCATCTTTGGGGTGCTAGCAGGAGGCTTAGGTTTAAATAGGTCTAAATCGAGGTCTTGGAACATGTATCTAAGCTGTCCTGGCCTGGGCGCGCTCCTCATGGCTGACGCCCTGGCTCTGCTCCACTCTCTTCAGCAAAGTGGTCAGAGTGTGTGAGATTTTTTTTCTTCCTCCTCTGGCTGGCAACAGGCTTCATTCTTTTCCTTCTCATAGCCTGAGATTCCTGAGGAAACCGCACATGCCTGGGATCTGTTGTTCACATCGCTAAAAAGGAGAGGCAAAGTTCCTTGTTTTAGCCTCCCTCTGTTCCTGCCAGGATGGCCGCACTATTAGTACTTCCTGTTTTACGGAGTCTAGCACGGTTTAGAGAGGATTCCAATGTAGAGCTGATCACAGGGCTGGTGCTCTGAGCACTGATGAGTGGAGAGCCGATGGCTCCATTCTGCCAGGTGCTGTGCACTAATGTGCTGCTTATCACTGTAAAACCTGGCACATCTGAAAGCCAATCATCCTAGGAACAAGAAATAACTGGTGATAGTGAGGAAGGGCTAACCCTTTAGGGAAGCTACGCTGATCCTGAATCCTAAGAAAATAATACTTTCAAAGTTCTTATTGGAACACAGGCACAAAAATCATATATATATCCATGCGAGGTGAGGAATCTAATTGGGGGGGGGGGCTGGATTAAGTGAAGACCCAGTCACTCCCTGAGAGTGGTGGTATACCAAAAAAGAACCTTCTAGAAAACATAAGGCAGCTTTCAATCATGTGGTGAAAAAGCTAGTTGTTCAAAGCTTCCACTCTGTTCAATGATGGTCTTCCATCAGCAATGTCTTCAAGCACCCTCACATGAAAATATCTCCTGAGAGAGCTGCTTTCATGATACACTTTCTATTAATCCTGCAAATGATTTTGAAAATACACAGATAAGCATAGAAAGATAACCAGCTGTATATGGAGACTGGATTGCATGAGCAACAGGAAAAAAAAAATCATCAAGTGAAAAGACCACCTCAGTCAGCTTGCCATCACAGACAAAACACTTGAGAGAATTCAAAAAGAAGGAAGGTTTGTTTGGGCTGCTGGTTTTGGGCCAGGACTGACCAGCCCTGTTGCTTTGGGCCTGTGTGTGTGTGTGGGGGGGGGGGGGGTTGAGGGTGGGAGGGGGATGAGAAGGAGCATGCAGCTTACTTCCTGACAGCTGGGAAGCAAAAGGGATCCAGAAGAAGGATCAGTGTCCCACAGTTCCCTTCAGCAGTACATTACCCATCAACCTGAAACCCCAGTGGGCTCCATGTTTTACGGACATTTTACTACATCCTACTGCATCCTAATAGCACCAAGCTGGAGGCCAAACCTTCAACACGGGACCTGGGTAGAACAGCTCAGATCCAAGTTGCAGTTGACTTGCAAAAGGAATCATCACAGGTTAAAACTTAGCACCCATTGTGCTTAAAGCTTTAGAGGGTGGACTTGGGCACCTGCACACGGAATGTGGTGTCACAGGGACACAACCTGCTTCCTTGTGTTCTAGACTCTGTGTATATAGACCGTTCCCTGACTACTCTGTGCTCTGAGACTCGGGCCACTCTGATCTTCCTTGCTGTGGAAGTTCCCCAAATTCTCTGGTACTGAACTCACCAAGTCCCTGTGACAGAGGTGCCCTTCTCCACCAGGACACAGACACAGGACCCAGATAGACACACTCCCAGCCCCTCCCTGCTCAGGGAGGGTGCCTTGTGCAGAAAAAGCTCCTTGCCTTTGTTTCTGCCTTGTACCTCCCACATGTCTGTATTCATCAGCAATGGATGCTTATGTTCCTGCCCACTCCCATTGATTGTTCTCGCTGCAGGGGATCAGGACAGCATCTGCTACTGCCTACTTACTCAGTGTGATCTTTCTACTCACGTTTCATATCCAGCCCTATACTGCTTGGAGACTTGTATGGTAGCTTACAGCCAAGAATCTTCACCAATGTGACATACATATGCAAAACTATACCTAGTGCCCAGCAAGGCACCATGAGATAGGGGGCCACAGCACAATGGACACTTGAGAGCAAACCCCCTCAGCCAGCCTTCTATTGAAGTCCATGCTATGGCAGAAACTTGTTGATATGTCTATGTCTATTTGTTTAGATGTGCCCACATACTTGTGCATAAATACTGAGAGAATTAAATGGAAAAAATCACCCTCAAAGCCTATGTGAATCAATATTCATTCTGGGACTATGAGATGAACATCGTGCACTGCTGAGACAGCTTGGTCAGTAAAGCACTAGGAAGAATGAGGACCTGTGTTAATACCTCAAGATCCACATAAAAACCAGGTGTGGTAGACTAGCCAGTGATAACATGAGACAGGGGGACAGGTGGCAGACTCCCTGGAAGCTCGGTGGCCAGCTGGTTTAACTGACTTTACAACATTCCAGGGCCATGAGAGGCCCTCAAAAAGAGAATGGAAGGCACCTGGGAAATGTCACCAGAGGTTGTCCTCTGACCTCTGTTCATCTGCCCTCACATGAATCTATACCTATACAAATGTACACACACATTTGTGTACACACACAATCAAAGGGCACATCCTATCTCAAGCGCCCAGCACTCTCACTGTTATTTAGTACAAATTTCCCCTAATTGCTCTAAGTAGTCATTGTGAAGACTTATCTATTTTTCAGTTAGAATTTCTGTATGTCTTCATTGGGAATGAGAAACATTCATCATGGTACACTGGGGTTCTGAAAAGATGGATTTCTAAAAGCTGTGCATATTTCAAGCATTCTCTCTATGGAAAGAATTACTTGGCTCAACAACAAGTTAAACACCCCCCCCCCAGCCTCACACAAGGTGGAGCAGTCCATCTTCTGCCAGTATTTCATTATTTCATTGAATTTGCCTGTTACATGGAGGTTATGCACACTATTTCTCCTAGCCTTTAAAAGTAACACATCACACTCTTTCCTTGTCCCATGTGTGAGCTTCAACAAGATTAGTTAATGTGATTTATGTATGCCATCAACTAGCTCTTTCCATACACTCCCTTTCCTATGAGCAGCTCCACCCTCCTCTTTGCTAGTGTTGGCTCTGCTGTCCCAGGGCCTGAATACTTTGGAATTTCTCCTTCTAGACTCCATGTCGATGTCTAATCATTGGGTTAGCATGAAAGAGCCCAAACCCTTCTGATCCTTCTGCCTAACCTTCCCATGGGGGCACACAGGCACTTATGACAAGGGAAGAACTTCTGGAGTTTTGGTTGGCTCTGGCTTCCTCATGGCTGGGTGTGGATCACAGTGGAAGTATCTGATTTTCCCTGGTTGCCTCTCTGTCTTGTCTAGGTCAGAACTTCAGCCTCTTGCTCTCATTGGCAGGCCTCTTAAAGAGGGCTCCTGGCCATTCTGATTCTCAGAATTTGCGTCTGAAATTCTCAGATTCAGGAATGTGCTGTGACTGAATGTCTCTGGCCATAAGAATCTTAACATTTCTGTTGTCGCCAGTGCTGTTAACAGCTACATCAATAAGGCTCAAGAACTGCAGCAAGCTCTGCCACTGTCAGTTCTTCCACTAATGACTTAAAAATGGTACTATTGCTGTAGCTCATGTTTTATAAATGAGGGAAGAGAGAGTGAGGACATCAATCAGCCAGTGAGTAAGGAGCTGGGAGCATCTTATGCCCAGGCCTATGTTCTTCCTCCACCACCAGGGCTCCCACTTCATTAAGGTGCCTGCTTATCCCTAGATGATACCACATCAGACCTTCATTACTCACAGAAGGTCCAGAGAGGTTTTGAGGTTAAAATATTCTTTCCTTATTTGGTTCATTCTGTCAAGGAAAGCAAGTGATCAGTGTTGTCTATCTGATATGAGAACAAAATCACAAAGGTATTTCTCAAAGAGAACGATGAACATCCTCCTTTAGCCGCAATATGCAACTCACTGAAAAATATCAGGGAAAAACTTACTTAATCATCTGGTATGTGCTGTCTCCACTGCAGGAACAGGAGAAGGCAAAGAAGATAGAGTAGCTAGCCTTAGTTTCATAAAAAGAGCCAGCCTTAGAGGAGGAGGAAGGTTCCAGTGAGCAATACCTACTTTGGTTTGAGTGACTGGGTCACCCATTAAAAGATGAAATAGAGACTGGTCCTGTCCCCTAGCCACCCCACCCCCAGCCACCCCACTCTCCTTCAGGGTATCATTTTCATCAAATTTCTTAGTATGTCACCCAGCCTAGCTGAAACAGTGGTTCAGTGAGACTTTACCTAAATAATAATGATAAGATGACATCAACAGAGTTACTAGAGATCAGTAGCCAACTTCTACTTGTAAAAGCATAGGAAAGCATATGTGTACACACACGTACAGTCATATGCTTTCATACATACCTGAATACACAAATGTAATATCCCTGCAAGGGATAGCCCTTGCAGGGGTTTGGGTGCCCATCTTGTGTATATATAGACCTCCAAACTATACCAAATATCATATCAACTCCAGCAGATTCTGTCCTTTCTCTAGTCACACTACTATAGATCATGCACAGCAAGTGAGAGACAGCTGACATAGCAGAACACCTTCCTCATCCACATTGGAATCTCCCTGGGCTGATGCTCAGTGGACCTTCTTGGTCATCACTGTAATGCCACTTATGAACCTGCCTGAAGTCATTCCTGGACACTCTCGTATTTTCACTATTGCCTGTATTGCTCTTCCCAGGAATATAACAATTTACTGGAACACCATGGACAGAATGTACTTAAAGAATCACCCACGTGTCTATCTACTTTGAAAAATGTTTTATTTATGTTGTCTGTGCAAGACAAGTGTCAAAGCTCTCACAAACTCTGGGCACCCTGACAGCCCCAGGTGGAGCAGAGAGACAATCCTGCCAACAACGTCCTTGGCAAAGAGAGGCAGAAGAGAGGGAAGACACCCTGCCTGCACTCCCAGCATAGGCGCTGTAAAAGGGGAATCCAATGTATTCTTGGAGTTCTCCCTTTTGCCCCAAGATGTCGACTCAAATGATTTCTCCCTGCAAAGCTCAAATTTTGCTTGAAGAAATCCCAGTCTTTTTCACCCTGCGCTTTGAACTTCTCAGTACCTGCGAGCCACTGAGCAGCATAAAGAAATGCCTGTCTATGCAATGTGGTAGATTGTAGGAAGCTTAAAGTGTGTTTCCCTCTGGGCACCATAGAGGTTCTTTTCAAAGAAATATTAAACCAGCAGCCTGCATTCCAGTTTGTAAAAGTATTTTTTTCACAGGCTGCCAAGAAAGGATGTGTTGCTGAGGCAGCTTACTGGTAATTAAAATGTGGCGGCTCCTATCACAAGAGCGCCTCAAATGTTTCCTACAGAGCTGCATGGTTTCACAATCGGGAGCAGGTGCCAACTCTGCTTTGGCTGCCACTGAGCAGGTACTCGTGCCTGGGTCAACCTTGCCAGTGTCGACACCAACTCTAGCTTTCATAAGTCAGCCATCCAACTGCACATGACTGCTTGTGCTTAATAGAACACTTGTAACAGAGTGGAAGCCTGTAACAACCATGTGGAGTTATCAAAACACAAATAATAGCAAACTGTGGGTTGGGGGTGGGGAGAAGGGATAGCTTTCTCCAGCTGGCACCTTCTCAGGCTCATTGGCTCTGCCTACCTTGGGGAGTCCTTGGCAAGAATGCATTAAGCAGCCAAGCAAAAGCAAAATGAACAACTCTGGCTTCAACTGTTCTCCGATAGAAAGAAAGAAAGAAAGAAAGAAAGAAAGAAAGAAAGAAAGAAAGAAAGAAAGAAAGAAAGAAAGAAAGAAAGAAAGAAAGAAAGAAAAAGGAAAGAAAAGAAAAGAAAAGAAAAGAAAAAGAAAAAGAAAAAGAAAAAGAAAAAGAAAAAGAAAAAGAAAAAGAAAAAGAAAAAGAAAAAGAAAAAGAAAAAGAAAAAGAAAAAGAAAAAGAAAAAGAAAAAGAAAAAGAAAAAGAAAAAGAAAAAGCTTAAGCAGGTGGTGACGTCCAAGGCATCCCAGCTCAATGCCACAGTGAGAGGGAGCTGCCTGGACTGAGGGAAACTTGGCAAATGAAGGCTTTCCACACTGCTCCATCAATACTCAATATCTCTGCAAGACAAGTGCAGGTAGTTTGCGCCCATCCAGGAGACAACATGCTTAGTGCAGGCATCCTGCCCATAGAGGTGCATTGCAGGAAATTGAGGAACAAGCCCACATGAGCCAAACCCAAAACAGGTTTTCCACATGAAACACACTCCACTGAGCTCACAGTCTTTCACAAGAGTCCTAGAAAAGGATTGTTGGCCATTAGAACAAATTCCCCAACTGGGACAATTGTTTGCTGTGGTGGGTGGCCTTAGCTACTCACATCAAGGAAGAAATTCACGATAGTTAAGGTTTCATAGATCTTGTTTTACCTAGAGATTATTCTAGAAAAAATTAATCAGAAGAGTCTTTGAAGAGAATGCTCTTTCTTGTTCTTTCTGCCTGTCTGTCAGATGACCTTGGTCAAAGGGAGAGGTGCTGTGGAAAGAGTTAAGCAAATGTTTGGATTCGCATATCTCTTGTCAACACAAAGATTCCAGTGACTACATTGTTCACTTGCAAGGTATCTGATTGATGTTTCTGCACAAGCTATTATTTGTATTATTTCTACTTGGCCTTATTAATAGTAATAGAATACATCTATAACTCCAAACAATTCTAAAATCTCACATGAATGTCTTTGTCAAACTATTATGTTGTTATGTTATTTTTCATGCCATCTAGTCTAATTTGGCCATGTTGATTTGGTTAACTGGATTTTCTTCCATCAGAGTTCTTTAGACGCTCCTGGGTTGAACTTCTGTACACATTCTGAATTGGAGAGAATTCTCTTTTTCTCACTCTATCTTTCCTCTCATTCAGTCTCTTTTAGCATCTTCCTGTCTAAAGTTTTTCCTGTCTGTTTCTGCTCTTAGCTGGTCGGTCAGCCACCACACCTTTCCCCGATGGCTCAATCTCTGTCCAGAAATCAGGTCATAGTCTCTCGGTTATTTGTGCTGTGTCCTTCACCATTAGCATAGTCTCCCAGGTGAGCTGTTCAACTCTATCACATCCACCCACATCCATTCTATAAAGTAAATATTTTAGTGGCTGATGAGATGACTCACTTGCTGCCAGGACTTATGACTTGAGTTTGACACCCCCCAGACATGGTCTTTCTTCCTCTCTCCCTCTCTCCCTCTCCCCCTCTCTCTCTTTCACACATACACACACACACACACACACACACACACACGCACACACAAATATTAAAATAAATACTTTAAATATCTGCTCTACTATTTCTACTGTGTAAAATATAATTTCTAAATCTACTAATGAAATTTCTTTAAAGATGTATGAAGAAGTAGCTATAATGTGAAGAAATAAAATCAATCATACAATAAGTATATAGTTTAAGTCACATTTTATTTATAATACAAATTACATTAAACAGGCCAATATAATGAATTAATAATAAAATAAATAAACAATTTTAATATGTAAGGAGATACTTATGTATTTGTGCCTACTAACAACAAATGTTTAAACATTTAAATTTGCTTAAAGTAAAAAAGAAATTCTTTAGGTAGCTGTCAGACTGACCCTCCTTCAGATAATAATAACTTTTTGTGTGGCTAAATATACTACATAGCTATTTAAAATTCTAGAGAATAAACAGGAGGGGCTGGTTTTGGAAGGGATTTTTACAGGTAGGATAATGGGTCTTCCCTGGGTGCATTTCTTAACTACAGGATTCTGGCACATAGGTGGCACCTGCCTCCATAGTACAGGATGGATGAAACTCAAACAGGAAACTGACATGCCAGCTTTTGAATGAGTTAAAGTGTCAACTTTAGGCTCATCTCAGTCTCTGCACGGTGAGAGTATTTTCCAAGGACAGAGCCAGACAAAAGAGCCCAGATCCTGTACATCAGCTCTGGCTGTGTCTCGAGCTCCATAAAGCCTGAAAATGGACCCAAGATTTAAGTTCCCTCTCAAGAGGTAGTTAGCAATATGGGTCTAGAAAAGTCATTTGCATTCTAATCAAAATTAAGAGCCATTAAAGGTATGTAATTAAAGCTAAGTTCCTTATATTATAAAATTCACAATATCTGGCTCCAGCCAAAAATTATTCAATACACGAAGAATTATAAAATACAACCAACAGAATTCAGCTCATGATGATCCAGATGTTGATTATATGGATGAGGATATCAAAGTAAATATTACATCTGTTTTCTGTAGCTTGATGAAAATATGATTCTAATTTATGAATAAATAGATCACAGCAGAGACACAAAATAATTTGTTAATATGGTACTTTTATAATTAAAAAAATATAACATTAGAATTAAAAACATGGTGGAATAAAATTTATAGCCAGATAATGATTATAGCAAAAGGATTCATATGGCTTTTTTATAGACCATTTTAAATGGGATTGAAAAACTTACTACAACCTCAAGGATTTGGGGAATAGTATAAATATTAGGACATACATGCAGTTGGAGTCCTGAAGAAAAGAAGAAAATGGGAAAATCAAAATGTTGGAGAACCAAGGAAATTATAAACTATGTATGCATAAGAAATAATGGATGAAGAAAGAGAGGAATTATAATGAACACAGAATACTAATGATTGGCAGGATACCAGCAGAAAGCCTACAGTTGTGTGGAACTGGAAAGAGATGTAGTGAACCGAGACCACGTCATAGCAGCTTCAAGGTGGGGAAAGCACAGAGGATATGTGATGCTCTCACACGTGAGTCAGCCTTAAAGGAATGGTGTTATAGACCGCATCCTCAGCAGTAAAACATCCTGGCACAGGAACAGAGGGAGTACATGTGGACTCCTAGAGAGCACACTCCTCCTTATTCAGAAGGAAATTAGAGAGTGCGATTAGGTCTAAAATTTGATTCATGGCTTGAAGAAGCACGCAGCCACCCTGCAAACAGGCCTGGACACATCCATAGCCTCTGAGAGCTGTGAGCAGCTCCCGGCCTAGAGCCAGCAGGAAGGTGGGGACTCGGTCATGCAGGTGCAAAAAGCTGGACTCGGGGATTGCCTACACTTACATGAACTAAGAAGAAGATCATAGACTCCAGAGCAAGATGTAACACAAACTGATTGATGCCCAGCAAGATGTTCATGAAGACCAAGGCAAGCCAGCCTGGACTCTTATCCTGTAAACCTAAAAGGAAATAGCAGTGATGTTATAAGCCACCCTTTAAAAACGAATGCATACTATTTTTCCTTATAAATCTCCCTTTTCAGAACAATCTTCTCAAACATTGATGGAAATTTTTATATCCGATACTATAAAACCTTTTACATATGATATTCTAAAGTACATTAATTTACAGGAATAATGATTATAGTCTGCCCAAACACTACACTTTTGCATTATGTGGTTCTGGCCTATGCTAGTCAGCAGCTATTTCTGTAAAAACCATGAGGATCCTCAGGCAAAATGGCAACTGTCAGCAGACTCAGTTTCCCAAGAAAGCCAACCAGGAGGCACGAAGCTTTCTAAGAAAGTGATACTCCACCATGATCCTGAAGTATGAAGACTACTTACATGAGATCTCCAGCCTCAGCTATGTGTATTTGCTCTATAATTCAGGCTGCAACTCTGCCCCCTTTCCCCTCTGGTCATCATAGACTGCTTTGCATGTCTGTCTAGGGATTTTGTTGTCACTTCATTTATATAGTTCATAAAATCTGCTTCATTTAAATTCAAATGACTTAGTTTTCTGCTCTTTGTACCTCACCTACCACTACTATACATTTGGACCATGATACTTCATGTCAAAAGTATGTACCCACTATCCCCTAAATAATCAATAAACATGGCCCACACTGCAATGAACAAACCTTGTTCTCAGTAAATACATCTCTGGATGACTATAGCATATGTCTTCATTTACTCTTGTCTCTGGCAGCTTTGGAGTCATGGCGAATGGTGAGTGCTTGTCACAGAGACTGCCTGAGGCTCACAGAACATGACATGCTTACTGTCTGGTTCTTTTCAGAACAAGTTTGCAGACTTCTGACCCAAAATTCCTTTCCTATACCTCATAGTCATTGGTTTTGGTTTTCTTTCTTTCTCCTCTTTTCTCCCTCTTTTTTTTGGGGGGGGGGGGTGCAGTTTTCTCTATTCAGCCCTACAGGGGGCTTTCCTTGTAAACTGTATTGTATTTATGTTCTGTGATCAAATTTATGGTATAGTTTGGATAGTAAGTGTTCCCAAAGACCCAAGGTCATATAGCAGGGAGGTGCAGAGCCTTTAAAAGATGGGACAAGAGGTCCTTAAGTCAAGGAAGGAATGGCTCCGAAGAGGACTGTAGTACTATGATCTCTACATCTTTCTTTTCAGGTCATTAGGTAAGTCTTATCATGTGTCCCTACCATGAGATGCTACCCTCACAGGAGGCCACGAAATCTTGGGCTGGAACCTCTAGAACCTTCATTAAGAATAGCTGTGCCCTTTTTCCTTTATGAGTTAATTGCCCTAAGGTATTTTTGTTAGAGAAACATGAATCTGAGTAGTATAGCAAATACTTGTGACTTTGCTTCGCTGCCCGAATTTATAATCGAATTGTTAAGAAATTAGCTACATTCTTTCCATTCTTTAAGACTTTTACATACTTATGGCTATACATTTCCTTCTCTGTCATTGACCTTTCAGATTGTCACACATCTGTGCCTCACTGCTTTTTGTTACTGAATGGCCTATAATGCCATTTTGATTCCTTTTTAACTCTAAGAATTTTAAGAACACTGCTCTGGAATATCCCACGTGGATAGAATTTGCTATAATCATGCTGCTTCTTGGCTTCTATTTTCACTGCCTTGTGGTCAGAGAATGTGACTAATGAATGCTGTCATTTGTGGATTATATTGAGTTTTTCTTTGTATTCTATGACATGCTATATCTTGATAAATACTCCATAGGTATATTCTTTTTCTTTTACATTGCTATACAAATATATATGGTGTAAGCATAGTATGTCATGCTTTATAGAATTATGTTTTGTCTGTTTTGAGTAAGGTAGATATCAATGCTCCTGTTATATGGTTGAATTGGTGTGTATTTGGAGGAGTGTTCTTTTTCAACAATAGGAGATACTTTGATTAATGCAATGCTCTTTTTTATTTTTTTAAATCTTTATTTTTATTGTTTGCCTATGAATGTTTTGTCTGCATGTATCTATGTACCATATTCATGCAGGGCCCACAGAGGCTAGGAGCAGATAGTGGATCCCCTGTGACTAGAGCTACCTGCCATTTGTGGGTGTTAGAAACTACCCCAGGTTTTCTGCAAAAGCAAACAGGCTCTTAACCAGTAAGCCATCTGAATATCTGTGATATGATATGTGTGTCAGGATATTTTAGCAATATAGATAAATTTAATTTTAAAATCTTTGTCTATTTCTATTTTCAACAGTGTTGTTTAACTTGGGTATTTGTTTTTATAAAATATGCCATTAGATTATCTTCAACCAAATATATGAAATTTGACTATTGGTCTATGCTTACTTGTTATGTTTTTAAGAATCCCAAGACCATATTTTGTTCAACACTGATAACTAGAGATGACTATTACAGAATTTTGTTTCCTCTCTTCCCTCCCAAATTAGCTCTGATGTCACCAAGTTACCTGAGATTTTAGTAACCATATTGTTTTATGTTATGACTTTCCCTTGCCAAGAATGATTTCTTAATAACTCTTTAGCCATCAATATCAATCATGAGAAAAAAATGAAGGAGAGAAAGAAATGTGGAGGGAGCAAGATCCCAATCTGGCTACCTTGAACCAGAGCTGGAATTCATTGTAATCATATCGGGGAAGACTGGAGGACGTAGCGCAACACGCTTACTACTTCCAACATAATTTCCATTTGGTCCTTGCCCTTTGCATCTCTTCCTTAACATTCAACTTCCCATCAACAGAAACCAATGGCTGGTTCCTGGCCACATAGCCACATTCTAGATGACACTGTAAACTTTATCAAGGTTTTTCCTGCATTATAGGCTCAAAATTTTCCCTCACAGTCCAGGCTTTGTGGCACACATCTGTAGTAACAGCATGTAGGAAGCCAAAGTATGAAGATTTTAAATTCAAGGCCAGCCTGGGCTGTAGTATCTTCCCTCGCTACTCTAGTCTCTTTACAGAGTCAGAAGGGGCAAGTGTATAGAATTCTCTTTTTTCACCATCATTGGTTAATTAAATTTTAGCTACTATAGAATTCCCCATAGTGAACTGACATGCACTGCAACAATTAAGGGATGAGCAGAAGGCAGTCAGAAGGGAAAAATAGACAAAAGCCCATTGACCCTGAAAGGAATGGAGGGTATTGATGTCCACAGGAGCTAAGAGTTGCCTGGGCTTGGTGATCCCTATCTCCTTGG
The DNA here is from genome assembly GCF_900095145.1 of Mus pahari. Lineage (NCBI taxonomy): Eukaryota > Metazoa > Chordata > Mammalia > Rodentia > Muridae > Mus > Mus pahari. Next base: position 17,662,690 of record NC_034602.1, read on the forward strand.
TTAGGAGAACTGTCTATAAATTCATCAGTCCTCCACCTGTGAACAAAGTAGGACTTCTACTTAAAGGCCCCTTCCCATGACTCCCCTGAAATCTCCTAAGGTTTATTCTCCCAAGTGTAGTGATTGGCATCTGTCATCCTGTGCTATGGTTATCGTAGCTCTCGCTATGTGAAACATTTCTCTGGTCTGTTTACTTTGCATTTTCCTCTGTAGAGCAAAAAGGCTGTCTATTGCTATATTCCGGGTAGCTGACCCAGAATAAGCAGTTAGTAACATCTGGTGAGTACATAAATGGATATGAGCCAATAGCAATTGGCACTTTCACCTGCCAGTTGACAAGGCCAAGTAAGTGTCTACAGGCATGTGCTATCTACCGTGGCATCAGAATGCACCACCCACAGAAGGTAGAGCTGCTACTACAGACTCAGGCTGCTACCATCATCCCCATGGCCCAAGCCACTCTGCACAGCAGTGTGCTGTTCACTGTGGACAGGAAGTTTAAACATCTGCCTGTCTTCTTTCATGAATACAACAGTAACAGGGCTGGGTAGCATCTGTCATACCTGTACATGGAGAGGGAAAGTTGCATGAGTTAATGTTGCAAGCCTCATATTCAGCTCATCTTCTGTGGTTGGAAATGGCCTTGTCTGTGTGAATCCATAAACAGGGATACAGAAATGATTGACCATACCTGGAGCAAAGAGCTCGAGTATTTTTTAGAACCTTGGGTTGCCTCAAGGAAGACAGATGGCCCTGTTGTATAACTGCTTTTCCAATACCTCTTATTTAAAGTCAGAAAAATGGAATTCTGATAATATAAGGCTCTTGCCACCTCTTGCATGTCCAGAGCTATTACGTGTGGTCAAAGTCCTATAGTCAAAGATAAAGTAACAATTGGGAGGCTCTTTGCTTCCTCCCTTGCTTCTTTCTAGTATGCAAGTGCCTTGAAGGCTTCTCCTTGTCAGGAGAGGGAGCTTGACTCCCCGAAACTGTCACTAGTCTATAGGCATGCTGTCCCTAAAACAGCAGAAAAGAAGCCAAAGAATTTTCGAAGAAACTGGGCATGACTCCTAGATTCCTCTGCAGAGAACCCAGCGGAAACCAGCAGACTTGGCTGTGTCTTCTAGTCCTTCACAAAGGCTAGCCACAGAGGATCAAACTTACTGCTACACTTCACCGTACCTGTGATCGCACGTCTCCTGTGTGCACCCTAATCATGGGCAAACTGTAGGACAGAAGTGAGGGAAGGGTCAGAGCCTATAAAAGTTATCACTGTCTTGGCAAATACAGCATGTGGAAATAGATATAACACACACTGGGAGGGCAGGAGAGCCTGGAACCTCAACTTCCACTAGGTTCATATTGCATCAGTTTCCTGGGCACCATTGTAAAAACAAATCTAAGTCAACAACAGGCAAATTCAGACTACACTGCACACAGGCAAGAGGACTAGGGTCTAAAGTTCTGCAGCATAGGTGACTATGGTCTATGGTAGTCTATGATTATTGCACATAACCAGGGAAGACTGAAGGTCTTCAAGATGTAGAAATGGTGAAATGTAAAGTGGTAGAGTGCTAACTACTTTGATTTCATCATTACAGATGGTCATGGTGAAGCCACACACACACACATGGGTAACACATTTTAATTGGAGAGCCTCCACTCTCTGTGTTCACCTAGAATCTCTATCTTAGAGCAGAGGTCTACAGCAGACTTTCCAATGCATGTTCCTAGGCCAGTCATCTTCCCTCAAGACTTCTATATAAGGACTGCCCTTGGCCTTGACCACACCAAGAACCAAGACATGAGCCAGGAATGGTGACATATGTCTTTAATTCCATCATTCAGGAGGCAGAGCAAGGCAGATCTCTGGGTTTGAGGCTATCCTGGTCTACAGAACAAATTCCAGGACAGCCAGGGCTATACAGAGAATCCATGTCTTGAAAAAACAAACAGAAGAGTCAAGACATGGCTTAGTGATGCTTCATAGTGGCTAGCAGCCAGATGACCTGTCCCCACTCAGAATCATATTTCAATTCTGTGGAGGGAAAACAGCTGGTCTGTAGGATATAGCATACTAACAGCTGGGGAGGCTACTTTCAATTGCACATAAATACTGGTGCCATGAAACATCTAATTTTTATAGCGTGAACAAGAACATTCCAAAAGAAGGGATTCAGTCTCCCCACTCTGAGGTCTGTACCTGATGCTCTCAGTCAGGCAAGAGCAACATTGGTATGGTGGCTATGAGCTGATGCTGAATAGCAAGTTTCTCTGATTGGTCCTGTCACCATGGAGGGGGTAGAAGTGAGGAATTTTTTCTTCACAACTGTTCTTTAATTTAGAGGTTATCATACAAAGCAACAATGCTGTATTTTATTCCACACTTCACACAGTGTTCCTGTAGGAAACTCCATCTTTCCTGATGCTCAGAGGAAATCAATAAGATGATGGCTCCATTGGCCTCATCCTCAGACTTGCTATTCTCTTAACATAATTTATGAAACAAAGGATTGTTGGCTATTACCTTCTGAAATGGGGTATGTAATCATTTCTTTAAAAATGAGAAGAAAAAAAAATCTTAAAATCAGAGAATTGAAGAAGAAGAACAAGGTATCCCCAACATTTACAATGAAATTTAGCTTCTGGGTCCTCATTCCTAGATGACTGTTTTGGTTGGGTTTTGTTTGTCATATTATTTGCCCAACAGGTAAAAAAAAGAAACAAAAGCGAAAATGCTAGTTGGGTTATTAGTACTCACTGAAGTCAGATATGTACTTGTATTGAGTGACTGGAAACAAATAAAAAGATGTAAATTAAGGTGAAGAATATTTGGAATAAATGTGGTCTGAAAGTATATATATATATATATATATATATATATATATATATATATATATATAATAATTGATGTGTCTTTCTCAGGTATGACCAACATTAGCCACTAGGGATAAATTCATCCCTTTTCATAGTAGACTCTACGCATGATTCGAAGAGACCTCAACTTTGAATTGTAGTTGAGGAAACCAAGCTCAGTTTGCGATGATGGTTGACATTATTCTCCAGGTACCCCTTTCTCTTCAGCTGCAAGGATAGTTCCCAGCTTTTGATACAGCCTTCACGTAACAAAAGAAATTTTTGCACAGTGTAAGGATCCTACTTTTCTATAAAATTCCACCAAAGAAAAACCAAGTCTTATCAGTCATTTACATGTGAGCATGAGCTCTTCCTGGTTCCCAGTGCTGACGACAGTTCTAGAGGAAGGGTAAATAGATGTTTGTGATTACAGAGAGACAGACACAACGTGAGATTTAGGAGTAAAAGAAACAGTGAATGACGTTGTTGGATTCACATGAAAAACATTAGAGAGAGAACGGTGGAGGAAGGGTATACACACACACACACACACACAGAGAGAGAGAGAGAGAGAGAGAGAGAGAGAGAGAGAGAGAGAGAGAGAGAGAGAGAGAGAGAGAGAGAGAGAGAGAGAGAGAGAGAGAGAGAGAGAGAGAGAAAATCTTTGAAGAAAATTCCCAAAGGGCTGAACTGAGATGGGTCCTTGGCCAGGATGCATCTCTGACTCCTGGTCCTTTACTTTGAAGGCCTAAGCATCCTAATGGATACTGTGGCGTCCTGCCTTCATTTCTGTCGCTTACCACATGTTATTCAGTCAGATCTTTTATCTGTCTGCTCCCTAACTCAGCTTCTTAGGCACAGGAGTCATCCTCACCTCCCTTCTTGGCACTGTTTATGGACTGTGCCTTTAAATGGAGAGCTGGAAGGCAAGAGCAACAAAGGATAAACAGGGGAGGCAGAGCAAAGACTAAGACAGAAACCCTCTCTCTTTCCAGGACCTCTAACTCCCAGCAGACAACTGGCAAATGTAGCTTTTAAAAACCACAACCTTTCGGATTTTAATTATATCCAACCAAATATATGGGAGCATCTTAGCATCTTTCATTATTTATACTAGTATAAGAACTGCTGAACATCAGATTGCACCCTAGCAGTCTAATTTATACACTTATGTATCTGCAAAGTAAGTGTCTACTAATGATCTCTCCCAAACCATGAGCCAAGATATGCTGTAAATCTGGCAGTCAATGCAAGATAATGACAATTATCAAAACTGCCCTAAAAGGACACAAAAATTTCTAGTTTCAAGACAAGGCACATGTGTGAAGTTGGATATTCTTATCCAATGATGAGACTGTCCTCTCATGGTTAGGAAAAGGAAATGAGAAAAGTGGAGGTTTTCAGGTAACTGAGTGTGGCCAAGAGGCTCAAGCATCAAGAAGTTAAAAGCACACACAGGTGGATAATATCTAATTATACTCTTGCTATACAGAATTTTGAGAAATGGCTCAAGAGACTTTTGATTTCCTGACACACAGGATGAACCCACTGTTAGGGCCATGACCATTCTGTGTCTTCACCAAAGCATAGTGTGTTCATGAAATATAAGAGAGCAAGTACCACATGACATGAGCAGCTACAGGCTCCTAACAGCTCCCACTGTCCAAGGTACCATGTATAACCAAGGTATAACATGTCCAAGGCTAACCATGGTGGCCAAACCTAGCAGATCACAGGACATGGAAAGTAGGTACTATGCTCAGCCACTGAATGCTTCATGACATGCACAGCATCACCTCTCTGGACAGGTGATCTTTTCCTGCTCCTTTTCCAAGGAGAAACTGAGCCATAAAGGCTTGCACAGTTCAACCTTGTACAGCTATGAAATAGCTATGCTGACTGAGCTAACAGCCTGTGTACTTAGCTTTTGAACTGTCCTGAAATTTGTCTGGTTTAGCAATCAGTTCAGAGGTTAGCTATTCTCCAAGCAGCCAGATTGTATGCATAATGAACACTGGCAGGTCCCTGCAACATTTGTGAATGTGTGAATGGAGTACAAGAATTCTGTCCTTCACGGAGATTTATAATTCTGCAGGGAGATATGTCTCAGCCACATCTGGGCTGTCAAGCAAGTTTCCTAAGATGATACTTAACCAGACATATATTTGCTGGGCAGATAGAATTGAAGGAGAAATGGTCTAGATAGAGAAGTACAAGCAAGCATTTACATGGGAACCTCTGAAGGACCCCAACAGGGATTTACAAGCAATGCCTAGGAGCACAAGAGGAGAGAAGACCCAGGATGGCAAGAATAATTTTTTTTATAACACACATAAAAGGTTGTATGGCTCATGCCTTAATCTAAAGAACACAGCAGACAGCCACAAGAAAGGTCTGAGAAAAAAAACTTTAAGCATGAAAACTGAAGAGATGGGGATGCCAGAAAGCACCATATTGTTCAAAATATTCTGCAAATGAGGAGACCTGTGCTGTCTGGGTCCCCCTCACCACAGGCAAGGGATACTTGTGGTTTTGCTCCCAGCCTGTGCATCTTTTCACACAACATCGCATTTGCTTTTCTCTTGAGTTCCTCTCTTGCTCTGCTCTCACCCCAAGGCAAGGCCTGGGCCAAGTAGTGGGAGTGGGTGGGTAGGGGAGCAGAGGTGGGGGGGGGGTATAGGAAACTTTCGGGATAGCATTTGAAATGTAAATAAAGAAAATTTAAAAAAAAGTGTCCCATATGAGTTCATACTTTGAATACTTGATTGTTAGCCAGTTGCCCTGGTTCGGGAAGCAAGAACCTTTAAGAAGTGGAGCCTAGCCCGGCGTGGTGGCGCACGCCTTTAATCCCAGCACTCAGGAGGCAGAGGCAGGTGGATTTCTGAGTACGAGGCCAGCCTGGTCTACAAAATGAGTTCCAGGACAACCAGGGCTATACAGAGAAACCCTGTCTCAAAAAACAAAACAAAACAAAACAAAAAAACAAAAAAANAAAAAAAAGAAAAAAAAAGAAGTGGCGCCTAGTTGGTAGAATTAGGTCACTAGGTCACTACCTTTGAAGGCTATGATCTGACCCCAGTTCCAGTGCTTTCTCTGCTTCTTGGCCAACCACCACAGGGGGAGTTTCTGCCATGTGTTCCCACTGTCCTAAGCAGCCATGATGAACTGAGACTCTCAAAAATAGATCTAAAAGAAATCTTTTGTCTCATAAGGTTTTTTTTCTCCTGTTGGGTCTTTTGGTAACAATGATGTGACCGTAACTAATATTAATAAAACAGAAAGGTGTACCTTGAACCCAAAGTCAGTGACACTCAGAAAAGTTTCCTGGAAAGATTGGGGCAAAGGAGGGAATGTAAATCTAGATGCATACAAACCTTGTACATACTCTTTCAGAAATTGGCTGAAAATACAGCAATGGTAGGCTTTTTTTAAAAAAAGAATCTGATGCAAGTTAACATATTAGTGTCAAGAAAAGCATAAAATAGTATGATTTCCATGTCATCACAAATAGGAGTATCTGAGTCCCCTCCCACTTTACATACACAAATGAAAAAGTATATGAAACACCTTTTGAGGGAATCATACTTAAATAGTACCTGGAGGGAGGGGCAGAAAGAAGGTAAATCCATGAGAATCCTGCTTTCCTATGTGAAGGGAATTTTCAGACTATAATACTACTATTGAAAGAACCTGGATGTCGTGCTGGGCAGAAGAAAGAACTAAATTCAGCTAACTCTGCTAGAATTTACAAGGTAGAGTATCAGAAAGAAGGAAGTTAGACAGAGAAGCAGCACAGCGATATGCATGTGCTGTATGTATGTGCACCCCTGTATTCAGGTAACATTTGGATGCACCGAGGGGAGCCAGCACAGAACAGCCATGGGAAGGACTGTGATGCAGCCATTCAAACAGTTCTCAGACCACACACATCACTCCAATTCTGCCAACAAAAGAAGGATGGCCTACTGTAGTCGAAGACATTAAGAAATGGCTCTTCAAGGTTCATATGTCAACATCATGCTGAAATTCCTTTATCTAGAATAAAAATGAAATCACTAGACAGAAGAAACAGTAAACCTGAACTGTCATAACTGAAGAATAAAAGACACACTCTTGCCTTTTTAAATTCAAATACATATAATATATTTGAATGTGAAAATCAAACCTCAAATTTAGAAAGGTGGCACCTATAACTGCTAGGAATCTGGAGACAACACACCCATTAGCTAGAATGAGTCTATTTTCTGAGAGAAACTAGTCATTTATAGCATGGAGTATCTAGTACCACGTTTTCTCATGAGTCTTAGTCCTACATTACCATTTATTTTATGAACAACTGAAACAATTATATATTAGTGTTTTATTCAGTTGGCAATCACAGCAACTGCATAGTTCCTTATATGTCTGTCTGTTTTTCATGACTTCTGATAAGAGCAGGACCTATGGGCCCCATTTTAGTATCATTGAAACCTATGATAGCATGCAGTGCATAATGAATTATTTTTTTAAAAAAAAGTCTGTTAAATAAAAAAATATATAAAAATGTAGTAACACCTAGTCAGTAGACCAGAAACCACACACACATGCATAAATGTATACATATATTTACACATGTACATATTTACTTATGTACACAAACATACACATACATCTAAAAAACACATATACCCATGTACAAAATTCACACATAAACATGAATAAACACATATGCACTCATATACACACATACAAATATTTATGCACACATACACATATCCACACATGCGTACATGTATGCACATGAACACATATATATATATACACATGCACACTTTTACACACATTCACACATATATACACACATATGCTTACATACACACAAAAAATACACATACACACTTTTATACATACATGTACACATATATACATACATATGCACATGTACATACATGCACACATGAATATACACATACATATACAGACATATATTCATATATACATATAGATATATATACATCCACACACATACAGCACACTCATATGCACATATACATACCTGCATGCATATATAACACATATACACTGTACATAACACACACATGATGCAAATTCACAAGCATACATACAAATACACACAGAATACATACACACACATATTGGCATTCATGCATATGTGCATGCAGGTACATATACATACATACATACATACACACCCTCAAGTACACACACTGGGATTAACAGACATGAATCCTTAAACAGCTATTGTCAATTTTAACAAATATGGTCAAAGGCTCAAAATACATAAATATATCTATCTACATGCGATAAAGAAGAAAATTTAACATTTAAAGAAAAAACATGTAAAACATATAGTAGAAAATCACTAAATGAGTTTAAGGTCAAACACTTAAAAAATAAAGATGTGTGAACCTTACAGCTTAATAGCAGAAATAATCTAAGTGAAAGCGAAGAGTTTTAAAAAATCTGAGAAAGAAAGGAAACGGAGAGGAAGGGCTTCAAGGGTCTAGTAAAACAGCATCAAATGCTCTGTTTATGGCTATATTTTGGGGATTTTAAGAAAGATAAAAAATAAAAAGAAAGGAATATAAAAAGAATATTGAAGAAAGTATTGCCCAAATTCTCTTGGTTTAATGATAGCCGCCATAGGTCCAAATAAATGATACTAAAACCTAGATGAACATACATACCTCTTGAAACCAATATTAAAAACCTCAGAACTTCAGTTAATGCTTAGTAAAGGGACTGTCCAAATAAATGGTCCAAATAAATGATACTAAAACCTAGATGAACATACATACCTCTTGAAACCAATATTAAAAACCTCAGAACTTCAGTTAATGCTTAGTAAAGGGACTGTCCAAATAAATGGTCCAAATAAATGATACTAAAACCTAGATGAACATACATACCTCTTGAAACCAATATTAAAAACCTCAGAACTTCAGTTAATGCTTAGTAAAGGGACTGTCTTGGGTGGGCTGAGTAGGTCTGAGTACGAGGGGCATCAAGAGCAGAGCAGAATCTCCCTAGAGAAGACACTCCCTAAGGACAAGACCAGCTGTTGCCTGAGAGTTCCATCCTGGGGGCCTCTGTGGACAGCTATCCTTTACAGTAAATTAACCCAGCAAACAAAACAAAACAAAACAAAAACAACAAAACCCTTATAATGAACCAGAAAATAGAAGCATATATACAGAGATAAACAAGAATAATTATTACAGAGTTCTTGACAGCAGCTGTGATGGTTTAAATTGTTAACTTGGCACAGTGTAGAATCACATAGGAAGAGAGTGAGGCTGTCTAGATAATGTCGCCCAGTAGGCATGTGTATAAGGACTGTACTGATGATCTTAACTGATGTGGTGTGACCCAGTGGTGGTGGTATTTCCTGGGTTGGGTCCTAGACTGTACTAGATACTAGCTAAGATGAGTAGTAAGTGAACCTTCATTCTATCTCTGCTCTTTATGGCCAAGGTGGCCATCTGCTTCTGGTTCCTGCCTTGAATCCCACAGGGATGGCTGCACCCTAGAACCATGGGCCTAACAAACCAGTTCTTTCTTATATCTGCATTGGTTAAGGTATTTTACCACAGCAATAGGTAAGACAGTAGCTAAGTAGGCCAGAAGATGAATTATTATCACCTTTAAATATTTAACGAGAAAAAAAAATCTATCAACCTAGAAGACATTATTTAATGAAAATATGTTTAAGGCTTGAAGGGAAAATAAAGATGGTAAACAAAACTGGCACATGCTCCCTTGGAGCTTTGCCTTGCACTGAAGGGAAATTCTTCAGACACAATGAAAATGTAGGAGGTGAAAAGTCAGATCATCTTAAATATTGATTCTGGATACTTTATATTTCATTATACAGACTTTTTTCTTTTTAATCCTAGCACTTAAGGGCCTGAGCCAAGAACTTTGTGGGTAGGAAGCCAGGGCTGGGCTACTGGCTAGATCTTATTCTAAAACAAACAAATAAGCAAACAAACAAAACTCTCTCTCTCTCTCTCTCTCTCTCTCTCTCTCACACACACACACACACACGCACATGCACACACACACACACATGCATGCACACACATGTAACCATTTCAAGCAAAGCCCAGTGATCCTGGCTTCATAACATCTGGAAAGAGAATGAGCAGCATAAAGAGCAGAAGAAGAGCTACAGTTTTCACCACTGAACATCTCACACCACAACTGACATGACATGTTTAAAAGTAGATCATGATATCAGAAGCACATCTATTGTTCACTTTTTCAAATCTGTTGACGACTTTCTCAACACTGTTCTCAAACTGTTGCATAAACTAAAATCATTATAATATTCAAGTTCAACAAGTCCAGGGTATGACCCATGAATTTCTGTTGTCACAGTCAGAAGTTGTCCATGAGATTAAAAAGCCTGATAACTGTATTACTTTATCTTATCGCCTTACTAGGCACTCATATATCAAACTCTCACATGACAGGTTTGTCAATTACACATTTTCATCCACTCAGAGAGAAAAGCTGGAGGTAAATATTAACTATATAAAACTTATTTTGAGGATGGAGATCGGGTATGCTAAAAGTATAACAGATGGGGCTCCTATGCCACACAGGTCTTAGTCATGAGGAACCTACCAGTGATTATATCAATGCTGTGGATTTAAAACAAGGTACTAGAAAGAAACAAAGAGGGGCATGATGGAAAAGGCTCAACTCATCACAAAGAAATAGATGTGTGTGTGTGTGTGTGTGTGTGTGTGTGTGTGTGTGTGTGCGCGCGCGCGCGTGCGTGTTTTAATTCTTGATACCACTAAAGGGACCAAATAGAAACACCCACAACCATGGCTGGAGACTTGATCATTTTCTTCCCCAAAGCTGTTAGAACTAGTATAGTACAGTATAGTATTGTATAGTACAGTATAGTGTAGTATAGTATATGAAAAAAATAGGAAACACTGTAGAAAAATATGTTCATTAAAAAAATAAATAAAAATGACACTGACTTCCAACAGTAACACCAGAGGCTCGCTATGCAATATTCATTTGAAGCACATCTCTCTTTGTCATCTGGATTAGAGCCTACTGCCCACCCATGCCCAGCACTGTCAGAGAACAGCCATAGCTCTGGAGAAAAACAAAAGAGATTTGAAAAATCAGTATCTTCGTAACAAGAAAAAAAATATTGATGCAAGCCTCCTTTGACACAGCAGTTGCCCCCCCCCCCCAGTCAGGGTAAGGTCTTAATAAAAAACAATCGTGCCAAGTTATGGCACTAACAAATTTATAACAGTTAGGCTACCTACATAGCTGGGGTGGACTCATGGCTTCCCTTCCTACCTTGAGGAGCTAAGGGCAGACAGGAAGTCATTACCTCCAGAGATGTGGCCACTGGCGTGTTTCTCATGCTCCAGTGGATAGCTTTGACTCCTGCCCATGGGGTGGCCCTGTTTAATCCCCACGGGTCACAGAGCAAAAACAAAAAGCATGAGATTGGAGCAGAGATTTGGTGGGGATGGGAGGGGGATCCGTGTAGGTAGAAAGAGGAGGGTAACTAGAATGTGCTGCATGTATATATGGTTTGTGTGAAATGGATAAATTAATTGTCAAAAAATTATTAAAAACAATGACATCCTAAAACAGGCAAGACGGTATACATCGGAGCCTAGCACTCACCCAGGACACGGGGGGCAGGAGGACTGTGAGTCTTTGTCTCAAGCAAACAAAAGCAACAAGCAAACAAACATGTTCTAGAGGTTGATCCATGCCCACTGGACTGCAGGGAGCAGGTTGCTAGACTAGGGATACATTTTTGGAAAATTGATTTTTTTCACATAATATATTTTAATTATGGTTTCTCCTCTCCCAACTCCTCCCAGATTCCCCCCTCCTTTACCCAAATCCATACCCTTTCTCTAATCAAAAAACAAACAGGCAAATCTTATGCATATCATATGTCATCTATTTGATATCGTGCGTGTGTGTGTGTGTGTGTGTGTGTGTGTGTTGTGCACTAGAGCAATGCAGATGCTGTGGATGCTGCCACAGTCTAAGTTCTTATGTGCATCAGTCCTGCTGTGTCTACAGGGCAATGTTTCCTTGGTGTGCTCCATTCCCACTGACTGCCACTTATTTTGCCTCCTCTTCTATTGAGTTTCATTGAGTCCCAAGTTGAAAGATTTCATGGAGACTTCTCATTTAGGATTAAGTGTTCAAAGGTTTCTTACTCTCTGTACTTAGTTGTGAGTTCCTGTATTTTTTCCCGTCTACTGCAAGATGAAACTTCTCTTGATGATGGTGGAGCAAGGCACTGATCTGAGTGCAGTAGAATGTCATTAGGAGTCATTTTATTGTTATGTTCTTTTGTTTTTAAACATGAACCTGACTTTCTAAATGTAATTTTCATCAAAGACATTTGCGAGCCATCTAAGCTATACATTTGAGAGGGAGATGATACCAAACATGTGCAAGAAGCATGAAGGTCCTGGGGTGCCATGGGGAAAATTCAGATTTCCAGGCCCCCCAAGAATAAGGAAGACTGATCTTTTTTTTCTAGGATCTCACAAAACTCAAGGAGAATTACATACTAGGGGTCAGGTCAATATAGAAAAGGCAAACAATTTCAAAGTGATCGTTCACATTATCTGTGAACTAGAAAGCCATACACTTTCCCTTACTGAGGTTGACCGTGGCGGGGGGGGGGTGGTGGAAAAGGGGCAGCCCTGATGGGGACCCCCCTGGAACTACTTTGCTAAAGCCACCAGGGTTGTGGGAAAAGAGAATAGGGAAGTTCCCAACAATGAGCAGAGTGTGCGCAGCAGGCCTTGATGGAGCAGAGTAGAGACTCTATGGTTTAAGAGCTTTATTATAGAAATGCAGGGAGAAAGAGAGAAGGGGGAGAGAGNATGCAGGGAGAAAGAGAGAAGGGGGAGAGAGAGGGAGAGGGAGGGAGGGGAGGAGGGAGGAGGGGAGAAAGGGAGGGGGGAGGACGGAGGAGGGGAGAAAGGGAGGGGGGAGGAGGGAAGAAGGCAGGGGAGGGGAGGGGAGGGGAGGAGAGGGGAGAGGAGAGGACAAAGAGAAAGGAGAGAGGAGAGAAGTGTGAGAGAGGACAAAGGAGTGAAAGTAAGAGAATAAGAATAAGAGAGCATGGTGGGGCTGAACACCCCTTTTTATGGTCTTCACTGTTGCTAGGTAACTGGGGAGGAGTTTAGCCTGAAGATCAGAAGCTTGGGCCATTGCTTACATGACCACCGAACATGATTCTCTTGTGGGGGGTGTGGGAGGTGGTACCTTAGGCAGGGGCTGGAGTTCCAGGAGTCTGAGGGAACACCTACCGTGTCATGGAAGTGAATTATGACTATTGGGGTTCAGACCTCAGCTAGACTGGAGACCAGCCTGCAGTTCCCCACAGTATGGCTGTCCTCTGAGAGACTCTACCCAGCAGCTGACTGAGACAGATGAAGACACCCACAGCTAACATTGGATGGAGGTCAGGGACCCCTGTGGAAGAGTTAGGGGAAGAACTAAAGGCCCTGGAAGGTCTTGCAATTACCAATCCCATTAGAAAACCAACACTGTCAACTAACCTGGACCCCTGGGAGTTCCCAAAGATTGAGCTAGCAACCAAAGAGTATATAGGAGCTGGTCTGAGGGCCTTGGCATGTATAGTGGAGGACTGTCTGGACTGGCCCCAGTGGGAAAAGATGTTCCCAATACTGCAGAGACTTGATGCCTCATGGTAGAGGGATATGGGGGGGGGGAGTACAGGGGTGGGCACCCTCTCAAAAGTGAAGGGGAAGAGGGAGGGTTTGGAGGAGGAACTCAGTGAGGGAGGACTGCGAAGACAGGGGTAGTATACGGGCTGTAAATAAATTAATTAAAAAAGAGAATACTTGCAATATGTGACACACATGAGAATACATTTAGTATATGTATGCCTGAAAATCTGGATGGAAAAAAAGAACTACTGAGTCAGAAGACTAAAAGAGGTATAGAAAGTCAAGCAGAGCCTCAGCAGTCTTGTATAAGAGTAGAAAGATTGAGGGAGACAGAAGGGTCAAGGATACCACATGAAGATCTACAGAGTAAATTAACCATGGAGGCTCCCAGAGAATGAGCCACCAGCCAAAGAGCATGAATGGGGTGAACCTAGGCCTCCAAACATATGTAGCAGATGTCCCCCAACAATTGGGTTGCCTGCCTTCGGATCTCTTTTCCCTAGCTGGGCTTCCTTATTTGCCTTCAGTGGGAGGGGATTTGCTTAGTCCTGGTGCAACTTGATTAGGTAGAAGGGTCCTAGTACCCATGGTGGGGGGTGGGGGATCCACTTCTCTGAGGAGAAGGGTCTAAACCCCAGAAGGGTGATAATTCACCTACATGACATGGTAGGTGTTCTCTCATGCCCCTGGAACTCTGGCTCCTGCCTAAGTTACCACCCCCCCCCAGCCCCCACAAGAGAAGCATGGCTAGAAGTCACGTAAGCAATGTTCCAAGCTTCTGACCTTCAACCTAAACTCCTCCCCAGTTACCTAGCAACAGTAAAGACCATAAAAGGGGCTGTTAGGCCCCTCCTCACCTCTCTCTTACTCCTCACTCTCACCCTCTCACTCCTCTCTTTGTCTCTCTCCTCTCTCACTCCTTTGCTCTCTTACTTCTCACTTCTCACTCCTCTCTCCTCTTTGTCTTCTCTCCTCTCCTCTCTCTCTTTCTCTCTAGCCTTTCTTCTCTCTCTCTTTTCTACCTTCTCTCTTTCTCCCCCGCCTTTCTACAATAAAGCTCTAAAACCATAGACAGCCATTTCTAATCTCCCGATGGAAGGCAGGATCCAGTCAAGATCCGCTGCACTCACTCTTGCCAGTGTAGGAGCCTCTCTTCCCTCATCCCTCTCTTCCATAACCCAGGGCTTTACAGGGTAGCCCTGGGGCTCCCAGGTTGGGCTGCCCCTTGTCCACCCTCAGAAGAGGTCAGAGGCTTGGATGCCCACCTGGGGTTGAGTGGAGAGCGTATGGCAGCCCTCCCACATCTGCCTGTCCAGAGCATAGGTGGAACTCTGGTGGGACCTGGGTCTATCCTCCCTCTCTGCCCGAGGGCCCCCTTTTTAGTTCCCACAATGAAGAAAAGAAATTTACAAAATTCCAAACAGCATTAACACTGAGAGTCACATACACGCATGCACACATGCATCATAATTAAAGAGAAAATCTTGCAAAAACAGAATCCATTGTTAAGGTGGTAGAACAAATCATCCAACCATCCAGAGGAAATAAAGTCACTGCCTTTAGGAAGGAGCTAAGGGTCTGAGAGATGAATTTTTAGTAAAACTTTGGAAAATAATAGATAAGGAAGGTTTAAAAATCACTGGAAAAAAAACTTCCTACCAATGATCCAACATGAAACCATGTGCCCTCCAGGAAATACAGAAGCACAGACAGAAACTGATTTCCATGGCAGCATGGAGATACAGAAAGAAAACATCATGTGAGTGGGTAACAACTTAACACATAGGAATTAATATAGAATTATTCAGGAATATAAGAAACATTTATCACTGAAATATCGTTATTAAAACTAATAGGTATGTCTCGGTAATTTAGCCATACTTTCTTATTTTGTTTTTTTGTTCTTTTGGCTGTCTTTACACAGTGTCTCATACAGCCTCGGGTGGCTTCAGAGTCATTGTGTGTTCAGTTCTGGACTTGAACTTCTGACCCTCTAGCTACCACCTCCCAACTACTGAGACCACAAATGTGTATCACTACCCCTGGTTTAGATGTTTGTATTTGAATAACAGATGAATTCTTAAAATAGAATCTGAAATATATATTACGATGTTAAAACACAAAAACAAACAAACAAAAACAAACAACCAAACAACCCAAATCCCCTGCACCTAAGAGCCAGGAAAAAAGTACCTAGGAAGAGTAAGAGAACTCATTATGATAACCGGGAGAGAAGCAAGTACGTGACTAATCCTAAGACAGAAGAGAATGGAGGGGGAAAGGAGTAAGACAGGAAAAGAGGTATCTGGTACTAAGTTGCTTGGACTCTAACTGAGGACAGATGAAGTGAGGGAATGCTACAAGACTCATTTGTATTTTCCCTACATTGTACCACACATGTTGTTTTTAAAAGGTGTAGTGGTAGTCCTAAAATACAAAGAAAAGAAAGAGAAGCTAAGAAGTGTCCTATGCTGTTTTTACAAATACACTCAGGCAAGATCTGTTTTTTAAAAGGGGTGGGGGGAAATCTATCATGACTGCCCTCTGAAAGACCCAACAAGCAGCTGAAAGAGTCAGATACAGATATTTTCACCAACCAATGAACAGAAGCAGCTGACCTCTGTTGTTGAATTAGGGAAGGCTAAAAAGGGCGATCCTGTAGGAGGACCAGCAGTTTCAGTTAATCTGGACCCCCGAGATCTCTCAAACACTGGATCACCAAACAGAGAACATACACTAGCTGATATGAGGCCCCCAACACACATACAGTAGAGGACTTCCGGGTCTTGTTCTTTCAAAGATGATGCATCTAACCCTCAAGAGACTGTAGGCTCCACAGAGGTCATGTGGGGTGGGGGGGTGGGGTGGAGGTATCCACGTGGAGACAGGGTGGGGTGGGGAGGAGGTGTGGGATGTGGAGCAGTTGGAGGGTGGATGGGGGGCAGGGAATGGAATATCAAGTGTAAAAATTAGATTAAAAATAAAATTAAATTAAAAAAATAAAATAGCAATTACTATAAACTTCATTAAATACCCACAATTCATTTTTATTAGATATTTTCTTTATTTACATTTCAAATGTTATCCCCTTTCCTGGTTTCCCCTCTGAAAACCCCCTCTCCCCTCCCGCTGCTCTCCAACCCACCCACTCCCACTTCCTGGCCCTGGCATTCCCCTATAGTGGGGCATAGAACCTTCACAGGACCAAGGGCCTCTCCTCCCATTGATGACCAACTAGGCCATCCTCTGCTACATATGCAGCTAGAGCCATGAGTCCCACCACATGTTTTCTTTGATTGGTGGTTTAGTCCCAGGGAGCTCTGGGGGTACTGGTTAGTTCATATTGTTGTTCCTCCTATGGGGCTGCAAGCCCCTTCAGCTCCTTGGGTACTTTCTCTAGCTTCTTCATTGAAGACCCTGTGCTCTATCTCACAGTTGACCATCATGAGGCTGCTGTTCATGTGAATTGATTCTGGCCTGTTCTCTCTCAAGAATGGATGAGCCCTCTTTTATGTTTGTAATTAAAAGTTTTGCCCCAGAGAAGATTAGCCAAAAACTAAGTCCAGTCTCCCACTAGGCAGATGTGGCTGCTTTGAACTTTTTTTTTTTTTTTTTAAAGATTTATTTATTTATTTATTTAATTTATTTATGTAAGTACACTGTAGCTGTCTTCAGACACTCCAGAAGGGGGAGTCAGATCTTGTTACNGGTGGTTGTGAGCCACCATGTGGTTGCTGGGATTTGAACTCAGGACCTTTGGAAGAGCAGTCGGGTGCTCTTACCCGCTGAGCCATCTCACTAGCCCCTGCTTTGAACTTTTAAAAATGTCAGAAAGGCAGAGAGATCCATGTAAAAGATCTACAGAGCATGCAGGTTCATGTATGAAACCTTGACACTTCAGAACTTCCATCCTTTAATTGTTATGTTAAACTGGCCCCTATGATCATCAGCTTTCTGGCATTCCCTTCTGCTCCTCCACATACCACTGTACTTAACCTACAGGAGGGGAGACAATCCTGGTCAGTCTTGTTCCACCAGCTGACAACTCTGCTAGCTTATGTTTCCAATCATTTCCTTCGAATTTGGCTGAACAATAACCCTTTGCAAGAGACCAGGAACCTTTATTTTTAGCCCAAAGTGGTCAAGGAACTAAGTTAGAGCCAAACAATTATCAAAAATAGAACTTAGGCCCCCCCAAATTCTGAGTTTTGACCTATGTCTATCTCTCCAGTATGAGTGGCAGGAGGCAGACACCATTTTTGCCTACCCCAACATTTTAACTTTTGTTACTTATTGCCTGGAATATGGTTGGCACTCAGTGAACATTTCCAGCAGGGAGAAAGTTTAAAATTAACATTTATTTACAGAGTAAATAACCAATTCATTTTTCTTATCCCTTGGCAGGTGGATCTTTATCAAGTTAAAAGCTGGCATCAATTTATCATAGGATTGGCATTCTGGCTTTACTTTACTCCTTTTTTTTTTTTTTAATCCCCAGAGAAGCACTTTGGCTTTGAAGGCATTTGAAGCCCTGAATTATCCATAGAAAATATCTGCAAACAGCCAGGGCACCTGGTATTTGCATCCCATCAGTTAAGGTATTTAAACATTTTTATCCCTTTAAATCCTCGCACTCTGCAGTGTATAAACTGTAGCTCTGTATCTCACCTCACGCCAGGCAGCTGGGTGGCCAGGCAGCTGGGTGGCCAGGCAGCTGGAGGTTTGGTTCTGTTTGGGGTTTTTGTCATCTTAAAAAAAATACTTCTTATTTATTTTTTGAGAATTTCATATGTGCACACAATGTGTTATGATTATATTCATTCCCCATTTTCTCCCTCCTACTCTCCCTAGAATTCCCTAAAATGGCTCCCTCCCAGTTCTGACTTCTCCTCTCCTTTCTCTTTTCTTCGTCTTCTCCTGAAAGAAAGAAAGAAAGAAAGAAAGAAAGAAAGAAAGAAAGAAAGAAAGAAAGAAAGAAAGGAAGGAAGAAAGGAAGGAAGGAAGGAAGTAAGAAAAGAGAAAGAAATCCCCACTGCATCCAGCAAAGAGTTTTAAGGCCAGTTGTTGGTCAGATCTTTGGGTTGTGATTTACTGTCTGAGCCTTCTGTAAATCTCCAGCCATTTTGTTTTGAACCCTGGAAACACATAGGTCTTTGTATGGCATGAACAGGACCTGAATAAAGATCAATCTACAGTGGGGGACCATACAGCTAAAAATAAGCTGAGAGCATACTTACTGTTGAGACTTCAGCAAGCTTCCCCAACACTGAGCTGCGTGGTCTGTGTTTTGACTTTCTTCCTCTCTTGTTTCCTTTGGTTCTTTCTCATACCTTCTAGCGTGAAGATCATGGGATTTCCCAATGCAGGAACTAGTCATAATGGGAAATTATGGCTACCCATCTGTCTTGGACTATCCCAGTAAATGAAGGCTTGCTTCTAGTCATTGAAATCAAGGAGGTGCTGGGACCTTTGGGGTGTATGGCTTGATGGGAGGAGGCTATGCCCCCAAGGGCATTTTGGAGTGAATTCTGGGATAAAAGTCTCTTCTCTTTCATTCCCAGGCCATCATGAGGTGAACAGCTTTGTTCTGCCCTCATGTTGTGCCTCATCAAAAAAACAAAACAAAAACAGAAAACAATGTGACAGAGCAAAGTGACCAAAACTTCTGAGACCACAAGCCCAAAAAAGCTTCTTCTTTCTAATATGTTTATTTCTGTTACTTTGTCATAGAACGGAAAGCTGGCCTGGTTACCCTGAATGCAGAGAAATATGTCAGCACCTGTTTCCACTAGACACATACAAATTTGCCTTAGAACTGGTAATGGTCTGCAAATGTAGATTTATGAACATTCTCATGATAGCACTCTGTATAAAGATCTATATTCTGATCTATTTTTCTATGTCACAAGTAAACACGAAGAACTCACATGATGGAATCGTAGCACAGTGTCATGTTTTTGATGCTTAAACTCTGACAATGTATGCTTCATATGTCACTGTATTGATATGATATCATCAATAACTCAGATAAGATCTAATGATCGAAAGTGGGATGATTAAAAACTTTGATGGTTCAGTTTCATTACACTGATATTAATATTTAATGAAGTGAACCTTGTGTTGTTTCATGAAATAGTAAGCTAACTTCTAAAAAGATAAAGCTTGAATATATAATGAAGAACAAGCCACAGATAGGATAGAAAAGGCCAATTCTTTTGTAAAATACTGAAAGGAAGAAAAATCTGAAGGAAACCTCAAAGCCCTTGCAATTGGCATAAAGGTGTCTTGGACACGCAGGGGTGGCTTTCCTTTGAGGAGAAGCCTCAGTTCCTGCTACTTGGCTTTCTTTGGCTGAGCTAACATCAGCTCTGATGAAATACAGCAGAGACGGGCCTGGCCCTCTCCTGGGGCTCCGTGTTGGATGTAGTTAGGGCTGAGAGGATAAGTAACATGCCAAAGGCGGTCACAGTGAGCAGGGAGAGTATGGTGAGCCAACACCTCTCATGCCAGAGCAAGTATCAGCTGCACATCTCTGCCTCCTCGCCTGCACACCCTGGAATCAAGGCTGCAGGCAGCAAGGCGGAGCTCTGGAGAACAACTCCCCAGGCAATGTCCAGGAGATCAAAAGCTGCTGAAGCAGAGCTGAGAGTTACTGACCACCACCGTGCCTGAAGTCATCTACTGACCACCTGCAGCCTCAGTTTTCTCAGTCACAAAGCAGAAGCCTTTTCAATGATATGGCTGCAAAAGTAAAAGCATGCATGATTGTGTAAAACACCCCGAGGGCCACATCAGGCAAAGGCAGGCGCTCGAGATTTAGGACCTGCAGCTATATTTGACGTCAACTCTGACTCATGGAGTTTGGGAGATTTAGAAAGAGACCCTGGGACACAGTAATGTACAAGCAGGCTAGGACAATGCCACCCTTGTAAATGGAGTGTTAGCTGCAAATTCTGTATAGAATCAATAGATTGTGTAGCATATGGATCACATTTAGGAGTGTAGCCAGTACCGGGTGTGGTGACCCATGCCTTTAATCCCAGAACTTGGGAAGCAGAGGCAGGCGGATTTCTGAGTTGGAGGCCAGCCTGGTCAACAGAAGTGAGTTCCAGGACAGCCAGGGCTACAGAGAGAAACCCTATCTCGAAAAATCAAAAATCAAAAAACAAAAACAAAAAACAACAACAAAAAAACAAAAACAAAACAACAACAAAAAAGGAATGTAGCCAGTACTTCCTCTGGTCGCTGGTGGTCCTACTGTTCTGATTGTTTCTGGTGTTATAAGTTCCTAGGCGAACATATCAAAACACCATGCAACACCTCCGGGAAACCTGTTCCTCAGATATTATACCCTAAACGTTTCTTTTAAATAGTAGCATTCAGAAGATCACATCATGCCAGGCAGTGGTGGCGCATGCCTTTAATCCCAGCACTTGGGAGGCAGAGGCAGGCGGATTTCTGAGTTTGAGGTCAGCCTGGTCTACAGAGTGAGTTCCAGGACAGCCAGAGCTATACAGAGAAACCCTGTCTCAAAAAAACAAAAAAACAAAAAAACAAAAACAAAACAAAACAAAAACAACAACAACAACAAAAAAACGAGGACATCCTAAGTTTTGCAGACAAATGGATGGAACTAGAAAATATCATCCTGAGTGACGTAACTCAGACCCAAAAGGACATACAAGGTATGTACTTACTAATAAGTGGATATTCGCAAAAAATAAAAAAATAAAAAAGTACAGAAAACCCAAGATAATGCCCACAGAACCCAAAAAGGTCAACAAGCTAAAGGACCCAAGTAAGGATGCCTCAGTCCCACTTGGGAGGGAGAAGAAAGCAACCACAGGTGGGAAGGGAGGCAGGGATCTGGGAGGGAAAGTAGACAGGGGTTGGGGGAAGAAGGGAACCTGATGTGTTAGTGGGGGGAGGGGGGAAGGACTGAATTCCTGAGGGTCAGCAGACAGAATGAAAACAGGCAACCTCAGGAGGTAGGAGGGGAAGTGCTCCAGAATGCACCAGAGACCTGGGAGGTGAGAGACTCTCAAGACTCACAGGGAAGAAACATAGATAAAATGTCTGACAGTAGGGAGAGGGAACTTATAGAGCCCACCTCCAGCAGGAAGACTCAATTCCCCAATAAAAAGGCTATACTTCCCTTTCTTATACAGCAGAGAAGATTCAGCCACAGAGACCATAGCCTACTAAACTTTATCTACTTCCGATTGCTTCCCAAGAGTCCAACTCTAAACACATAACCAGATCAAGTTCACCCCCTCTTAATGCCTCACAATCAGAATCAACATGAGTTTTCAGAGGGAATACCCCATATTCACCCATAGTGCCCACCAAGTAGTACCTCTCAGATCCCACCTCTTACATGGGGATAGCATAGTGTTTAGGTGCAGCCCGTCTGAGGTCTAGTGCTGTCAGCTCCTGGGCATCCTTGTTAGAGTCACAGATTTCCTGGGAATGATCTGTAGCCATTCTTATTCTTGTTTATAAGGACTGAATGAGGTGCTGGCCATGAGGTGCTCCCTGGGCCCAGCAGAGATGAAGTCATCCTTCTCTGTTATTCTCAGGGGACAGCATCACCTCTCAGTTCTGTTGATAGTTTCCTGACAAGAACATATTCTTTGAGCATTTTGTGCCAAATTCTCAGTTTTTACAACATATAGGAGCTATGAGTCCTTGTCCCCATTTTTTTATGAAAAATATTTTTATTAGATATTTTCTTTATTTACATTCCAAATGTTATCCCCTTTCCTGGTTTCCCCCTCTGAAAACCCTTGGGATCCCCTTCCCCTCCCCCTTCTCCCCATTTTCATGGATCTTTTCTATCATTGTTTCTAAAGCTTATTGCATCACTTTCAGCTTCTAGCCCATTTCCCTTTCTATTGCCTACGTGAATACTCTCATACTTAGGAAAAGTTATATAGACACATGTCCCCATATACTGGCACTTCTTAGACAGAAAATTGCTTGTGCCTATATTTGTGCTGTCCCAAGTCAGGTAGATTCTGAAGTCATTATCCACTGAATTTTCTGAGACAGAATCTCTCACTGAACCCGGATTCACTTATTCAGCGAGGCTGGCCAGTCAGTGACATAAGGGATCTGTTTGTCTCTGCTTCCCCAGGACTGGGATTAGAGATGGGCACATTGCTCCACTTGGGTTTTCTTGTGGGTAGTGAGGATCCACACTGAAGCTTTCAAGCCTGTAAGACAAGCACTCTCCTAACAAAGGAACCTCCCTACCCCTGCCAGAACTTTGCATGAACAACATTCTAGACTCAAGAGATGGTCTTCTTGAGAAGCTAAAATGAACTGATTCACACAAACCGGAAACAATTACACAAGGGGCTCTCCTTGTTACTCTTGATTTAGTTTGGTAATCTTCCTTATCTGAAGCTTCATTTCCTATGATCTCAACTACCCACAATCAACCATAGCATGAAAATACTAAATGGAAAAATTGAAAACTAAAACAAATCCTACGTTTTAATTTTCACACAGTTCTAAGTATCTTAATGGAATCTCACACCATCCGGCTGCTGCTTGTTCAGGATATGATTATCATTTTCTCATCCTATTGACACTGCATTTGCTACCAGTTCACCTGTGACATGGTAGCTCACTTGGCTGTATAACATACTGGTGTGATATCATAGTGCTTTTGTTCAAACAACCCTTATTTTACCTAATAATGGCCCCAAAAAGCAAGAATAAAAAGTGCTGGTTGTTTAGATATGCCTAGGAAAATCCACTAATATGTTTCCTTTAGTAAAAAGGTGAAAAGGGGGGGGGGTCAGCATATATAGGCTTAGAAACTAGAGAAGGTTTTATACACTTTAGAATATCTGCTCCATAAGTGGGGGACGTGGTTGATGTGATCTCTTTCTTTTTTTTTTCTAGTTTTTATTTCTCATGTTTATTACATGATGTGAATTTTTTTTTTTTTTTTTTTTTTTTTTTTTGGTTTTTCGAGACAGGGTTTCTCTGTGTAGCCCTGGCTGTCCTGGAACTGACTTTGTAGACGAGACTGGCCTCAAACTCAGAAATCCGCCTGCCTCTGCCTCCCAAGTGCTCGGATTAAAGGCATGGTCCATCCCATAATCAGCCACCAAACCCAGACACTACTGCACATGCCAGCAATATTTTGCTGAAGGGACCCTGATACCGCTTTCTCTTGTGAGGCTATGCCAGTGCCTGGCAAACACAGAAGTGAATACTCACAGTCAGCTATTGGATGGAACATAGGGCCCCCAATGGAGGAGCTAGAGAAAGTACCCAAGGAGCTGAAGGGGGCTGCAACCCTATAGGTGGAACAATAATATGAACTAAACAGTACCCCCGGAGCTCATGTCTCTAGCTGCATATGTAGCAGAAGGTGGCACATTCAGCCATCATTGGGAAGAGAGGCCCCTTGGTCTTGCAAACTTTATATGTCCCAGCACAGGGTAACGCCAGGGCCAAGAAATAGGAGTGGGTGGGTAGGGGAGCAGGGGCAGGGGGAGGGAATAGGAACTTTCGGGATAGCATTTGAAATGTAAATAAAGAAAATATCTAATAAAAAATAAAATAAAAAAATACGATACTCAAAGCTAAAAAAAAAAAAAAAAAGGAAGTAACCTGCATACGTTGTGTTCCTTTTCTCTCTGCCTTGGGACTCTGTCACTAAAGGATTCCTGAGACTTTACTTTAGATATCCAGAGTGATGTGCCAACATGAACATCTTTTCTTCTTTGTGGTGTTAGACACAGAAAACTGACTGACACAATTATTGCTATTGAGTGCAAGAGAAAAATACTTAAAGGTATTCCTACACCAAATGACCAAATCCTAGATAAAAACCAAAAATCAGGAATCAAAAACTCTGATTCCTAGCCTCAGAAAAGCTCTGAATGTTTTGATGGAAAACCGAACCTATAGGTAAGAATGTCTCTTATGCAGCGTATCACCTGTTTTCGAGCACAGATATGCACACACATCTCATTAAAATTCCTGGGACAGTGTTCAGCATTTCTACCAAGTAAGGAATGGTTGAAAGTCATTTTGTAGAACTGCTTATTATCCATTTAAGATGGGAAGACTCATTTGTCATCCTATTCAGCATTCTGCCTTCTCAGTGAGCATAATGAATATTTATGAGCATTCTCCCACTATTTTCTCTGAGGCTTCTGTACAGTTGGTTGCAAAATCTTTCCTCATCGGGTTTCCATTTGCTCTTGCTTAGAGATGGAGTATCATATACATAAGGAAAATATGATAAACAGAGGCCATGTCTCCAGAAATGTCAGGGTGGAAGGGCACTGGTAAGAATTACTACATAGAAGCCAGGTGTGGTGGCGCACACCTTTAATCCCAGCACTCGGGAGGCAGAGGCAGGCAGATTTCTGAGTTTGAGGCCAGCCTGGTCTACAAAGTGAGTTCCAGGACAGCCAGGGCTACACAGAGAAATTCTGTCTCGAAAAACCAAAAAAAAAAAAAAAAAAAAAAAGGATTACTACATAGATTACATAGATAAAAACCTAAAGATGAGCTGCGCCGTGTGTTTTGCTAAGAGTGCCTGTCACCAGAGAAATAAAGTGCAACAAATGGAAGAAATTGTCTTAAACAGCTTGAAATGTAACATGCCAATAGAAAAAGAAAAAAAAAATAGAAACATTATCCTTGTTCTTTTTCAGTCTCATTGAAAAGAAGCTTGGAGCTGTGACTGGTTCTTATCTGGAAATGCCATACCTACTGATGTGGCAACACTACCCCTGGCCTTTACCTCAGAAAGAGAATAAAAGTAATGCTTTTAAATGATATGCATAAGAGATCTGTGATGCTATTTGAGACAATGCTATCTTAAAGTACATCACATAGTCCAAAGATGAATTTCACATTTACTAAGTCAATCTACGGGGCAAAAGTGGGGCAAATAAAACTGGAAAATGTAGACTTGCTCATTTCCTTACCATCACATTTTCCAGTGTTTCAGCTCAGTTTACATCTTTGAGATTGTCCAGAGTGACATGCAGCATCAGAGCTCCGACCTGAGCTGAGAATACCTATGGAGAACCTGCCATTTTGATCACAAGGGCAGAGAAGCGCAAAGACCAGAACATTGCCTTCTAATTAGGTCCAGACTTGCCTCCTATGTGATAGGCCCCTATGAATATCAATTTCTAAATGATAAAACTTAAATAACAGGATTTTGCTATGTGAAAATGTGATGTTTTGCTAGAGCTTCACCATTTTCTAAGGCTATGTAACATTTGTGATCCCTAGCTTTGATGCTTGACCTAACATTAGCAGGTAGTTAACTACTATAGTGGTACACACATTGCAGAAAAGGAAACTGGGGGTTCAAAAACACTGAACACCTTTAAAAATTCGCACAGGGAATAAGAAGTAAAAGTAAACCAAGAATGGGACCCACACTGCCATACTGGGGTGCTTTTCCTTCCAAAGGAAGAAGACATTAGAAAAATATATCAAAACTACTAAAGCCAAAACTGATTGTCAAAATATGCTTAGAATAGTTAACATGGGGGATTAGTTATGCTTAAAATAAGTACCTGGAACTAATAGGGCAGGTAGCTCAGTAGGTAAAGGCACTTGCAGCCAGGCGGTGGTGGCGCACGCCTTTAATCCCAGCACTTGGGAGGCAGAGGCAGGTGGATTTCTGAGTTCAAGGCCAGCCTGGTCTACAAAGTGAGTTCCAGGACAGCCAGGGCTACACAGAGAAACCCTGTCTCGAAAAAACAAAACAAAACAAATAAAGGACACCAATTCCTGCAAGTTGTCCTCTGAGCTTCCCGGATATTTTGTGGCATGTGCACCTACATACATACACTCATTATTTACTCATTAAGTAATAAGTGAATAAGTAAATCATCAAATTTAAAATGAAATAAAGAAATCTAAAAGGGTAGATAAGGGTCTGGGCCAGTGCTCTGAGCAGACCTTGGGTGAAAACTCCATAGCCAGTCCCACAACACCCAGAGGAAGCTCCACTCCCAGGTGCTCCAACATGCCAGGATCACAGGATCAGAGGTGAGGAGGACACAACATCTGTCCCAACACCGGGAGTAACTGGGACCAGTGAGACACAGACACACAGCAGCTCTGCCAGATCAGTGGCACAAGTTCCTTCCAGTCTGGGCCAGTGCCCTGAGCAGACCTTGGGTGCAAACTCCACATCCTGTCCCACAACACCCAGAGGAAGCTCCACTCCCAGGCACTCTAACACACCCAGGACCACAGAATCACAGGATCACAGGATCATAGGAGCTTGATCACACCAGGATCTCAGGGTCCCAGAGGCAGCTTGACTACCAAGAGCTCTGACACACCCAGGACCTCAGGATCACAGGATCCTGGAATCACAGGATCACAGAGACAGTTTGACTCTGAGGAGTTCTGACACAACCAGGATTACAAGAAAGGCAGGCTCCAGTCAGATATATTGAGGGCAGGTAGCACTAGAGATAATCAGATGGTGGGAGGCAAGCATAAGAACATAAGCAACAAAAACCAAGGTTACTTGGCATCATAAGAACCCAATTCTCCCACCATAGCAAGTCCTGGATACACCATCACACTGGAAAAGCAAGATTCAGATCTAAAATCACTTCTCATGATGATGATAGAAGAATTTAAGAAGGACATATATATGACTCTCTTAAAGAAATACAGGAGAATACAGGTAAACAGCTAGAAACCCTTAAAGAGGAAACACAAAAATCCCTTAAAGAATTACAGGAAAACACAACCAAACAGGTGAAGGAATTGAACAAAACCATCCAGAATCTAAAGATGGAACTAGAAACAATAAATCACAAAAGGAGACAAACCTGAATTTGGAAACCTAGGAAATAGATCAGGAGTCATACATGCCAGCATCACCAACCAAATACAAGAGATAGAAAAGAGAATCTCAGGTACAGAAGATAACCATAGAAAATATTGACACAACAAAGAAAACGTAAAAAGCAAAAAGTTCCTAACACAAAACATCCAGGAAATCCAGGACACAATGAGAAGACCAAACCTAAGAATAATAGGTATAAAAGAGAGTGAAGATTTCCAACTTAAAGGGCCAGTAAATACCTCCAACAAAATTATAGAAGAAAACTTCCCTAACCTAAAGAAAGAGATGCCCATGAACATACAAGAAACCTACAGAACACCAAGTAGACTGGACCAGAAAAGAAATTCCTCCCATCACATAATAATCAAAACACCAAATGTACTAAACAAAGAAAGAATATTAAAAAGCAGTAAGGGGAAAAGGTCAAGTAACATATAAAGGCAGGCCTATCAGAATTACACCAGACTTCTCACCAGAAACAATGAAAGCTAGAAGATCCTGGGCAGATGTCATACAGACCCTAAGAGGACACAAATGCCAGCCCAGGCTACTATACCCAGCAAAACTCTCAATTACCATAGACAGAGAAAACAAGATATTCCATTACAAAACCAAATTTACACAATATCTTTCCACAAATCCAGCCCTACAAAGGATAATAGATGGAAAAACGCCAGGAAACTACACCCTAGAAAAAGCAAGAAGGTAATCTTTCAACAAACTCACACAAACATAATTCCATCTCTAACAACAAAAATAACAGGAAGTAACAATCACTTTTCCTTAATATCTCTTAATATGAAAATTAATATTACCAACATATCCTAATCAATTTAAATTCCAAAATATGAGGAATTAGGAATTTGTTGGCTGTCATCCAGTGGTCTCTCTAATTTGGTAATTGGAGAAATAAGTTCAATATTGTACAATCCATATACGCTTTCTACTTATTTGTACATGACAGTGTCTTGCTGTGTACCACACAGTGGTCTTGAAATCATGCTTCTTCTATCTCAGCCTCTCCACTAGTAAGATTGTTTATTTGATGTTTTTACACTATAATATGGTTTTCAGAACAGCTTACATATTTCAACATTATTTATACAGCCATAGAAACGTAGACAGTTAATTTGAGGGGTTGGCTTGTAGGAGAACAACAAAGAGTGAGACTGAATGTTTTGCTTGATATTTATAATTATTGTATCAATTTTGAAGAAGAGGACCTTATAAGTTACTCTTTTTCTGAGATGAATGTTTTTGAAAATCATCACAGCCAATGAACCAGAATCTTACCCTCACCTGATGTCTGCGCCACCCTCCAAGCAGAACCATTGTTCATAGAAACAGTTGATAAATGACTTCATGGATAGACCATCTTAATACACACACCATTTCTTAAATGAATGTAACCTGTTCCCTGTGGGCTGAGAATGATGACAATCACTCAAGGCAAATAGCTTTGACCATAGCAGGAAATCTGTATCCAAATAATCATGCCTACAATTCATTCCTTGGCGCAGCAGAACTGTCAACTCTTAGCTTATCTACTATGGAGGTAAAATCCTTTGGTGGTGTAGAGGACATTGAAGTACAGCCTTATTACAATGAATTCCAATATTTAAAAATTGTTCTTATTTTGGGTTTGTACCACAGTAAGAGCCAAAATTTTAAAGCTCTACTAAAAACAAAACAATCAAACAAACAAAAAGACTATCTATTTATGTGCAATAACATGTCAATCTTTTTTTTTTTTTTTTGCCAAGAGATGTCAACAATGTTGGTGTCTGGTAAGACCTCTCTTTCTGACATGGAGGTGATCCCTTCCTCCTTTCTCCCTTGTTCTCACATGGCCCTCTTTCTGTACTTCTACAGATTAAAAAAGAGAGAAAGAGAAATATCTAGATCTCTCTTCTCTGGTATCTCTTCCACTTATTAAGACAGCAGTTGAGTCTCACCAGATCATCAATTTAGGACTTCATTTGACCTCAATTATCTTCAAATTGAAGAACATTGCGGTGACAGTGTTAACATACAAATCTTAATGGGACACAATTCAGTGTATAGCACTAATAATCAGTCAGATCAAACAGGCTGTCCTGGAAGGGCTACTTCTTAAGGATGTAAGGTTAAGGATGGTTAGGTAAGATTTTAAAGTTTAGCCATAAATCCATTCTGTATGCTCTCATAATAGACCTGAAATTGTTTCTAATGTGTGTTGATGACTTGTAGATATGAACTGGAGAGTCAGCTGTGTGAGTGAAGCATTTGTGCCTCTGATTTGAGTTCAGAATATGAAACACAGAGAGTGAGCTTATGTTTTAAATTTGTGCAAATCCAAGAAGCATACTGAAAGACTTAAAATTAAGGGCTTGGGGTCCCCAGATGGCATCATTGCAATGGCTGACACAAGTGATAGTGTGGAGTCTGGTTATGACACAAGTAGGAATTGGGATGTCCATCATTTAAAAAGAAAAAGGGAAAAAGGGTAGATAAGTTGATGGTATGAGTTTGAGTGTGTTGACAACTGATAACAAAGTTGTTCTGCACAGGCTACTGCCATTGCACTTGCTTGCACAGTACAGTGACATGGTTATATCTATTGCTGATAAATGGCTTGTCTTTGTAAGACACAAAGAGATCAATCTTAAACACACTGGAACATTTCCTCCTTATTGACTAGCTTTAATGGTACTAGAGGCTGCACTGCAGACTACTAGGTGTGGGAAGACATCATAGGTATTGCCAAACAGCAAGCAATGCATGCTACAACACCGACTTGGCAAACAAACTGTGCACACTGTTGCAAAATTAGCATAAAGGTTATGTGAGTCACTAATCACTCACTTTTGGGTTGAATTTGAGGCTTCCTCCAAAAGAGGAAATTTAACCCTGGTGTAAATGTCATCAAATCCCTTGGTTCAGGAGGCCATTTCCCTAATGCAGAGCCTATTGTTATCTTGCTAAATAGACATGTTGTTAACCTACCTTATAATATCTTCAACCTTGACCAAAGAAGTGCCTCTCTGCCATAGTTAGCAGTTGATGCAGAGATTCAGAGCTGATCCATGTTCTGAGAATAAGTGTCTACTGACGGCTTGGCCTTAGTGGGACATCTACATGAACACTGTCCTCCTCAAGACTCAAGGGACATAGTAAAATAGGGGCAAAATGAATTTAAAAGACAAAGGATGGGGAGAGTGTTATGAAATGCTGCCTTCTGGACATAGCATTGGCAGAAAATACCAGAAACTCACTGAAGCTATGGTTCCTTGCATAGGACCTTCACAAGAACAAACTAACAAGATCAGCAAATGTTCCAGAAGGGAGCATTAATTGTACTCAAAAGGTTATAGAATAAAAGAAAAGGACATACAGTATGTAGGAAAGGTGGCATTTGGGGATGCATTGGGGGAGTGGAATCAAGGAGCTGGAGATGGCTATAATCAAGGTGCATTGTTCATAGGTGTAAAATTGTCAAAGAATGAATAAACAGTATTTTTTAAAAAGATAATGTGATACTTGTATAAAAACAAAATTGTCAGTCACTGGAGTAACACTTAGAGTTTAGAAAAAAAATTAAAGTGGATGGGGCCTGATGACTAACACTCAAGTTTGACCATTGGTCTCCACACACATATGTAAAGATATGTAGGTGCATCTGCACATTGACATATACAAATTTGTTTGTATACTAGCAATTAGGGAAAGCAAGTCTCTCACTTTTTAAAAATTAGTAGCACATGAGGAAATGCTGAACATCATTGTTACTGGGTAATGGTAATTAAACAGAAGTCCATACTACTATACTTCTGCCAGAATGTCACACCTGAAACTGACAACAAGAGAAGGCAACAGCAAGTCACTTGCTGCAGGTGGAAAAACAAGAGTTGCCACTTTGGAAGATAGTCTGTTCATTTCCCATAGAAGAGTTCATACCTGAATACTTGATTGAGCATATGTGTTCTTTGGTAATTAACCAGATGTAATGAAATTTTATGTCCACCCACAACTTGAACAGGGATCATTAGAGCAGCTTTATTTGTAACTGTCAAAACTTAAAAGCCACAAAGATCTCTTTTAACAGTAGATAAACAAAATAGCAAAGCTAGAAATGAAACATCACTCACCACTAAAAAGAACTGAGCTGCCCAGCCATGAAAAGGAGAAACCTTACATGTTTATTAGTGAGTGAAAGGAGCCAATCTGAAAAGACAGCATACTGTATGGATGACTTCAACTAAACGATGTTCTGGTAAAGTCATGACGCCAGCCAAAAAGAATAAGCAGAATGCAATGGCTTTCAGGGGTGTTAACTAGTTTATATGATCAGGATGTGTGATTCCCATTTGAAAAAAAAAAAGAATCTAACTTAATCCAATACACAATATGAAGGATTGTATCTGATGTGGACACTTGCTTGACCATGAAGTACCAAGGAAACTTATCTTTTATTGAAAGTGAACCACCCTGATGAAGTATGTTGAGAGTAGAGGAAGCTATGCATATGGAAGACAGGGAGTACACAGGAATTCTGTGTGCTTTACACTCACTTTTGCTGTGAACCCAAACTATTCTACAACTAGCTGTTATCATGTCAGGCAAAGTGGTGCCCACCTTCAATCCCAACACTTGGAAAAATTGGGGCAGAAAAATCAGGAGTTTAAGACCAGTCAGGGATACATCATAAGATCCTTTCTTAAAACAAAATGTAATATTCTACTCTTCCCCCAGAGCATATTATATCTACCAAATTCTCCATACGTTGGTCAATAAATTCACCATTACTAGATGATTTTGAATTTTCTGACTGTTATATATGCTCTTACAAAACACGTTTTTAAAATATAATCTACCCGAGTTTTTACATTAAAAAAAGCCTTTATATGCATAGAAATTGGAGGCATGCTTTTGTATATAATAGTTTTTCAAATGACAGTTTTTGAAAAGTTTGTATAATCCATCCACTTTTCAGTGAGAAATCTTCCTTCACTAGTAATTTTCCATCCATTGGGGAGGGATTATTTTGTTGTACTATAGAAGCCTGTTGACACTTTTAAATAATTATATTTACTATTAAATGTAATGAATTATATTTGCTTTAATTATGAAAACTAATTGATAGAAAAACAGAAAAAAAAAAGGCTTAGGACTTTTCGCATCTTGGTTCCTGATGCTGCATGGAGTAGAGGCCAGTTGTAAGGTGTGCTGGGCAAGGAGGGAGGCATGTTGAGGTTTGGACATACTCTGAACAGTCAAGTAAGAATACGTCCCAGTCTTCAGAAGAACTTTAGACATCTATTATTTTCAGTGCTGGCTTAAAACATTCTTTTTCTCATTTTTAATGTTTTATTAGCAAAGTTAACTATACAAAATGATGGTTTTCACTATAACATGTACATCAAGTGTTTCAAACAAACTCACTCCCCATTAAGTTCTCCTGTGCTCCTCCATGCCAGATGACCCCTTTCCTCCTCCTAACTAACCTCCTTCTACTTTCCTGTCTTTGGTTTTTCTTCTTTATGTGGTTTTCTGAGAATAATACATGCATATATAATGCATTTTGATCAAATCTACCCCATCTCCTTCTTTCTAATTATTCCTCCCTTATTCCTCAAATGAACCTAACAGATAGATTGAATATGCCACTAGAACAACAAAGAGCATAGATTCTACTCAGCCACCCAATCAAAGCTTCTCTAAAACAGATGACATTGTGGGACACAAAACAAATTGTAACCAACTCTGGAAAAATGAAATAAATCTGTGTGCCCTATCTGACCGCAATGCAACAAAGCTTT
The DNA here is from genome assembly GCF_900095145.1 of Mus pahari. Classification (NCBI taxonomy): domain Eukaryota; kingdom Metazoa; phylum Chordata; class Mammalia; order Rodentia; family Muridae; genus Mus; species Mus pahari. Next base: position 17,695,911 of record NC_034602.1, read on the forward strand.
AAATCAACAACAAACAAATATCTAACCATTACCAAAGTTATGGAGATTATACATCACAATACTAAATGATGAATAAGTTAGAAAGGAAATAAAAATTAAAATTCCTCCTACTAAAGAAAAATTAAAACAGTGTACAACAAAACCTCTGGGACACACTAAAAGCCACTCCAAGAGAAAAATATATGGCTCTAAGCACCTACATTAAAAAATTAGAAAAAGCACAAATAAAGGACTTAATCATAAAGCTCAAGAACTTGGAAAAACAAGATCAAACAAAATCCCAATTCAGTAGACAGTAAGAAATAATAAAAATCAAGCAGAAATTAATTAAATAAAAACAAAGGAAATAATACAAAAGATCAATGAACCAAAGAGCTGTTTATTTTAAAAAGGAAGATATGAACTTGAAAAAGAGTAAGGAGGATAATATTGGAGGGCTTGGAGAGCGGAAAGGGAAGGGGAAATGATGTAATTATATTACAATCTCAAAAACTGTAGAAAAAATTAAAACAACATTGGCCCAATTAACCAAAAGAATGAACCAAATTAACAAAACCAAAAATGAAAAGGGAAACACTACAATGAATACAAGAAACTATTCAGAACATTATAATTGACTAATTTAAAGACCTATGCTCCATTAAATTAGGAAATTTAAAAGAAATGGACAAGAGCCAAACCACCAACGTTAAAACAAGAAAAGAGTAACACTCTAAACACATTTAAACAGACCCATCATGAACAAGAAGATCAAAACAGAAATGAAAAGCCTTCCAAGCCCCCCCAAAAAAAGAAAAAAGAAAGAAAGAAAGAAAGAAAGAAAGAAAGAAAGAAAGAAAGAAAGAAAGAGAAAGAAAAGAAGGAAAAAAAAAAAGAAATCAAAGCCCAGGCTCAGGTGATTCACAGCCAAATTCTACCAAACTTTCAAAACATATCTACAACTAGTATTTCTTAAATTATTCAAAGGGGGAAAAAAAACAGAAGGGGCACTCCCAAACTCCTTCTACAAAGCCAGTATCACTTTAATACCAAAACCAGTTAAAGATACACACAAACGAAAAAGAGAAAAAGGAAAGAAAATGAAACAGAAAGAAAATGATAGATAAATATCCCTAGTTTCATAGTTTCTTTACATGGCAAGAAACTTGCATCCATGAAATCTCAACAAGTTGGTTGTCTAAAACCTGAATATTGGCACCAACAGTTGACATGAGAACATGGATGGGGGAAATTTCATGAAGTGCCATCTTTAGATGAACAGCTACATGAAATCAGTGACTTTTGAAGAAAAGAAGAAAGGAAGATCAGTTTTTCCCAGGGATGAACTGCCTGAAAGACTGTTCAGTCCGAATTGGATAGCTATAACACATGTAAATATGAAAACGCAAAATGGACTCAGGAGGTTATGAACATTTAATATATGTACATACAATGTAATTAGATGCATATGTATGTATGCATGTATGTATGCATGTATATGTGTGTCTATAATACACTAAACAGACTCAGTAACTTGTACACATATACATGCGAATATATGTATATTTATAACATTGATAAAGATGAAAACAAGAATTATAAAGGGAGTTAAGGGGCACATGGAGGCATTGAATGGCGAGAAAGAGAAGTATAAATACAGTACTTGTGTAGAATTTCAGAAACATTAAATTATATACAATGTTGACCCATGTAAAAGCAATAAATAATGTGAGCATTCATCAAGGAAAAAAATTAAAAGCAAAAGATGATCTATAGTGTATGATTCCTTCTGTCTCCAATCCTTAAACGGGAAAAACTTCAGTCATGGAAATTACAGCTGTTATTTCACAGGCTGAGTCTGGGAAACAGAATGACTGCAAAAGGGTATTTTGATTGTGGTAGAGGTCAGAAGGCTTCCCAATTGCCAAAAGCAAAAGTATCAAATCATAATCTTAAATGACTTATATAAACTATACTTCAATAAACTAAAGAAAAACTAAAAAATAGCAATGGCACACATAAAAATGAAAAAAAAACTCTTAGAAATAAATATTATATACACTTAAAATTCAAAGAACTAATGAATTGAGTAAGTTCTAAAGCATCTTCCAAAAATGACTACAGAGCTGGAAACTAGGGCAGAATAATTTATCTAGAACTCAGACTAAAGAGATAGCGATTTTCTGTGAGTGGGACAAGAAAGAACCCAGGACCTGAGAGATAAGAGAGTGGTTAAGAACACTTGCTGCTCTTGCAGAGGACTCTGGTTTCCAGCACCCACATGAGGTGGCTCACAAGCATTGATAAGTCCAAATCCAGAGGCATCAATGCTCTCTGAACTTTGTGGGCACTTGTATGCTCTTGGTATATATAAACTCATGCAAGCACACACATGCACATAAATAAATGAAAATATTTTTTAAAAAAAGACACATAAGCTGGGCAGTGGTGGCGCACACCTTTAATCCCAGCACTTGAGAGGCAGAGGCAAAAGGATTTCTGAGTTCGAGGCCAGCCTGGTCTACAGAGTGAGTTCCAAGATAGCCAGAGCTATACAGAGAAACCCTGTCTCAAAAAAATTTTTTTTTCTATTCTGGGGTCTCTCTGAGGCTGGTCTGCACAGGAGAGGTGTGTGCTGCAAAAGCAAGAGAGCTTCTTGGACAGGGTAACTTCGGGCCTTCATCCTCACCTAGGAGGCAGAGTTGATCTTCAGACATCTGTGCACCTTCCCAGCCAGAGGAGAGCTTGCCTCCAGGGAGTGCTCTGACGCCCCCTCCTCCCCCCCCCCAGGAGTGCTGACAGAGACTAATAAACTCACAGGAGGAACAAGTTCTAGCCATCCAGAGACACCTAGAAAATCTAACAACAGAGATTACCAGATGGTGAAAGGCAAACATAAGAATCTTACTAAATGAAACCAAGACTACTCTGCTTCATCAGAAGCCAGTACTCCCAACACAGTGAGTCCTGGTTACCCCAACACACCAGAAAAGCAAGACTCGGATTTAAAATCGTATCTCATGATGCTGGTAGAGGATTTTAAGAAGGGCATTAATAACTGCCTTAAAGAAATACAGGAGAACACAGCTAAACAGGTGGAACTCCTTAAAGAGAAAACTCAAAAATCCCTTAAAGAATTACAGGAAAAGACAACCAAACAGGTGAAGGAATTGAACAAAACCATCCAGGATCTAAAAATGAAAGTTGAAACAATAAAGAAAACCCAAAAGGAGACAACTCTGGAGATAGAAATCTTAAGAAAGAAATCAGTAGCCATAGATGCAAGCATCAGCAACAGAATACAAGAAATGGAAGAATCTCAGGTGAAGAATTTCCATAAAAAACATGGACACAACAATCAAAGAAAATGCAAAATGCAAAAAGATCCTAACTCAAAACATTCAGGAAATCCAGGACACAGTGAGAAGACCAAACATAAGGATAATAGGTGTAGATGAAAATGAAGATTTTCAACTTAAAGGGCTAGAAAATATCTTCAACAAAATTATAAAAGAAAACTTCCCTAACCAAAAGAAAGAGATGCCCATGAACAAACAAGAAGCATACAGAACTCCAAATAGACTGGACCAGAAAAGAAATTCCTCCTGACAAATAATAATCAGAACAACAAGTGCACTAAATAAAGATAGAATATTAAAAGCAGTAAGGAAAGAAGGTCAAGTAACATATAAAGGCAGACCTATCAGAATTACACCGGACTTCTCACCAGAGACTATGAAAACCAGAAGATCCTGGACAGATGTTATACAGACCCTAGGGAACACAAATGACAGTCCAGGCTACTATACCCAGCAAAAATCTCAATTACCATAGATGGAGAAACCAAAATATTCCATGACAAAACCAAATTCACACAATATCTTTCCATGAACCCAGCCCTTCAAAGGATAATAAAGGGAAAACTCCAACACAAGAAGGGAAATTACGCCCTAGAAAAAGGAAGAAAGCAATCCCTCAACAAACCTAAAAGAAGATACCACAAAAACAGAATCCCAAATCTAACAACAAAAATAACAGGAAATAACAAGTACTTTTCCTTAATTTCTCTTAATATCAATGGACTCAATTCCCCAATAAAAAGACATAGACTAACAGACTGGCTATGTAAACAGGACTCAACATTTTGCTGCATACAGGAAACCCACCTCAGGGACAAAGACAGACACTACCTCGGAGTAAAAGGATGGAAAACAATTTTCCAAGCAAATGGTCCCAAGAAACAAGCTGGAGTACCCATTTTAATATTGAATAATATCGACTTTCAACCCAAAGTTATCAAAAAAGACAAGGAGGGGTACTTCATACTCATCAAAGGTAAAATCTACCAAGATGAACTCTCAATTATGAACATCTATGCTCCAAATGCAAGGGCATCCATATTCATTAAAGAAACTATAGTAAAGCTCAAAGCACACATTGCACAACACACAATAATAGTGGGAGACTTCAACACCCCAATCTCATCAATAGACAGATCCTGAAAACAGAAACCAAATAGGGACACAGTGAAACTTACAGAAGTTATGAAATTTAACAGATATCTATAGAACATTTTATCCTAAAACAAAAGGATATACCTTCTTCTCAGACCTCATGGTAACTTCTCCAAAATTGACCATATAATTGGTCACAAAACAGGCCTCAACAGATACAAAAATATTGAAATNATNCCATGCATCTTATCAGATCACCACGGACTAAGGCTGATCTTCAATAACAGCATAAATAATAGAAAACCCACATACACATGGAAGCTGAACAATACTCTACTCAAT